>NW_011494787.1:6851020-6867329 GCF_000754665.1 Bison bison bison
CCCTTTTACTTTTCACTTTCATGCATTGGAGAAGGAAATGGCAACCCATCCAGTGTTCTTGCCTGGAGAATCCCAGGGATGGTGGAGCCTGGTGGGCTACTGTCTATGGGGTCACACAGAGTCAGATGTGACTGAAGCGACTTAGCAGCAGCAGCAGCAGCAGCAGCAGCGCTATCCCTCTGTTAGTTCGGGTAGTATCAAGGAAGAATGCCTTCGATACATGGATGGACAGCATGTACCCAAGAGAAATGTTCAGTGCTGATTCCCTGGTAGTGTGTGGTGTGCTGAGAGAAGTGATGCTCCGCTTTCAGAATGGAAAGCAACAGGAATAATAATATGTAAATTGATGCATCAAGATTTCTGAAAGCTCAGCATTATTTCCCCTTGCCCAAAGATTTCACCTCGCCTTATTAACTATTCTAACAACCCTGCCTTTTTTTCCCCTGTTTGTTTGTTTGTGTAATTCTTGTTTCCTCCCATTTAGCACATAGAAAAAAGCATTAGTAACACTCTTGGTTTTAAATGAACCCTATTAATATTCGTCTCTGCAAGGGACTCTGGGATAATTTTGATAAATGTGGCCATGAAGCTGATCCGACAGAGCTGAGTGTGATGTTTGTGTGTTCATGGGGAACTGCCTCGTGCACAAAACGAGGACAGACTGAGATGGAGAGCCTGGCAGGTCTCTCTGAACCACTGCTAGCAACCTAAAGAAATGTAACAATACTTTTTAAAAAAGGCAAAACAAAATGAGCAATCCTTATGGAGACGAAACAAGCCCTACTACTTCGTGATTAGTTCTGATAAGGAAGTTATTTACCCACTGGAATCCTCAGGTCTCATAGCCCTGACCAGCCAGACCCTGAAATCTGTAGGGGAGGGTAAGGAAACAGACATTGGGTATACAGGGGAAAGAGATGAGCTCACAGGACTCAGGCTGTGTTTCTCTCTTTCTCCCGACCAATGGAAGTTGACCCTTAGACTAGATGCCTTGCATGTGGTGTTACATTTCCAGTATGGAAGAGGAAAAAAAGTCAGGCTGCCATTTCTGAACAAGCTTTAGAGTGGATGACAGAAGTTCTTAGATATAGGATCATTCTATATACATGGATTGCCTGAAGATAGCCTCATGAAAGCTGTTAGCTTTAAAGTGGAATACATAAATAAACGGTATTGAAGGATCCTGAGCAGCATGCATCCTGCATGCTAAGTTGCTTCAGTCATGTCCGACTCTCTGTGACCTCATGGACTGTAGACCGCCAGGCTCCTCTATCCGTGGGATTCTCCAGGCAAGAAGACTGGAGTGGGTTGCCATGCTCTCCTCCAGGGAATCTTCCCGACACAGGGATTGAACCCATGTCTCTTACATCTCCTGCACTGGCAGGCAGGTTCTTTACCACTAGTGACACCTTAGGAGCAGCATAAAGACAGTTATACATTATGCTAAAGGATCTTTTGACCTGAGTAAGATGAAACTCCACATATGTGCGCATAGAATAAAAGAGAGAAAATTAAACTTCTTTCTACAGCTACGTCCAAATGTTACCTTATTTCTCTTACACATTCTTTTATTAATTTTTATTATGAGATTTGATTCTATTTGGGGAACCAGTGTCCATTTCTCAACACAAAAGTACATAGATAATCACAATGAGCGCCTTTGAAGAGGACACTGGAAGGAAACAAGTAGGGAGTGAGATAATAGTGGTGGTGGTTTGGTGATCATCTTTCAGCAAGAGATAGCAAACCTGGGAGAACATGATAATAGGGCAAAAAATGTGTAAAACCACAGACAGCTCAGAAAGCTTATTCTTGGGGAGGGAGTAAAAAAGTACAAAATATGGGAATTATTCACAATATTGATATTCCTTAAACGTTTCTGAGAAGCAGAATGGAAAGGTTGATGATTACACAGCTATCATTTATTGAGTATATACAATAATAGCAAGCGGTGTTCTAGGAATGTCTTATTTAATTACCAGATTCTTCTTGATATGTAGATATTATCATTAAACCCACTTTACACATAATTAGGCTCAGAGAGATTAACGAGGCTGCAAAGTAAAAGCATTACTTTCACAGGTTCAAGTTTAGGGCTTCAAAATCCCAAAGCCTACAAGCTCCATTCCTGCCTAACCTCAGAGCAGAAGCTCTTTTTCTCTACTTGCTCCTGACAGTTTGACCCTTGTATTGGGACATGGGAAATAGAAATCCCTTTTGATAGGCTATAAATAAGTGTGTTGCTACCCAAGCCATTCTTCATCCATATAATTGTTAATCTTTCTCTAAAGCCTCAAAGAAACAACTCTATTAACATAATTCTTATGTTAATATGTCAAGTCAATTCTTAGACTTGAAAAGATGCAATGGAGCTTGTGTGTGCGTGTGAGTGTGTGTGTGAAACTGACATGGCTCTTATCCCGGGCCACATTGCCTTCGAGCTGTTCTTAGCTTGGTTGCTGGAAGCCTGCACTTGGTAGAGGCAACTCCATCTGGTGGTCCAATCAGCACCCATTAAGCGCAGAGGTAGACTGCCTGGAAGTGGAAAATATGGAGCAAGGAAGCTCAGCTTGGACCACATGACTTCACCTTTGAAAAAAAGAGATGGGGAAGAAAAACACAGCCCACACAGCCTATGGAGCAATTGTTCCCACAAGGCAACTCTGGTCTAATTGATTTGGACACCACAGCTAATTTTCCCTCCGACATCTGTTAGTACACATTAGTGGATGTTGTTAGGTAGGAAGGCACGGAGTAGATGGGGAGCAGAGCTCAAAGGCCCCGGTTTGGGGAGACTGGAGCAGACCGAGGAACGACAGCAGATAGAGTCTGCCAGCACCCAGACAGTCAGACGCTTCTGCAGTAGCAACACTGAAAGCAAACAGTCATGGCTGGAAAGCCATGGCAGTTGTGCATAATAAGCCTGATTCTTTTTTGTGTGTTTGCCCAAATAATAAGTGTTTTCTGCACTTCCAAGGGCAAAAGAAAAGCGCTTCAGACATCAACAGAACCAAAACTAACATGAAATAAAGATAAGCATTGTGAATGCTCCCTTTCATCTTTCCCCAAGTCTCACTCATTCTTGTATTTCTGACACAGCACTGCAGTGATGATTCCTGGGTTCACTCACACACGAGTCAGGCAGGTGATAAAATGCTAGTCAGGTTAGAGTTGTCCAAATCATCTCCCATGGCAAAGGCTGAGAAATCAGTCCTGTTTTATTTATTCTTTCTTGTGTGGCTGTTCTCAGATACTTAACTGATGCCAGAGTGCAGTTTCTGTCCTTTGGGACATGTTTTGCAGTGGAGCAAGTCAGAAAAATCATCTGATGCCCTCAAGGAAATCCTTCCCGAGCTGGTCTATACTGATGACTACTTTCTCAACGGATACATTTAAAAGATTATGATCCTCTTTCAGAAGCAGTACAGTGTTCTGAATTGCAAATAAGCTGAAGAAAGAAAAGACTGCCGCTCAGTCCAAAACAGAAAAATCCTACACGTAGGCAAATACTTCTATCAGTGATATAGACCTAATCTTTCCTTCACAGCTCCCGGCGTCCGTTGTAACATATGCCTCTAATCATTTCATTTCATTCCCCTCGGAAGCTTCACATCCCCAAATTCCTGTATTCCTCTTACTCCATTTTCAATGGATGACTTGCTATTTTCTGAGCATCCCAGCCAACTCTTCATCTATGTGTCTTTCTTTTGACCACCTGGATAACCCTAGCTTTTATTCAAGGCCCTGCCCCCTACCTCCTCCTCAGTGAAGCCTTCCTCATATTCCAGGGAAAGGGTCACTCCCTCTCATATGTCAACTAGACTTCACTCACGTTTCCATAGATTTTGTTATACATTGTAATTTTTTGTTTGCATTCCTATTCTTCCTTCTCAACTTCTCACCCTGGCATCCACACAAACATTTAGCCCCTGATGGCAGGGCTATGATGTTAGTTGTCTTTGAATTTCCAAAATCTAACACAGTGCTGGGCATATAGTAGGCTCTTAATAAATATCTGCTGAAAGGATGAATTTATGACTCAACTTTGCCACTGACTGTTTTGGCAGCAGGTAGTGGAATAACTCATGCAGGAGAAGAGCATTAATGATAGGACTTCTGAATGACAAGGTATCTTTTACTTGGTAGAGCTGACAAATGTATCCATCTTGAAAAACCTTGTCATGGGTCTGCATGCTTTATATAAGACGGCAGAGACAGACTCTCCAAGCATAACGTCCTGGGTTTTCACCCAGTCTACGAGGGAAGGAGAATTTTGTGCAGTGCAGTTTGGAGGACTCCATTATGGTGGATTCTATCTGAGACCCTGAAAAATGATTAAATAAAGTGGGGTGACAAATGATAATGCATAAGGTACCCACGAAACCATATGTCTGATGTGTGACATAGCTATGGACAATCCACCAGAGGAAATATAAAATAGTCATATGACTTACATCGTGACTAGATCAAATAAATATAAATGTAACAATAGCCTTTCTTGCAAGCTGCTTTGACTCCTGCACTATCTTAGGGATAGGAGAGGGTAGGACTAAATTAAAGTACTTATTTAGTGCTCATTACGTATCAGGCACTATGTCAAGTCTTTTCATGTTGCTTTAGACAGTTCTTATCTGATTTAATAGATTAGAAACTGAGGTTTAATAAACTGTTATGACTCACCCAAGTCACAGATCTCAAGCTGTAGTACCAAAAGCTCTGGTTTCAAGTTCATGACACTTCTCAGTATGTAATAACTTTCTACTTAGGTTCTGCATTATGACATGAGACAAAATATGGTTTAGAGAAGACACGGGAATTAAAAATAAAGATGGCTGAGGAGCTACTGAAATAGAAGAGCTGAAAGGTAGTGCAAGAATGGATGAGGTGAGGCCCACTGCTGCTGCTGATGGGGAGCTGATGCTATTCAAGTTCAACTGAACACAGTACCTCCTCTTGGTTCACTCTCAGACAATGATTAAGAGACGATAAATACAGTGCCTGCATTATAGAGGGCTGCAATGCCCTAGCGGAGCTCAAAGCCAGGGGTGTCCATCTGTCCTAGCTTTAATGGGATTGATCAGGCTTTGCTATCTTTGCTTTCTGCCAAATAGAATCAGAAAGCATCCATGTTAGTAATTTGGGAGCAGTTTTTGGCCACGTAAGTGGTTGTTAGTAGAATTTATGGACAGTAAAGCTTGATTCAGGGCCAGCCTCTAGCAAAACCAGGGAGTAGACAGTTCATCTTCTCTACCTTCCTAAGTGTTCCACTGTTCCCAGAGCCGATTAGTCAGGAAAGAAAGAATTTGAAACATTCCAGTACTTTGTAGCAAGGTATTGGTAGTATCAGCTATTTCTTTCCTCCACCTTCTCCCAACAAAAAGATGTTTGCCTTTTAAATTGTCTTGTAATAGAGGTTTCAATAGGGTGGTCACTTCCATAAGCATCTTAACTGATTACTCATTAAGTTGTTATTTTCTTTTCCTTTTGTTGATTAGATATGAGGGGCCTCTAGCTGTCTCAGCTATTTCTAAATTTTATTTTATTGGATCAGTTAGCTATTTTTTTCTGAAGCAAAAGATCTCTGGATGTATAAAAATGGATTTTTAATATCAATGATCAGCTTTCAGAAATTAGGTAAAAATATCAGTGTTTTCGCTTTCCTTTTCTATTGCATGCATATTTTAACCAACATCAATTGCTGAACCAGAGCAGACTGCAAGCTCTTATTTGAAGAAAAGCCAATGGTCCTGCTTATTTACCCTACTTAGAGAATCTGTCTCTTTAAACAAGAGATAAAGTGTTCCATGCAGTCAGGGCTTACTCTTTGTGCTGGATAGCTTCCATTTGAACACCTCCTCCCTGCTCTGTACCCTGGAAAGCTGACCATATGAATTATGTCAATGGCATCCTTGCCTGTGGCTTCCAGTTGGTATTGGCTGGTGAGGAACATTGCTGAGAGATTTGAAGGACTGAGGAGAGTGAGGTCTGGGCATGTATGGCCCTGGCTCCTAAACCAGTGTCTTTATGGGCTGCCTGCACTCTCCCACTACAGTCTCAGCTCTTGTCAGAGGCTCCCAGCACACAGCTCTCTCTTTTTCTGGCTTCTGTTAGCTGCTCCCTCCCATTTACCTTCTTCAGACCTAGAGGTGATTACAGCTTCCTGAGGTTCCTAGCTCTGGGGCACTGCACTATCCCCTGTCATCTCATTACCCCCTGCCTCTTGCCCAAATATTAAAAATATTCTCTATTAAACTCCTTTGAAATTATCCAATTTGACTGTGCCATCTGTTTCCTGCAGGGACCCTGACTGATAAAGCCCTATAACTGAGATTTACCTTTATTTTGAAGCCTAAATATGGTCCTTGGGGAAAGTAGAAAAAAAATGCATCCTCTAAGACACGGTGGAAAATAGGCAGTCCAGCCTATAGAACCACCAGGAAACCAGATGAATTTCCCATGCCAGAAACTGGCCGTTATAATGTGGCTCACATTTACCCCACTAAAGTATGCTTCCCAGCCAAGGTTTTAATAGCAAAATAAAAGGTTTGGAGTCAGCTTTGCTTTCCCCATGCCAAGGGCATAGTTCCCAGTTACTTCTAAATGACTTTTTTAAAAAAAGATCCAAAATATGAGTTGCTATGAAATGCTGTCCTTTTCCCAACAGTCATAAAATTTATTTATATCAGTGTGTGATCAATGACATCTTGTGAAAGATAAATTGCACCTCGGAAGGCCACAGAGAAGGGTACTCTGGAGTCCAGAATTCCAACCAGACTCTAGTAACAAGTACAGAAATTCCAGGAAGGTGTCAAATAATTTTTTTTAAGTGCACAAAGTATTTCAAATGGTGACGTAAAAAAACGTAATTCCATGACTGACTCCAGCAGAAACCTGGTTGACAGCAGAAGGGACATATTTGGGAGCCTCATTTCCCCTCCAGAGGGATGGAATCTGTGATTGAAAAAAACAAGAGCTTCGCACCTGGCACAGCTCAGAGTTGTGATTCATCAAGGCAAGCCCAGGGGCAGCAAGGTGAATGACAGTGACCGCCCCGCCCCCCTTCCTTGTCAGGTTTTAGCCTCGTATACATTTGGCACAAAAAACAGGGGTTTAAAATAGCTTTCCTGCAGGTTCCATGTGACTCGTCACTGGACCCAGACAGCACAAAAGGGCTGATTAGTGAGGCAAAAAAAAAAAAGGATCTTCTCCTGAGATGACTTCCAAAAGCTGCTTCTTGCAGCACAAATCTCCCTTTGAAAATGCAGAACTTGCTGGGAAAGGCAGCAGCATCCTCCCCTCTAAATGACTGAATTTTGCTGGGAATTTTTTTTTTTTTAAATAAAGATCACCTTCCAGCTCCAAAAGTCTTCAGTTGAGAAGCAAATGAAAATTCAAAGGACATTATTTCTCCAAAGCCACTACCCTAGTCTTCTTTCCGCACTGGCCTTGAACAAAAATTTCAACCTCTTCTTCCCAGAGTTAGGCACAGTGGCTTCCTGGCCAGCTCGGGTCACCAGCTGAATCACAGGGAGGTCACTCCTACTCTGGGTGCCCTTGACAAAGTGGCAAAGGCCCCATGCATGTGGGCCTGTCAGGTGAGAGGCACAGGAGGTGCTGATCACCAAAGTGGTGCAGGGGGTTGGGGGAGGGAAGGATTCCATTTTCCTCTCCTGATGAAGTAAAATCCCTCCCTGCGGAGATACAAGTGGAACAGCTGCAGTCCTGTCACCAATTACTTCAGAACGGCTTGCACCCATTGATTCTTTAAAGGTTGAGCAAAGCACAGGGAAACAAGAAGTGCTAAGATGAGAAATGAAGTAAAGAAAACAGATGAAGGTGGGATTTCAAAGAAGAAAAAGGAGTGGTGGGAGAGAAGTCATGAGCTGAAGAATTGCTGCTCCAGGCTGGTCAGCGATCCAAGTACTTCAGGATGGTGGCTAGAGGGTCAACAATAGATGCTTCACAAGGATACCCTGACTGATGATAGCGTATGGTTGTGGACAAATCTTCTATGCATAGAGCTGGCAATAAAGAGAAAGGAGAGAAAGAAGGTTCTCTTTCATAGGAGATTATAGGAGAGGATGAAGGATAATCAAAGAAGGAGAAGACAAAAGAGGAGGAAGAGGAGACAGAGATGGAGATAAAGATGGGAGGAAGGAGAAAGAGAGGGAAAAGACAGAACATACATCATAATTAAAAACTTTGAGGGAGGTTCAAGAGAGAGGGGATATATGTATACCTATAGCTGATTCATGTTGATGGCAATAACCAAAACAATACTGTAATTATCCTCCAATTAAAAATAAAAAAAGAATGAAAAAAAAAACTTAGAGGAAAACAGAGGAAACATTGCATGTGGGTTTTGTTTTACTTCCCTCTTACTCCATTGAACATTTTGGTTTAGAGCTTTTACAAATAAGTATTATTTATTTTAAATTCAGGAAACATTCATATAGAATGCATACTCTCTGTATACATTTATTATAAGGATTGCTTCCTCTTAAGATCTTGTACAAAAAACTCTTGAATGGCTTTATGCCTTCAAGTCCCTGGCAGGTGGACACTGTGCCAGTGAGACCAAGAAGTTCAATGTTAAAGGATGCTGGAGCAGCAAGACTAGACATTCTGCAAGAGTTCTAGTGTTTAAACTCTCATTAAGAGGAAATTATTCACCTGCTGGCTATCAGTTCCTAAGCATTTGGGCTCCATTACCCAAGACACTGCTTGCAGAGAGGGTTCACACTTGAGTATTCTGGTAGCAAACAAGTCAGTGTGATGTTTGGGTGCTCATGGGCTCCCAGACCTATTTCACATTCCTTTGCTTAACTGGATGGGATTTGATTGTACATGCTCTTTGGCCTTGCTAACTCGGTAGAGGGAGTCAACTGGTTCTGAAGCAAAACTGGTTTCCATTAAAGGCAGCAGAGTAGAATGCAGAGACTAGAAATGAGATTGGTGTAAGCATATTTTCCTGGCTTTGACTCAGTGGACAGGGAAGGAAGGCAGTCACCCTGAAGCCCTGTGGCATTGTCCATTATCTGCTGCTGTCACCAAAAGTAAAAATTCTTAATTCATAACATCAAGAACCTATTTTCATATTATATTTGAGAACTATATATCCCAGTCTCTGATCTGCAGCCCTGATTGCAATAGTCAGGTGTTCTAGTCAATTAGATCATGGCTATTGAGCTTCTAGCTCAAGGCACTTTGGAGAGAAATAGGCAATTTACTCAGGACTTTTTCCTGCCCTCTGGTCTTACAGTACAGAGGAGAAAACAGGCATACAGACAGCTACAGAATAATGAAATGGGTGATAACCATAGGATAAAAGCAACAAAAGAAGAGTTTTGAGGAAGGATATATCACTTATGGATGCTGGAAAAGTCTCTTCCAAGAGACAGCAATTATTATGAACAGGAATATTGAAGAACATCAAAAGGGTGAAGAGGAAATTCTAGGCAGAGGAACTCTTTGTGTAAAGGTTCCAGGGTGGCAAAGTTCATAAGTTTTATAGGGATAGTTTTCCAGACCAGGAGCTTGATAAGAGTGATACGCAGGGAATGTAAATAAAAGTAATGAGAGACAAGGCTGGAGTATCAGGTTATAGGAAGTGCAGGGAAAAGATGAATGTCAGGCTAAAATGTGGTACTTTATTAACAGGTATTAGTACCGTGGAATCATTCACATGTTTTTGCATAGGAGAGTAACAGCTGCTAAGTAAATTCTCTCAGTCGTGTCCAACTCTTTGCGACCCCATGGACTATAGCCTACCAGGCTCCTCCGTCCATGGAATTTTCCAGGCAAGAGTACTGGGGTAGGTTGTCATTTCCTTCTCCAGAGGACCTTTCCAACACAGGGATCGAAGCCAGGTCTCCCACACTGCAGGCAGATGCTTACCATCTGAGCCACCAGGGAAAGTCCACAGTCACTAGTGGGTTTTCTAATTAATTTATTTTTGGCTGTGCTGGGTGTTTCCTGTAATACACAGGTTTCCCGAGTTGTGGCAAGTGGGGGCTGCTCTCTAGTCGTGGTGATGGGCTTCTCACTGTGCTGCCTTCTCTTGTTGCTCCCCTAGTAGCTCAGCAGGTCAAGAATCCACTGGCAACGCAGTTTGATTCCTGGGTAGGGAAGATCCTCTGGAGAAGGGATAGGCTACCCACTCCAGTATTCTTGGGCTTCCCTGGTGGCTCAGCTTGTAAAGAATCTGCCCGCCGTGAGGGAGACCTGGATTTGATCCCTGGGTTGGGAAGAACCCCTGGAGAAGAGAATGGCTACCGACTCCAGTATTCTGGCCTGGAGAATTCCACAGACTGTATAGTCCATGAGGTTACAAAGAGTCAACACGACTGAGTAACTTTCACGTCACTCCTCTTGTTGCAGACCACAGGCTCTAGGCACGCAGGCCGAGTAGGCAGCTCACAGACTTAGGTGCATCATGGAACGTGGGATCTTTCCAGACCAGCAATCGAACCCATGTCCTCTGCACTGGCAGGTGGATTCTTAACCACTGGACCACCAAGCTAGTCCCCACTAGTGTATTTTTAAAGGCAGCTTGAATAATAAGATGGATGGGAGGCTTTTAGAGACAATTGTTAAATTTGCTTTTCTTTCAGTCCAACACGTTTAATGCTTAGCTTTTGAACAGTGTGTTGACTTCCTATTGCTGCTGCATCACAAATTACCATAGACTTGGCAGCTTCAAGCAGCATAAATCTATCTTTTTGTAGTTTTAGAGGTCAGAAGTCCAAAATGGGTCTTGTTGGTCTAAAATCCAGGTTTTGGCAAGGGTGTGATCCTCCTGGATGCCCAAGGGGAGAATCCGCTCCTTGTCTTTTCCAACTTCCTGCCCACACTCCTGGGATCCTGCTCCCTCCCTCCATTTTCAATATCAGCAGTGTAGCATCATCAAATCTCTCTCTTCTCTGACTCTCTTTTTCCATCATCACAACTCCTTCCCTGATTCATTTATAGACCTCGGTGATTACATTGGGCTGACTTAGATAATCCAAGATAATCTCATCTCAAACTCCTTAACTTAATCACATCTGAAAAGTCCTTTTTGCTATGTGAGATAACATATCACAGGTTCCCAGGATAAGGCTGTGAACATTTTCAGAGTGGAGGCATTATTCTGCCTACCACAGACACACTTATCTTACAGTTGTTGCTGTTCAGTCACTCAGTCATGTCCGACTCTTTGTGATCACATGGACTGCAGCACACCAGGTTTCCCTGTCCTTCACTATCCCCCAGAGTTTTCTCTGATTCATATCCATTGAGTCTGTGATGCCATCTGACCATCTTATCCTCTGCCGCTCCCTTTCCCTTTTGCCTTCAATCTTTCCCAGCATCAGGATCTTTTCCAATGAGTCAGTTCTTTGCATCAGGTGGCCAAAATATTGGAGTTTCAGCTTCAGCATCAGTCCTTTCAATGAATATTCAGGTTTGCTTTCCTTTAGGACTGACTGGTTTGATCTTCTTACAGTCCAAGGGAGTCTTCTCTAGCACCACAATTCAAACGCATCAATTCCTGGGCACTTGGCCTTCATACAGTCCAACTCTCATATCTGTACATGACTACTGGAAAAACTATAGTTTTGACTATATGGACATTTGTAGGCAAAGTGATGTCTCTGCTTTTTAATATGCTGTCTAGGTTTGTCATAGCTTTCCTTCCTAGGAGCAAGTGTCTTTTAATTTCATTGCTGCAGTCACTGTCTGCAGTTATTTTGGAGCTCAAGAAAATAAAATGTCACTACTTCCACATTTTCCCCTTCTATGTGCCATACTCACAGTATAAAGTATAAAAGGAGAGGGTGGAATGTGTGATGCTCCAAGCATAAACTCCCAAAGACCTGTTCTACATTTCAGCCAGTGAAACTGACCCTGTTCATAGTTTCTCATTGGCAGATCAAAGTAGTCTGGGAAGAAAGGGCTTCATTTGGAACTTTGCTGTACCACCTATATAATCAAACCATTTTGCAATAACACTTCTGATCAACACTGCACAACGATTTAACAAGAATTCATTGAAAAAGTAGAGAAATAATTTTTGCAAAAAAAATAGATTAAGTATCTGGAAAAACAAGATCATTTCTCTGCTTCTGCCTAAAAAATTGGCAACAAAGAGCCTGATATTTATAGTCACATCTACTGCCATGTGGTAATGTCCAGTTCCAAGATCACAGAACAGTAGTGACCTCTGTTTAGGGTACTTCTTTCTACTAAAGCCTGAAGCTTTGACAGGTTTAGTTATTTTTTTCTTATTCTGTATTCTATTTTCAATGCTCCAGAATATGAAAACATATTCTGAAATATAAGTATGACAATATAAGGGTATAGTGCAAAGATTCGTGGTCTGGGATGTAGAGAAATACGATGATTGTCCCTGATTTGCTGATGATTAGGACCAGTGAACATGAGGACTAAAGAACATTACCATGCCTCAATTTTCCTTTGTGTCACCCAAGTATTAAAAAATATTAGCTCTAAGCATGCTATGGAGATGTTGTGGGATGAAAAGAGGTAGTGTGTGTGAAAGTCCTGTGAATAAAGTTAAAATTAATGGATGTTACTGTCCATTCATTGACCATATACGGTTTATCATGCATGGTGCTACTCTGGGGATACAGTGATCATCACATGTGGCTTAAAGCCAAGAGTGGACGAGCATAACCTGAAAACAAATACAGTGAATTGTGAACAATGCTATAAGAGAGCACACACAATTGTGTGTTTACTTACCTTATTTGACAGCTGAATGGTTAGAGATGAATATGATAATTTGAGGAGTCTATTTAGAATGATGGGGACAAGTGTTCTCTAGAAGTCAAAGTGATTTCAACCTTGGGAATATAACAATATATCTCCCATTTTTTAAAAAAAATGTAAATGACTGCATTTGACAGTGTCTTCAGCTCACAGGTAGACTAAAGGAGAGAAATGGGGCTCTTTGGAACTCACTGCAGACCACGTTTCTCATCCTGGCTCACTCTTGGACTTATTTCAGGATCAGTCATATTTGTCATTCTTCAAATGTGTGTGGAAGGAGTAAGGAGTGATTGGATAAAAGTGACAGTACATTCCATATGCTTCCTTTTTAAAATCACTTATATAGCAAATCTGCTTAGTCTACATGTCAAAAGAGGATTTTTCAAGCTAAGGTTGCAAATTTCAGTAGGTTCTGAAATTCTGCCTGTTTTTACTTCATCACTATTTTCAAAGTGTTTGCTGTAAGAGTACATCTAACATTATAACTAAGCAAAAGATGGAAAAGGAATCCTGTTTTATGTTTCTTTTTTCCTGTACAGCTTTTTTGATTTGATAGAATACGTGAAGCAGCATTTATATTAAGCCTGGGGGCTTGCCATTTAGCAAATAATATTTCTTATTCTATGATTACCAAGAAAGATATTAGCTCTCCATCCTCATTATATTAATTTTATTTATTTATTTTCACCTGGGATGTATACTTGCAACAAGAAAGAATACAAACTAGAGGATAGAATTTTCAGCTAATAACAGTATAACGTTTTATATATTAATACAAAGATGTTTGACTAAATGACAGTCATTAGACTGTCTTTCTCAAGTTGTGGATGGATAAAATCAGATCATCTACTTTCCTGTCCATTTTCTTCCATGATCAAATATACATGGTGAACTTGTTTGGGATAAAGTGAAATCTGGCACAGAGCTAAGAAATTTATGGAGGAATATAACCCATCACTAAAAATATGATTCCAACAGAAGAAATGACCTGAGATATATCATAACCATACTTATTATTATTAGAAAGCAGAGAGTACAACATGCTATACAAACCTTCTTCAGAGAAGACTAGTTCTGATTAACTCTGTGTGTAAAAACTATTTTTTAATAACAAAGTCACCTTAAAGTTTAGAAAGTCAACTCTATAAAACATAATTTCAGCTGCTGTTGTCTCCACTGTCTGTATTTTCTATGCTCTGTTGACGTCTTCCTCATCTGCCAGAAAACTCAAGGGCTTACAATAGACCTTACTTTTCTGCTACTGGAGGAAAGGTAATCAAGAAACAAATCCTTACCAAGGCATTACGTATCTAGATTCTCCATCCCCTGAATAGTTTTACTCATTGATTTGCAGATTCACTAAACAGATCTTTAGCATCTATTACATACTGAGCAGTAGCCAAATATGGCATTTATTAAGTGAACAACAGAGAAACAACCTGATGTGCAATATAAAGGGATGCATAGGAAAACTGAGCTATGAAGAGTTTTGGGTGGAGCTTCTATAAAGTTAATATATATCACTGAAAACCAAAGCCTGACCTTGGCCATAGCACCTGATGAGAATGCTTCTGAATGGATTTCCAACTAAAGTCAGGATCCATTGACAGCCTCTTTTGTGAATGCTGCAGAACCACTGGTTCCTAGGAAACTTCATTTTGGACAGACCTTCACTTACTGACTTTTACTACTTTTACTGATAAAGATGAAACAGTTAAAACACTCAAATGTGTCAACAAGGTACTAGATTATAAGTAGGAGCACATCAGTACATAAAAGGTTATTTTGACATTTTTAGATAATACATGCATGTGTGATTTATCTTCCTGTAGACTTAGTTTCTGGAGAAGGAAATGGCAACCCACTCCAGTGTTCTTGCCTGGAGAACCCCAGGGGCGGGGGAGCCTGGTGGGCTGCCGTCTATGGGTTCGCACAGAGTCAGACATGACTGAAGCGACTTAGCAGCAGCAGCAGCAGCAACAGACTTAGTTTCCCCTTTTTATCTGCCTGTCATCTTTTCTTTAAAGAACTGTATCCACCTGCTAGGGCTATCATGCAACTGATGACAGTGCCGGTCATCTGACTCAAGTGAGCCATCAGAGTACTGTTCCCTTGGAAAGAGTTCTGGGTTAATGCGCATATGACTAACAGGACACATCAGCATCTTCATTTTCGTGGGCTCAAATGGTTGAAGAAAGAGAAACAGAGGAGGGGAGAGGACAGAGAGATAAGGGAAAATTTAAAATTCTCCTTCTGGGTCACTTTTTCATTATATGTAAGATTCCTGACTGAGATTAAGGTTAACATGGGAGAAATCATAGTCAAGAGGTAAGGAAAGAAATGGAGTTCTTAACACATCATTTGAACTTCTGGATCCAACAGTGCCTAAATTTATAAGCAGAGTTCATTATAAAAATGCCTAAAATTAAACCACCCCTATGTCTTCCAACAATACAAGAGAAGATTCTACACATGGACATCACCAGATAGTCAATACTGATATTAGACTGATTATATTCTTTGCAGTCAAAGACAAAGAAGCTCTATACAGTCAGCAAAAACAAGACCAGGAGCTGACTGTGGCTCAGGTCATGAACTCCTTATTGCCAAATTCAGGCTTAAATTGGAGAAAGTAGGAAAAAGCCATTAGACCATTCAGGTATGACCTAAATCAAATCCCTTATGATTATACAGTGGAAGTGACAAATAGATTCAAGGGATTAGATCTGATAGACAGAGTGCCTGATCAACAATGGATGGAGTTTCATGACATTGTACAGGAGACAGGGATCCAGACCATCCCCAAGAAAAAGAAATGCAAAAAAGCAAAATGGCTATTTGAGGAGGTCTTACAAATAGCTGTGAAAAGAAAAGAAGTGAAAAGCAAAGGAGAAAAGGAAAGATACACCTACGTGAATGCAGAGTTAAAAAGAATAGCAAGGAGAGATCCTTGCTCAGTGATCAGTGCAAAGAAATAGAGGAAAACAATAGAATGGCAACAATTAGAGATCACTTCAAGAAAGTTAGACATACCAAGGAAACATATCATGCAAAGATGGGCAAAACAAAGGACAGAAATGGTATGGACCTAACAGAAGCAGAAGATATTAAGAAGATGTGGCAAGAATACACAGAACAACTATCTAAAAAAGATCTTCATGACCGTGATAAGCATGATGGTATGATCACTCACCTAGAGCCAGACATGCTGGAATGTGAAGTCAAGTGGGCCTTAGGAAGCATCACTATGAACAAAGTTAGTGGAGGTGATGGAATTCCAGTTGAGCTCTTTCAAATCCTGAAAGATGATGCTGTGAAAGTGCTGCATTCAATATGCCAGCACATTTGGAAAACTCAGCAGTGGCCACAAGACTGGAAAAGGTCCGTTTTCATGCCAATCCCTAAGAAAGGCAATGCCAAAGAATGCTCAAACTACCACACAATTGCACTCATCTCACACGCTAGTAAAGTAATGCTTAAAATTATCCAAGCCAGGCTTCAGCAATACGTGAACCATGAACTTCCAGATGTTCAATCC
>NW_011494787.1:6867902-6868426 GCF_000754665.1 Bison bison bison
ATTGAAAAAGCAAGAGCGTTCCAGAAAAACATCTATTTCTGTTTTATTGACTATGACAAAGCCTTTGACTGTGTGGATCACAATAAACTGTGAAAAATTCTGAAAGAAATGGGGATACCAGATGACCTGACCTACCTCTTGAGAAACCTATATGCAGGTCAGGAAGCAACAGTTAGAACTGGACATGGAACAACAGACTTGTTTCAAATTGGGAAGGAGTTCATCAAGGCTGTATATTGTCACCCTGCTTATTTAACTTATATGCAGAGTACATCATGAGAAACGCTGGGCTGGATGAAGCACAAGCTGGAATCAAGATTGCTGGGAGAAATATCAATAACCTCAGATATGCAGGTGACACATATGCAAAGATATGCTTTCTTCCTTATGGCAGAAAGCAAAGAAGAAATAAAGAGCCTCTTGATTAAAGTAAAAGAGGAGAATGAAAAAGTTGACTTAAAGCTCAACATTCAGAAAACTAAGATCATGGCATCTGGTCCCATCACTTCATGACAAATAGATGA
>NW_011494787.1:6871080-6873262 GCF_000754665.1 Bison bison bison
TACTTATTGTAGTAATATTGCAACCTCATGGACTGTAGCCGTCCGGGCTCCTCTTTACATGGAATTCTCCAGACAAGACTACTGGAGTGGTCTGCCATTCCCTTCTCCAGGGAATCTTCCCAACAGAGGATCAAACTCCGGTCTCCTGCATTGCAGGCAGATTCTTTACCATCTGAGCCACTAGGAAGCCCATATAGAACATATTAAACAGATATTTATTGAATATATTAATATTTACTAATTTTTAGGTAGTACATATAGTGGAAAAGCTGAAAGATATTACTCATATTGTCATAACCTATTTTATTTGTTCTCTTAACAAGCAATATGACTATATGAAATAAAATACCAGTCCAAAACTGATGACGGTTGTTTTTTCTGAGGAGAAAACTAGGCTTGGGAATTATGGTCAAGGGAGCTTCTAATTTATCTGTTGTTTGAACTCTTATAATACATATTCATGAACTACTTATAAAGTAGAAAAAGATAAGTAAAGATAAGGCAATGAGATAGAATCAGTTTCATTGTTTTACTGTTATTACTGTTTTCCTTGATGGCATTTATATATGATTGGTACTCAATGAGTTTAAAAAAAATGAAAGATTTTTTATGGGACTTCCCTGGCAGTCCAGTGGTTAAGACTCTGCACTTCCACTGCACCAGGAACAGGTTCAGTTCTTTGGTTGGGGAACTAGGATTGTAATGTTATATGGTGCAGCCAAAAATAAATAAGCAAAATAGAAGTTTTTCTGTCAATAATAATGAAAGAGTAATGTGAGAACCACAAGACTTCACTGGGATTAAAAATAGAAATATTGAGATAAAGGTTTGCTAGGATAAAACAAACTATTAGTATTTTTACATAGTCTTTCTCTAAAATCCAAATGACATAAATATAGTTTCATTTATTCTCCAAAGCCCAAAATACAGGAAAAACCATGTGCTACTATTTTTCCTTCTCAGAGGACAATGAATTAATAATAACAGTAATAGTGATAATATTAATGGCTAATTCCTTATTGAGTGCATATACTATATGAGGCATTGGATATTTGGATATACATATGTATGTGTATGTGTGTATGTATATATATATATAATATATATATATCATTATATATATACGGGAATGGAATGCAAAAGTAGGAAGTCAAGAAACACCTGGAGTAACAGGCAAATTTGGCCATGGAGTACAGAATGAATCAGGGCAAAGGCTAATAGAGTTCTGCCAAGAGAACACACTGGTCATAGCAAACACCCTCTTCCAACAACACAAGAGAAGACTCTACACATGGACATCAACAGATGGCCAACACCAATATCAGATTGATTGTATTCTTTGCAGCCAAAGGTGTAGAAGGTCTATAGAGTCAGCAAAAACAAGACCAGGAGCTGACTGTGGCTCAGATCATGAACTCCTTATTGCCAAATTCAGGCTTACATTGAAGAACTTTGGGAAAACCACTAGACCATTCAGGTATGACATAAATCAAATCCCTTATGGCTATCCAGTGGAAATGACAAATAGATTTAAGGGATTAGATCTGATAGACAGAGTGCCTGATCAACAATGGATGGAGTTTCATGACATTGTACAGGAGACAGGGATCAAGACCATCCCCAAGAAAAAGAAATGCAAAAAAGCAAAATGGCTGTTTGAGGAGGTCTTACAAATAGCTGTGAAAAGAAAAGAAGTGAAAAGCAAAGGAGAAAAGGAAAGATACACCTATGTGAATGCAGAGTTAAAAAGAATAGCAAGGAGAGATAAGAAATCCTTCCTCAGTGATCAGTGCAAAGAAATAGAGGAAAACAATAGAATGGCAACGATTAGAGATCACTTCAAGAAAGTTAGACATACCAAGGAAACATATCATGCAAAGATGGGCACAACAAAGGACAGAAATGGTATGGAACTAACAGAAGCAGAAGATATTAAGAAGAGGTGACAAAAATACACAGAAGAACTGTACAAAAAAGATTTTCACGACCCAGATAATCACAATGGTGTGATCACTCACTTAGTGCCAGACATCCTGGAATGTGAAGTCAGTGGGCCTTAGGAAGCATCACTATGAACAAAGCTAGTGGAGGTAATGGAATTCCAGATGAGCTCTTTCAAATCCTAAAAGATGATGCTGTGAAAGTGCTGCACTCAATATGGTAGCAAATTTGGAAAACTCAG
>NW_011494787.1:6873362-6873848 GCF_000754665.1 Bison bison bison
GCTTTACTGTCTTCTTTCTACTTAACCTATTTTGATATATTTTTTTGCAATTGATTTATTCACTCTAAAAATATTTAATAAACGACTATGACTATGGTTTGAACATGCACATACACATAACATACACATAGACATATGCATATACATACATACAATGAATGAAATAAAATAGACTTGACTTGGCAAAATGAATTACTTTTGAGGAAAAGGGCATATCGTGTTCATGTAATGGGATGACATGGTTACAGTGGGATCAACAGTCTACTGGGAGTCAGAACAGTCAGAGTCTGCTGAATTACCTATAGTGAATATGTTTTACTTTTAAAATCAGAAAAGGAATGAAGCCAGCTCCATTTTGGAAGTGAAATGAGGAAAGTCTAGGTTCTAGCTTCAATTCTTCCAAAGCTGGGTCTTTGATTATAGCTTCCTTCTTTTGTAAAATGGGGTGGGGGTGGGGGTGGAGCAGTGTCTTTCAAACTAGAATCA
>NW_011494787.1:6875416-6878944 GCF_000754665.1 Bison bison bison
TTTATTTATTTATTTGGCTGTTTTGGGTCTTAGCATATTCAAAAGCAGAGACATTACTTTGCCAACAAAGGTTCGTCTAGTCAAGGCTATGGTTTTTCCAGTGGTCATGTATGGATGTGAGAGTTGGACTATAAAGAGAGCTGAGCACCAAAGAACTGATGCTTTTGAACTGTGGTGTTGGAGAAGACTCTTGAGAGTCCCTTGGACTGCAAGGAGTCCTAAATGAGACTCCTAATGAGCCCATTCTAAATGAAAGCAGTCCTGAATATTTATTGGAAGGACTGATGCTGAAGCTGACACTCCAATACTTTGGCCACCTGATGCGAAGAACTGACTAATCTGAAAAGACCCTGATGCTGGGAAAGATTGAAGGCGGGAGGAGAAAGGGACGACAGAGGATGAGATGGTTGGATGGTATCACCAACTCAATGGACATGATTCTGAGTAAACTCTCGGGGTTGGTGATGGACAGGGAGGCCTGGCGTGCTGCAGTCCATGGGGTTGCAAAGAGTCAGAGATGACTGAGTGACTGAACTGAACTGATGTCTTCCAGTTACATGAGCTTTACTGTCTTCTTTCTACTTAACCTATTTTGATATATTTTTTGCTATTGATTTACTCACTCTAAAAATATTTAATAAATGACTATGACTATGGTTTGAACATGAACGTACACATAACATACACATAGACATATGCATGTACATATACACAATGAATGAAATAGAATAGACTTGACTTGGCAAAATGAATTACTTTTGAGGAAAAGGGCATATCGTGTTCATGTAATGTACCTACACTTTCCTGTGCCAGGTGTTTGAGAATGAAGAGCTTTTATTCCCGTGAAACTGTAATGGGATGACATGGTTACAGTGGGAACAACAGTCTACTGGGAGTCAGAATAGTCAGAGTCTGCTGAATTACCTATAGTGAATATGTTTTACTTTTAAAATCAGAAGAGGAATGAAGCCAGCTCCATTTTGGAAGTGAAATGAGGAAGGTCTAGGTTCTAGCTTCAATTCTTCCAAAGCTGGGTCTTTGATTATAGCTTCCTTCTTTTGTAAAATGGGGTGGGGGTGGGGGTGGAGCAGTGTCTTTCAAACTAGAATCAGCGATCCTGAGGTGGTTTGTGGAGCACCTAGAGGTGTGAAATGTGAGATGAGCCAACACACTGGGGCTCCCAGACCTTTCTCCTGTGCTTTCTAGTACCGCTCTAAACACATCTCTTTTATCTACTAAGTTGGAATATCAGCGTCAACTGAAGAGCTAGTGTGTTAAAATCTGGGTAGGAAAAGTTTACAATTACTGAGCTTGATGATCCCTAAGTCCCTTTTGCTTTCAACACTCTTTGAAGTTAATTTCCAATTTAAATTTTCTACCAAAGATTTAGTACCCAATTCACAAAAAATAACCATTTTCTGTAACTGCCTTTACTCCAAGTGTATTGGTTACATTAGGATACTTAGAATTTTACCTCTTAGAGTGTGGTATATAGAAGTCAAAACAGGAAACTTAGTGTGAGAGCTAAAATCAGTGTTTTAGATACTGTAGTCAGATACAGAACACTTAAGCAATAGAAAAAGCATGAACCCAATTTGTATCACTGTGACATAAAAGATAAAGAAGCCTGATAAAGATGACTGAAGATCAATGACTTCTATGTTTCTGAGACACATCGAAGTCTTCAGCCCCTTAGCCTCTCAGAAATGGACTAAACACAGATGAACAGTGTTCATAAATTAGCAAAAAGGGCTTTGTTTTATTTCTAGAATTTCAAATAAACACTGGCTCTGTCTAGTCTGTCCCCAACACCTTGGCAAATGACTGTAACATAGAAAGGGCTATGACATGTTCCTCATCTAGTTAAGAATATGCACCCCATGCAATAACCCAAATGGGAAAAGAATTTGAGAAAGAATAGAAACATGTATATATATAACTGAATTACATTGCTGTACGCCTGAAACTAATGCAACATCGTTAATCAACTGTGTCCCAAGATAAAATAAAAATAAAAAACAGACATGAGCTTAAACATAAAGACAACCGCAGTGGTGTCTGGAGATTAAATTTTCTACATCTAAACGACAGCATAGCTCATTTAGCACCAGATTAGCTAAAGTTTCAGGGGTTTAGGTTTCACTCTAAAATATCATACTTCTTTGGTAGACTAAAGGACTGAATTATTCTTACTAGAGCACGTTTAGTACACTACAGAGGCAAGACAGCAGAAGAAATACTTGCCTTTTGCCTTACCAACTCTTTCCAACTGCTTATGTATTTCAAGGGACTAAAAGCGTGAAAAATACAATTTGGAAAAGATACATTCCTTTACTTGTTTACCAAAGTAGAATTACTATTGGAGAAGTTATATAGCTCCTGAGCATTCTGAAAATGAAATAATTACTACCTTTGTTTCACTTTTTTGAGCTATCTCCCTTCTTTCTCCAGCATTTCCTATATCAAGCATCACTGTTCACGTGGGGAAAGGCACAGTATAGCTCCACCAGAGCAGTCAATGGGCTGAATCTTCTTCTTTTAATGGGCAGGGCGAGTGTTTTCTAACATAGCAATTTTCCTTCAGATCTCAGCTGTGATAGACTAGAGTTCTTGTACAGCCAAGTAACCAAACAGATGAAATGAGGTCTTTTAATTAGGTGTCTGTATTTTCACGGGCTCACTTGGCTGCATCTCAGCTTCAGATGATGAAAAATCACCTGAACCTTCTCTGATGAAAGGCCCCTTACTCGGTCAGTGGGTGCGCATGTGAATCACCAGGAAAGGTAAAAGGAGCCTCACTGGTACACCTGAGCCTGCAACCTCCTGCTGGAGGCATGGCTGTCCTGCCACACCCCCTGGGGTTCTTCCTGAGTTCTCCTGCCCCCAGCCTTGTTTCTAGCTGAGTAGAGCCATTCTGAGATTTATATTACATAGCAATGCCTCCAGGCAGAAAATGCTGCCAACAGCTACTTGCTATGGGGGACTGGGAAGATGCAAAGGCTTTCTTCAGATTTTCTCTGCCTCTCTCCTCTCTTCCCTTTTCCTGTCTTCTCTGCTTCCATCACTCCCCTCCTTTCCTTTCTCCCTTTCTCTCTTGCCTAAATCTTATCAGTGCTACATTTCTTTACTAGTAGAGTTGTGAAAATAGCAAAATACAAGTTACTTGTGAATTTTTCTCTTTTCCTTCCTCTTAAATCAAAGTACAACGTTGGAAAAAATGCACAAATATATCAGATCTTTTTAAAAGAGGCAATTCAGATACTCAGGGAGTTAAAATAGCTAAGAAAGCTTGAGCACTAATGAAAGGTAGTGAGAGATGGGATCTCTAAAAGAATATTTAAAAAAAAAAACTCACATTCATTAAATTTTAATACTTTTAATATCCAAGGCTCTAGGATATGAGAGATACCCAAATAAAAATAAAACCCCATGATGAAAAATAAAAAAAATAATAAATTCATAACATTTTGAAGTTTACTTTCTAGCAGACAGGAATATAGAGGAGACAGGAGACTATTCAGTCTCGAG
>NW_011494787.1:6879896-6880099 GCF_000754665.1 Bison bison bison
TCATTATATATATACGGGAATGGAATGCAAAAGTAGGAAGTCAAGAAACACCTGGAGTAACAGGCAAATTTCACCATGGAGTACAGAATGAATCAGGGCAAAGGCTAATAGAGTTCTGCCAAGAGAACACACTGGTCATAGCAAACACCCTCTTCCAACAACACAAGAGAAGACTCTACACATTGACATCACCAGATGGCCAA
>NW_011494787.1:6881074-6883716 GCF_000754665.1 Bison bison bison
TTTCAAATCCTAAAAGATGATGCTGTGAAAGTGCTGCACTCAATATGGTAGCAAATTTGGAAAACTCAGCAGTGGCCACAGGACTGGAAAAGGTCAGTTTTCATTCCAATCCCAAAGAAAGGGAATGCCAAAGAATGCTCAAACTACCACAC
Source organism: Bison bison bison (assembly GCF_000754665.1). Taxonomy (NCBI): domain Eukaryota; kingdom Metazoa; phylum Chordata; class Mammalia; order Artiodactyla; family Bovidae; genus Bison; species Bison bison. The sequence goes on from NW_011494787.1 coordinate 6,881,227, forward strand.
AGTTGCACTCGTCTCACACGCTAGCAAAGTAATGCTCAAAATTCTCAAAGCCAGGCTTCCGCAGTTCATGAATTGTGAACTTGCAGATGGTCAAGCTGGTTTTAGAAAAGGCAGAGGAACTAGAGATCAAATTGCCAATATCCACTGGATCATGGAAAAAGCAAGAGAGTTTCAGAAAAACATTTACTTTTGCTTGATTGACTATGCCAAAGCCTTTGACTGTGTGGCTCACAATAAACTGGAAAACTCTGAGAGATGGGAATACCAGACCATCTGACCTGCCTCTTGAGAAATCTGTATGCAAATCAGGAAGCAACAGTTAGAACTGGACATGGAACAACAGATTGGTTCCAAATCGGGAAAGGAGTACATCAAGGCTGTGTATTGTCACCCTCTTTATTTAACTTATATGCAGAATACATCATGAGAAACACTGGGCTGGATGAAGCACAAGATTGCTGGAATCAAGACTGCTGGGAGAAATATCAATAACCTCAGATATGCAGATGACACCACCCTTATGGCACAAAGTGAAGAAGAAATAAAGAGCCTCTTGATGAAAGTGAAAAAGTAGAGTGAAAAAGTTGGCTTAAAGCTCAACATTCAGAAAACTAAGATCATGGCATCCGGTCCCATCACTTCATTGTCAATAGATGGGGAAACAGTGGCTGACTTTATTTTGGGGGGCTCCAAAATCACTGCAGATGGTGACTGCAGCCATGAAATTAAAAGACGCTTAGTCCTTGGAAGGAAAGTTATAACCAACCTAGATAGCATATTAAAAAGCAGAGACATTACTTGGCCAACAAAGGTCTGTCTAGTCAAGACTATGGTTTTTCCAGTGGTCATGTATGGATGTGAGAGTTGGACTATAAAGAGCTGAGCACAGAAGAATTGATGCCTTTGAACTGGGGTGTTGGAGAAGACTCTTGAGAGTCCCTTGGACTGCAAGGAGATCCAACCAGTCCATCCTAAAGCAGATCAGTCCTGACTGTTCATTGGAAGGACTGATGTTGAAGGTGAAACTCCAGTACTTTGGCCACCTGATTCAAAGAGCTGAGTCATTTGAAAAGACCTTGATGCTGGGAAACATTGAGGGCAGGAGGAGAAGTGGACAACAGAGGATGAGATTGTTGAATTGCATCACTGAGTTGATGGACATGAGTTTGGATGAACTCTGGGAGTTGGTGATGGACAGGGAGGCCTGGCGTGCTGTGGTCCTTGGGGTCACAAAGAGTCAGACACGACCGAGCAACTGAACTGACCTGAACTGATTTATCTATCATTTATTTATTTAATTTGATCTTAGGTTTCTTGGATCTGAGATTTGTGTGTTTTGCTAATTTAAAAAAATTATTCACCATTATCACTTCAAATATTTCTTCAGTTTTAGTCTATCTTTCTCTCTGGAATTTTACCATTTCATGGTTATACAATGATTAAAATGCTTTGTTCTATATATATTTCAATTCTTTATTTTCTGTGTGTTTTTATTTGGATAATCCCTATGATCTGTCTTAATGTTTACTGATTCTATTCTCTCTTGTGTCTAGTCTGCTGATAAGACAATAAAATTAATTTTTTTATTGATGTATTTTCCACTTCTGATTTTCTCTTTTGGTCTTTTTATAGGTTTTATCTAAGATTTTCATTTCTTCATGTATGTTGCTGATCTTTCCCTTTAAATTCTTTAACATACATATCATGGTATTGAAGTCTTTTTTGATATTGCTAATATTTGAGTCATCTCTGGGTTTGTTCCTATTGACTATATTATCTCTTAATGGTAAATTCTATTTCCATGCTTCTATTGCCCTATAATATTTCATCACATGCCCCAAACTGTGCATAACAGAGTAGAGAGTGAGATAAATGATGTGTTTACACTTAGACAAAGGCCAATCACTTTTACTTTTGGAGAGTTGATGTTGAGCATTGGATAAATCTAGCCTATAGCTGGTCTAAATTTGGACTTTGTTATTTTAGTTGTCTACACTACATCACTGAGGGTAAACTCTCCTAATAACAGATTGACATGCCTTGATTTTAATCTAAGATCTGGAATTCAGTTCTTTTTTCATTCATCTCCTATGTTTTTGCTCAGATAGGACTTGTATCCTTTCTCATTGGTATTAGGGGGATGGATCTCAGCCCTCCTGCCCTTCCCTTAATTGTAGATGGCCAATGATTTAAACTCAGTGAGAAGCACAAAGTGCAGAAGAGTTTTGGCGGATTTTTAAAAATTTTATTTATTTATGTGGCTGTTTTGGGTCTTAGCATATTCAAAAGCAGAGACATTACTTTGCCAACAAAGGTTCGTCTAGTCAAGGCTATGGTTTTTCCAGTGGTCATGTATGGATGTGAGAGTTGGACTGTGAAGAAGGCTGAGCGCCAAAGAATTGATGCTTTTGATCTGTGGTGTTGGAGAAGACTCTTCAGAGTCCCTTGGACTGCAAGGAGATACAACCAGTCCATTCTGAAGGAGATCAG
>NW_011494787.1:6883816-6921717 GCF_000754665.1 Bison bison bison
GTGAAGAGCTGACTCATTGGAAAAGACCCTGATGCTGGGAGGGATTGAGGGCAGGAGGAGAAGGGGACGACAGAGGATGAGATGGCTGGATGGCATCACTGACTCAATGGACGTGAGTCTGGGTAAACTCCGGGAGTTGGTGATGGACAGGGAGGCCTAGCGTGCTGCGATTCATGGGGTCACAAAGAGTCGGACACGACTGAGGGACTGATCTGATCTGATCTGATTGGGTCTTAGCTGCAGAACATGGACCTTCTCTGGCTGTGGTACATGGTCTTCAGTAGTGGCAGCAAGTGGCCTCTCCAGCTGTGGCACACAGGGTCCTGAGTGCATGGGCTCAGTTGTTGTAGCACTTAGCTTCTCCATGGCATGTGAGGTCTTATTTCCCTGACCAGGAATCACACCTGCATCCCCTGGATTGCAAAGCAGATTCTTAACCACTGGAACACCAGGGAAAACCAGAAGGGTTTTGTTGTTTGTTTCTTTGGCTTCTTCCTCAGAAGTAGAATGGCAATGAATTTTTGCTGCTGCTCTTTCCTTAAGAATAGACTACTGTAGGCATACCTGACTTAGTGCACTTCATTTTACTGCATTTTTTAATAAATTAAAGATTTGTGGTAACCCTGCATTGAACAGATCTATTAGTAACATTTTTCCAACATTGTTTTCTCACTTCATTTCTCTGTATCACATTTTGGTAATTCTTACAATATTTCAAACTTTTTCACTGTTATATTAGTTATGATGGTCTGTGATCAGTTATCTTTCATGTGACTACTGCAAAAAGATTATGACTGCTGAAGGCTCAGATGATGGCTCAGCAATTTTTAACAAGTTTTTTTTTTAATTAAGGTACGCTCATTTTTTTAGACATAATGTGATTGTACACTTAACAGATTACAGGATAGCATCAACACAATTTCTATACACTGGGAAAACAAAAATTTGTGTGACTTGATTTATTTTTATATTAACTTTCTTGTGGTGCTCTGAACTGAACCTGCAATAGCTCCAAGGTATGTTTGTGTAGCTATCTGGTGTGTGGTATAAAGCCTGAAATGCCTTTCCCAAAACAACCCAAGGACCTTAGATTGCTTTAACTAACATCTCCTCATTCCCTTATCTTCCTTAGTAACATTGTATTAAATACTTCTCTCTTATTTTTAATTCCCAATTTATACATTGTTTTTAATTCAAAGTCTACTTATAATTACCAAAGTGTTTGCTAATAGCTTTGCTCATGGTTTCTTGTATTTTACTCCTTCCTTGTAGGTTTAACTTTTATCTTAATGAGAAACATTTCCCATCAGGAGATGTATCAGTGAGGTGTATGAGTGTTATATCCTTGCAGTCTTTAATAGTGTGAAGTTTTTATTTTATTTTATTTTGCTGTCAATCTTGAATAATGCTTTGCCTGAATTGATTTCTAGGTAGCTGACAATTATCATCTCTCAAAACTTTAAAACAGCTATTCCATTATTTCCTGGAATCTACATCCTAAAGGAGATCAGTCCTGGGTGTTCATTGGAAGGACTGATGTTGAAGCTGAAACTCCAATACTTTGGCCACCTCATGTGAAGAGCTGACTCATTTGAAAAGACCCTGATGCTGGGAGGGATTGAGGGCAGGAGGAGAAGTGGATGACAGAGGATGAGATGGTTGGATGGCATCACTTGACTCGATGGACATGGGTTTGGGTGGACTCTGGGAGTTGGTGATGGACAGGGAGGCCTGGCGTGCTGCGGTTCGTGGGGTCGCAAAGAGTAGGACACGACTGAGCGACTGGACTGAACTGAACTGAACTGCTACCGGAGGTCTTTAATCAGCCTGACCATTTTTTCTCTGTAGGCAATTGCTTTTACTATGGTGTTTTGAGACTTCTTCCCTTTGTCTTCCATGTGTTTCAGTTGCATCATAATGTGTCAGAATTTGTAAATGTTTTCATTCTTGGTATTTTTGATTGAATGAGATTATTTAATATATGATTTATGTTTTAGGTTCTGGAAACATTTTCAGACTCAATTCAATATCTCTCCTTAATTTTTCTGTTCTTTCCTGAGACTGCTCTTAGATGTATTCTGCAATTTATTCAATGTTCCATATCTCATAACATACTATTTTTCAGATATTTCATATGTTACTAACCTGGGATTAATCCTTGGTGATTTATTTTGATCTATCTTCCAATTACTTAACACTCCTTCTACTGTGTCTAACCTAGAACTTAACTCTTTCATGGCAAGAGTTTTGTTTTTGTTCTAATGTACCTGTTCTTTTCTCAAGATATTCTGTTCTTGCCTAATGAATAACTTGTTTGAAAATTTAAGCATACTAATTTAAAGCCCCTTCTAGATTGTTCTACAATCAGTGCTTTCTCAAGTATAATCCACCCATATATTGGACTCCCACAATATATTTAATGACATCAAGTGATATCACGAGTTTACACATTTAAAATTTTTGAATTAATCTTAAATAGAACCTATCACCTGAAAGAAGCTCTAGGTTGAAGATATCCCCTATGAGGTAGTCTCATGATTGTTTTTGCTAGAGATATATGATAATCATAGGTCTTGAATGTAGTTTCTTATATACACTTGAATGAACAATGTCAAAATGTGGTCAAAACGTGTCAAAATACTGAGCCCAATATCTATTCATTTTTCAAGTTTTATTTTATTTTTTTAATTTGAAAGTAAGAGATTGAGAATTTCTACAGATATTGGTATATTCCTAGTCTCAGGTGTTATTAGAGCCACTAGTTCTCTTCTGTATCCTTGGACAGGGAGAATTACTCCAGATCCAGCTCTCACAGTGACAAGTCTTTGCTGACTCCTAAGTTAAAGTGTGGAACCCAGTTCTAGCAACTCCACTCTGAAGAAGATCTCACATCTTACTTAGTCCCAGCTCCCATCTTGACATTAACGTCTTGACACTTAACCAGTTCTGCTACTACAGTGAACTTTTACTTTTAACTTCTTCTCACTTCAGTGTATTTTCCTTTAATTTTTGACATCTGAAAATTATCGTTAGTTAGAACATTCAAACATCCTTTACTGATGAAGGGCTTAGATTAACCTGAAAAACTCCAGCTTACATATGTGTGTTTAGATTTGGGCCATTGGTGGAAAATTATCAGGTACTTATTCTAAATGTCCAATTCAAGATTATACAAAATAATAATGATAATAGTAATAGTAAAATGTTGAAAAATTTTACCCTAAGCTGCTTTTTTCTGATGGCCACTTATCTCATACATAAGCAATACTTAGTCAGCCATTACTTAAAAGATGACATTTCAAAAAGAAGTAAATGTCTCCTGTAGACAGGTGGACAGCAATCTGCTTGGAGTTTGTGACTGAGCCAGCACAGGAATCTGTGAATAGCTGTTCACTGGGACTATATGCCCAGTATACTGACAGTGGGTCCAGCCTAGGCCCATGCCAAGCCAAATAACAAGAGAAATTATACTAAGTATAAAGCAATTCAATTCATATAGCATTTATTTTGTTATTATTATTATTATCATAATCAAGTCATTTAGATACTCCATTGCTCAAATAGAGATTGTAGTCCCTAATACCACACATTATACACGTATGCAGAGAACAAGCCCAGCAGGTATACTGTCTAAGCAATATCTCCAGATGGCCATTTCCCTGCTAATTCAAATTAAATATTCCCAAGAGAATCATTCAGTGTTTTTTTGTTTTTTTTTTTTATATGCCTCCTCTGTGTCCAAGGAAGCAACATGTTAGGAAAGCAAGCAAGCAAACAAAAATGACCTCTAGAATCAGACAGACCTGAGCTTGAATCACAGAACTATCACATATTAGTTGTGTGAACTGGGTGACTTATTCAATCTTCTCTGTCTCCATTATCTCACTTGTAACAGGCCTGATAATAATCACTCTATAGGGTTTCTGTATAGATAGTGAGTGTGTGTCTGGTACACACAGCAGCTTCTTCAAAGTGGGAGCCCACTGCGTTATCATGACACTCAGTGACGGTCTAGTGGAAACATGCTAGAAGAAACTTAGGTCCACTTTAAAGTTCTTTATTGTTTTCCTGATAATATTTGAATATTTCTGGTAGACACACAGTCTTAATTTAAAATAATTAGCTCTAGCTTCTTTATCCACAGAATTGTGGTCTAGATGTCTTCTTTCTGATACAATGTTTTCCAGAAACTGCCTTCCAAAGCACCCTATTTCAAATTATCTTTTCCATCACTAAAGATTCCGCACCTCGTTTTTACCAAATTAACATCTTTTGACTTTAAGAAACTTTCAATCTCATAGTGAGTAAAGAGTAAGATTCTCATCAATTACCTTTAAAATTCTTTATATGACATCCTCAACCTAATAGAGCTCCTCCTAATCACCTACCACTTTCTCTGCTTCTAAGATCATTTCCACTTATTTATGGTCTATTTTATGAAACTCCTGTTTCTTTAAAATTTGTTCCTCCAAAGTCCTCCCTCCCATTTTATATCTGATCTTCCAAACAACTGTGGAAGTTCCACCTGTTCCAGAAAGCCTATCATACTACTTTTTAAAAAGAGAAGTCTTAGCTGAGTTCATGTCTCCATTAGTAGAGCAATTCTCCTCTTCTTCAGTCCTCCCCAACTTAGAGGAAAGCATTAGTAACTCCCTTTAATATACAAATTGCACAACTCTCTCTTTAGGCTTCAATTTGACTAAATATATTCCTTTAATATCTTCCTTTTTATCTGTATATGATGTCTTAATATCTGAGCTTGTACCCTCCTAGAGAGTATATAATGTGTCGGCCTCAAATGGTAGCCCATGCAGAAGAGATACTTCAAAAATATTACAAAAGTTGCTGAAGAGGGAGATGACCAAAAATGCAGCATTACTGGCTAACCTGAAAAATGCAAAACTCTAAAATTCTAATTTTACCCAAACCAATTCTACCATCCTATGCCCAGAAGCACTCAAGCAGGAAGGCTGCACAGCTTACACACACTGCTGTGAGATGCAGAACTCATACAGCAGCCGAGGTACATAAATATGCAAATCATAGATGTATACAGACACAGCCTTCCAATAGAGAACACCAGCTGTTATAGGCAGCAGAATCACTTCAAGGACTTGGCACTGGTAAACCGGCAAATACCCCCTGGTGGTTGCTGCCCCATCAATCATGGGCCATTTGGCCAGGCTGCATTCTTGAACAGGTTTTCTCCCCCTTTTTAACTGAGTTTAACTCAAATAACTTTTTTTAAGGTGATGAAATAAGCTGCTATAAAGTTTAATCTTAGTTGAATATAGGAAGTTTACTGTTCTCTGGACACATTCTTTCCTGTATTTTGCCATGAAAAAGAAATCTATACCCCCTTACCCATCCCCCACCAAAGAAAACAAAATTAAAACATCAAGTTAATGTTTTTGTTTCTCATTATTTAAGAACTATTAGGAAAGATTCTGCTGGGATTTGGGTAATGAGCAATGTGCAGGGTTTAGCAGTTTGTTCAGTTTTTTTTTTTTTTTCCAGAGACTATTGAAGACTATCATTCCAGAAAACTCTAGACCTTGAAGTTATCACAGTGGTTATGAAATGAAAGTGGACTAGGGAGGAGGATGAAAATATATAATGCATATTGACAAACCTGTGGTACCCCCAAAGTCCATGGAAACTCTAGTTTAATGTGGAAATGAATAAGAAATTTATTTCTCAACAAACAACAAGAATGGTTTACAACCATAGAGGCATTCTGAGAGAAGTAAATATGCCATCAATTTTAAATAGCAGTATTATCCAGCAGAGAGCAGATCAATGAAAGTTGCACAGGTTTTCAGATGCTTCAGGATATTAAAGAACAATCCCATTTCCCCCTTCATAAACCACTCCATCCAGAAGCATAATTTAAAAAATGCCATAAATCATTATCTGCTTGGCAACCAATCAGCATTCAAGAAGCTTCTATCTATCCCTCTTCTTCTGCCTTGGAACTATCTGAAATGTTCTCATTTTTGTTAACTTGTAAACCTGGTACAGTTCTTCTGACTGCATACTTGATAGAAAATAATGTTTTCTTTCAGATTTAATATCTTTTCATCATAGCAAAAGAAGATGTTATATTTTTATAAATTACTGGAAGAGTTATATTTATATAAGTTACTAGAAAAGAAACTTTTATTTTTCTTTGGAAAACTTAAAGTACTCAATAATTATTAGTTGCATGATGTTCATTACATGCTTGTAAAGAAGTTTTATTCCTTTAAAGAGATTTATTACATTTTGAAAGATATAGGGAACAGGGTACAGATAATAACACAGATTTGCTCCTTCCTTTGAAAGGGAAGGTGATGAAGAATCACAATGAATAAAGACTAGGATTTTCATCAGCTCTCAACGTCGTTGACATGATTTCATCATCCAATGTGAAGGGGGATGTTACTCCCTTGTGAACCTGGATATTACTGTTAGAAAGTAAGACCATCATTAATCTATTATCCCATACTTTTGAACCTTCTATTTTCTGAAGTTCTGTGTGGTTTCAAAGAGAAACAAAGCACAGTCTGTGCATGCTGGGAGTATATACCTGTAAAGGAGATAAGACGTATATTCAAATAGCCATGTTATAAAGTGAAATGTGATATGTGTTCAAAGAGAAACAAAGTGCTTCCAGTGTTAGAAAGGAGAGAGCTTGCTGATAGATGATAAGATCAAATGAGCCATGATCTGTAGAAACCACCCTACATAGAGTGTGCAGGGTGATTTTTAACCCCTCATCCAGGACCTGTTATTCCCTAGCTTAAAATTGTCGATTGATTTCTAACACACCTGAAATATCTGCATTTCTTCCTGCAAAAGCCAAGCCCGACCACAGCTGCAAGGCTTCATGCAACTCTGATGCCTCTTATTTCCCATCCCTCTTTTCTCACCAAAGTCTAGCTCAATGGCCACATAACCTAATTCTGCATGGAATCCCCTTCTCACATTTCATGACAGACTAATTCTACTTGCAAAACTTCAGAGAAAAGTTTGATTATCCAGGGATAGAGTATGCACAGAGGGAGAAATTTTCTTGGAATAATATGTTAGGAAAAATCATTCCTAGGTAGACTGTTCTGTGTTGATGTTAGAAGTTGAAAGTTTTGAGACAAAGAATGCCAATATCAGAACTCTAGTTCACAAATATCTAGAAAGGATAGGTAGGACAATTTAGAATACAGAAAAGTGGGAACAAGAAATACAACTTTTCTTGAAAAAATATAGGAAAGAGGTAATGAGGGTCTAAATTAGAAAAGGTAAGAAAGCATGACTCACACGGGGTGCAACTGATTGAATGAAAGAGACAGATGGGGATGGGTCAGTAATAAATAACCCTGCTTTCAGGGAGATCAATTATGCCATCATCAGATATAAGGAAATCAGAAGAAAGAGAAGGGATGCTTTGGAGGGAAAGATTAATTTTGATTTGACACAATAAATATGAAGATAGAAATGTTCACGAAGTATTTTACAGCAGGATTTCCCGTCCCCTCCATCCCACTTAAAGGGCAAGGCTGGCAATGGAGACTTAGGAACAAATTATACAGATATTACATCAAAGATGAGGTCATCAAAGGATAGAACCTAGAACGGAAGAAGAAGCAAGGATAGGTCTCATGAAGAATACAGTAAAATGAAATCATACACCTAAAGGATTTCAAGCTGACATAGTCTGAGAGACAGAAGGAACCCTAGAACAGGGCATTTCAGGAAATAAGGAGAAAAGAAAGTGCTAGAAAAAAGAGTCCTTAGCTGTGTGCCTGAATAGAAGTCAAAGAGAATGATAGAAAAGGACTGGTTCTTGAAAAAGGAGGAACAGTGGGAGGTCATAAATACAAAATAAGACTAACAAAAGTTGTTTTAAGCCATTGAGCTGAAAAGCAGCAAGGGATGTATGGAGAGATTTCCAAAAAGCATGAGAAATCAGCTGAAGTTAGGATGACTTTGGAAGGTACTCACTGAAATCTTATGAGGTCCCATTTTCTAGATACCTTTAGATAAGAGTGAGAAAAGGAATATGCAAGTTACTGGAGGGTCAAGAAGATCATAAGATCTTATGATTAGATAATAACAAGATCAAACAGATAAGATCAAATAGACTTGAACTCAGGGTGTCATGAAGGAAGCCACCAAAATGTCAGACTGTGGGCTCCAGCCTGGGTAAACAGGCCTCAGTATCAGTCAGTTCAGTCATTCAGTCATGTCTGACTCTTTGTAACCCCATGGACTGCAGCACGCCAGACCTCCCTATCCATCACCAACTTCCAGAGCTCGCTCAAACTCATTTCCATTGAGTCAGTGATGCCATCCAACCATTTCATCCTCTGTCGTCCCCTTCTTCTACTGCCTTCAATCTTTCCCAGCATCAGGGTCTTTTCCAATGAGTCAGCTCTTCGCATCTAGTGGCCAAAGTATTAGAGCTTCAGCTTCAGGATCAGTTATTCTGATGAAAATCCAGGACTGATTTCCTCAAGAATTGACTAGTTTGATCTCCTTGCATGCAAGGGACTGTCAAGAGTTATCTCCAGCACCACAGTTCAAAAGCATCAGTTCTTCGGTGCTCAGCTTTCTTTATAGTCCAACTCTCACATCCATACACGACTACTGGAAAAACCAGAGCTTTGACTAGACAGACTTTTGTTAGCAAAGTAATGTCTCTGCTTTTTTACATGCTGTCTATTTTGGTCATAATTTTTTTTTCCAAGGAGCAAGTGTCTTTTAATTTCATGGCTGCAGTCACCATCTGCAATGATTTTGGAGCCTCCCCCAAAAAATCTCTCACTGTTTCCATTATTTCCCCATCTATTCATGATGCTGTAATCACTCACCTGGAGGCAGACATCCTGGAATGTGAAGTCAAGTTGGCCTTAGAAAGCATCACTACGAACAAAGCTACTGGAGGTGATGGAATTCCAGTTGAGCTATTTCCAATCCTAAAAGATGATGCTGTGAAAGTGCTGCACTCAATATGCTACCAAATTGGGAAAACTCAGCAGTGGCCACAGGACTGGAAAAGGTCAGTTTTCATTCCAATCCCAAAGAAAGGCAATGCCAAAGAACGCTCAAACTACTGCACAATTGCACTCTTCTCACATGCTAGCAAAGTAATGCTCAAAATTCTCCAAGCCAGGCTTCAGCAATTCGTGAACCGTGAACTTCCAGATGTTCAAGCTGGTTTTAGAAAAGGCAAAGGAACCAGAGATCAAATTGCCAACATCTGCTGGATCATCGAAAAAGCAAGAGAGTTCCAGAAAAATATCTATTTCTACTTTATTGACTATGACAAAGCCTTTGACTGTGTAGATCAAAATAAACTGTGAAAAATTCTGAAAGAAATGGGAATACCAGACCACCTGACCTGCCTCCTGAGAAATCTGTATGCAGGTCAGGAAGCAACAGTTAGAACTGGACATGGACCAACAGACTGATTCCAAATGGGAAAAGGAGTACGTCAAGGCTGTATATTGTCACCCTGCTTATTTAACTTATATGCAGAGTACATCATGAGAAACACTGGGCTGGAGGAAGCACAATCTGGAATCAAGATTGCTGGGAGAAATATCAATAACCTCAGATATGCAGATGACAGCACCCTTATGGCAGAAAGCAAAGAAGAACTAAAGAGCCTCTTGATGAAAGTGAAAGAGGAGAGTGAAAAAGTTGGCTTAAAGCTCAACATTCAGAAAACTAAGATCATGGCATCTGGTCCCATCACTTCATGGCAAATAGATGGGGAAACAGTGGCTGACTTTATTTTTTTGGGCTCCAAAATCACTGCAGATGGTGATTGCAGCCATGAAATCAAAAGACGCTTAATCCTTGGAAGGAAAGTTATGACCAACCTAGGTAGCATATTCAAAAGCAGAGACATTACTTTGTCAACAAATGTTTCTCATCAAGGCTGTGGTTTTTCCAGTAGTCATGTATAGATGTGAGAGTTGGACTATGAAGAAAGCTGTGTGTAGAAGTATTGATGCTTTTGAACTGAGGTGTTGGAGAAGACTCTTGAGAGTCCCTTGGACTGCAAGGAGATCCAACCAGTACATCCTAAAGGAAATCAGTCCTGGGAGTTCAATGGAAGGGCTGATGTTGAAGCTGAAACTCCAATATTTTCACCACCTTATGTCAAGAGCTGACTCATTTGAAAAGATGCTTATGTTGGGAAAGATTGAGGGTGGGAGGAGAAGGGGACGACAGAGGTTAAGATGGTTAGATGGCATCACCAACTCAGTGGACATGATTCTGAGTAAACTCCAGGAGTTGGTGATGGACAGGGAGGCCTGGCATGCTGTGGTTCATGGGGTCGCAAAGAGTTGTACATGACTGAGCGACTGAACTGAACTCAACTGATTTGCCATGAAGTGATGGGACTGGATGCCATGATCTTACTTTTCTGAATGTTGGGTTTTAAGCCAATTTTTTCACTCTCCTCTTTCACTTTTATCAAGAGATTCTTCAGTTCTTTGCTTGAAGCAAGCACACAGTTGAAGCAGCTTACAGGAAATCCAGATAGTTGGAGTTTTGTTTGATTATGGGGTTGTTTTCTTTTATTTGTTTGTTTTGAAATCAGGATGGGATTTATAAATTTTATAATGGAAATTGTTTATGCTACAATTTTACTTGATCTGAGGAGACTGACAAAGTCCTTCTCACATAAAATGTTTTGTTTCTCTTTTCCAAGAGTTTGTAATAAAATTCAACATTCAAAAACCTAAGACTATGGCATCCAGTCCCATCACTTCATGGCAGATAGATGGAAAAACAATGGAAACAGTGACAGATTTTATTTTCTTGGGCTCCAAAATTTCTACAGATGGTGACTCCAGCCAAGAAAATAAAAGACTCTTGCTCCTTGAAAGAAAAGCTATGACAAAACCTAGCCAGCGTATTAAAAAGCACAGACATCACTTTGCAAACAAAGATCCATATAGTCAAAGCTGTGGTTTTTCCAGGAGTCATGTATGGATGTGAGAATTGGACCATAAAGAAGGCTGAGCACTGAAGAACTGATGCTTTCAAACTGTGGTGCTGGAGAAGACTCTTCAGAGGCCCTTGGACAGCAAAGAGATCAAATCAGTCAATCCTAAAGGAAATTAACCCGAATAGTCACTGGAAGGACTGAAGCTGAAACTGAAGCGCCGATATTTTGGCCACCTGATGCAAAGAGCTGACTCATTGGAAAAGACCTTGATGCTGGCAAAGACTGAGGGCAGGAGAAGGAGGCGACAGAGAATGAGATGATTGGATGGCATCACCAACTCAGTGGACATGAGTTTGAGCAAACTCAGGGAGATAGTGCAGGACAGGGAAGCCTGGCATGCTTCAGTCCATGGGATTGCAAAGAGTCAGACACGACTGAGTGACTGAACAACAACAACACAGCATTATCTTTATAATATCTTTTTTAAAAAGAATATATGTCTTTGAAAGTATAAGAAATTAAGGCCTTATCATTTTAGAATTAACAAGTTTATGACTGCTTCCACCATATAGAAAAGACAGAACACTTAGGTGAGAGAATAAAGGAGGACTGAAGGAGAAATGATAAATAAAAGGGAAAATAAAATGGAGGTGGAAGTTGACAAAGAAATTCTGCTCTCTGAAAAATTTTATAAAAGCCTATCCTTTCAATAATCATGACTTTATTATTTTGATGATTCATAAACAATTTTATAGATATAATACATGTACATATAATAAAACTGGAAACTAAGTAATACAACTTTACCCATAAAATCAATATTTGAAAAATTAATATAAAACTATTTTGGTATATTTCATTTTATTTACTCTCCCAATGAATGTACAAATGCATATGGTGTAAGCTGTATATTTATTCTAGTTTATAAAATTAAGGTTATGGATTATACTGTTTTGTAATCTGCCACTTCAATTAACCATACATTGCAAATATGTTTATTACATAATAAAAGTCTTATAAATCATGTTTTATAAAGCACGGTAGTTAATGGTTGCTTAGATTCATAAGTCAGGGTTCTTAATTGGAATAAAGAGAAAGCATCTCTAGTTCTTCTGTGCCTGCCATTGCAACCAGGAAGCATGTAAAACCAGAATTAAGACCAAAAAGTTTAATGAGGTAAGAATGACTGCTGTTGAATCTGAACATGAGATGACATAGCTCTCACCACTGACAGCATGGTTCTAGATGCGGGTCTTAACAGAACATCAGAGATACAGCCACTACTAGATAAACTCCGGAGAAGGCAATGGCACCCCATTCCAGTACTCTTGCCTGGAAAATCCCATGGATGGAGGAGCCTGGTAGGCTGCAGTCCATGGGGTCGCTAAGAATCGGACACAACTAAGCGACTTCACTTTCTCTTTTCACTTTCATGCATTGGAGAAGGAAATGGCAACCCACTCCAGTGTTCTTGCCTGGAGAATCCCAGGGACGGGGAAGCCTGGTAGGCTGCCGTCTATGGGGTCACACAGAGTCAGACACGACTGAAGTGACTTAGCATAGCATAGCATAGATAAACTCACTTATGAATGTCACCAACTGCCTGAATAGATTCTCTTTGGTCCTGAGTTTCTTGTATCAGTAATTTGTACTAACAATTCTGAGCCTGAGGCAAATGCAGTGGAGTTTCAAGGCTGAATATCAGGTTTAAGCCCTAGTTTTGAGGGTATCTCAATTTCATTTCAGCTTTCACTCTGGGTAGTAACGTCTATGCTATGCTAAGTCACTTCAGTCGTGTCCGACTCTGTGTGACCCCATAGACGGCAGCCTACCAGGCTTCCCCGTCCCTGGGATTCTCCAGGCAAGAACACTGGAGTGGGTTGCCATTTCCTTCTCCAATGCATGAAAGTGAAAAGTGAAAGTGAAGTTGCTCAGTCGTGTCCGACTCTTAGCGACCCCATGGACTGCAGCCTACCAGGCTCCTCCGTCCATGGGATTTTCCAGGCAAGAGTACTGGAGTGGGGTGCCATTGCCTTCTCCGGTAGTAACGTCTACATTCCAACAATACTGAAAGAGAAATTCCTAAACACAGGGAAGAGGTTTGAATGTCAGGCATTCTAATGTGCATTCTAATAGCATTTCTTTCTATGAAATGACTCAAGTTTACTTCCTCATTCCATATTCTGATATATTTCAGGTGCTTTCCAGAATTCATTGAAAAATAATTCTCTGATGAACACTTTGTACAAAAATCTGTACTTCCATTTCAGAGGATTTTCTTTTTACACATTTTCAGAAGTGGAGTTATTAGGTCAAATGATACAAACATAGTTGAAAACCATGATGGATAGAGCCCTACATTACTACATTACTCTAGGCCTACACTACTCTGGTGAAGTTTCTACTCATTTACACTCTCAGCAGGGAGCTATAAAAGTGTCAGTTTTCCTACTGACTTGCCAATTCTGGCTAGCCATATTCTATCTACATTAACCCTTTCCCAGTATTATGGGTGCAAAAATAATAATTTATTGTTGTTTTACTTTATATATTCTTGATTATAATGGCAGTTTAACAGTTTTCCAGATGTTCTCTATTTTCAATGATCCTTTTGTAAATTGGCAATTTATGTCTTTAAATCTTAGTCATATTTTCTGTACTGATTTTTTCCTATTTATTGAAATTCTTAAACTGATGACATTAAGATTTTATCTGTTACCTATTTTGTTTTAAAATCACTTTATTCCTCATCTTAATTTTAGATATTTATATATTTATAGTGAAATTTATTCTTTTTTTCCTTTATGCTTTTTTTTCCCTTGTTTTTATGCTGCTGCTGCTGCTGCTAAGTCACTTCAGTCGTGTCTGACTCTATGCGAACCCATAGACGGCAGCCCACCAGGCTCCCTCATCCCTGGGAATCTAAGAAGGCTTTCTTAACCCTGTTTGATGGTATCATCGACTAAACGGATATGAATTTGAGCAAATTCCAGGAGATAGTGAAGGACAGGGAAGCCTGGCGTGCTGCAGTCCATGAGGTCCCTAAGAGTAGGACACAGCTTAGTGACTGAACAACAACACAACAACTCTGTTTACATACATATTTATTGATGGTCCTTTTTGGTTTTTCTTTTATTTGAAAGACATCTCTATGTTCCTCTATGCAAAGTTTCCACTAATTTACACTCTCAACAGGGAGATATAAAACTGTCAGTTTTCCTTTTCCCTTTATTTTCTACTTTTAAATCTTTAAGGGATCTGGTATTAATTTTCATGAGTGGTTGTTCAGTAAGTACAAGTATTTACTTTTTCTTTAATTATTCAAAATCATCTGTTGAATAAGCATACTTTTTTCCATGACTTTAAATAAAGCTAGATCTAGTGTATGGTATCAGAGAAGGCAATGGCACCCCACTCCAGTACTCTTGCCTGGAAAATCCCGTGAATGGAGGAGCCTGGTGGGCTGCAGTCCATGGGGTCGCTGAGCGACTTCACTTTCACTTTTCACTTTCATGCCTTGGAGAAGGAAATGGCAACCCACTCCAGTGTTCTTGCCTGGAGAATCCCAGGGACCGGGGAGCCTGGTGGGCTGCCGTCTCTGGGGTCGCACAGAGTCGGACACGCCTGAAGCAACTTAGCAGCAGCAGCAGCAGTGTATGGTATATGTTGTAATGTTTATGCATTTCATTTATATCCAGCCACTTGGTCATTTATGAATAGCTTTACAAAAGATGTTAATACATAGAAGTAGAGCAGAATTCCTGCCCCAATAAAACAATTTAGAAAAGTGTATTGACCATGTCCATTTATTCTTTATAATTAATTTGACAAATTAAGTATAATTTCAATCAAAAACTCTCCTAAGTAATTTTTAGGTGTATAAAATTTATATTTATCTTGGGGAAAATTGTCATTTCCCATTATTTGTGTTGCCATTCAAAAATAAAGTATTTTTGTATGGCTGTCCCCTTTACTTTTTACCTGAAACTAATGTGACATTGTTAATCAGCTACCCCCAACACAATATAAAAGGTTTAAAAGAATGAAATAAAAGAACAAGGTATTTCCTTTCCAATTAAGTAGCAATACCAATGAAACAGACAAAGACAAAAGAACTTCTTTCCTGCCAAGTAAAATAATATCAGTTTTTGCTTTTAGATTCTCCACACTGTTTATTTAATTTATTCTTAAATGCTTTTTATATTATTAAGGCTTTGTGAGCAGGCATTTTATAGTATATTTTGTAAACACTTATTATGACCAAATATAAAAATTAGTAATTTTACATGTTTCTTCAGATAATTGGACAACTTATCAAACCGCTATTAGTAATAATATTTTTAGTACTATTAGTACTATATAGAACTAATACTAGTACTAATATTTTTGGTCATTAGTTTATGAGGGTTTTCTAAAATTAGTAATCACTTTAGCTAGATTATAGTTAAGTTTCTTTCTTTTATTCCCCACAGCTAAATCTTTTAATTTTTTTGTCCAATTGCATTAACTAAAACTTCCAGAATAATTTTAAAAAATGATCATTGGTATCCCCATCTTATTCCTGAATTAATTATTATTGAGGCTACCTATCTTTCTCATGTTAAAAAAGAGACCCTATTTAGTTCATATGTGTGAGTATTTAACAAAATAATATAAGTTATTTGAATTATATCATAGGTATTTGTGTTGGTTATTGGGATTATCTTATAAAGTTTCTCCTCTGACTTTTTGATGTAATATATCTTATTCATAACTTTTTATAATGGTGTATGCTTGAAATCTTGTTTGATTATTCAATATTCAACACAGTATAATTTTGATTACATTTTTTATTTATTAAAATTTAATTTTAATTGTGATTTTGTAATTTTTAATTTATTCACTAATATTTAATCCTGATACCCACCTTAACAACTTAGCAAATGAGCACAAGGACAATATTAAATCCTGATACCCACCTTAAATATTATTGTGTCTGTTTTTAGTTTTCTTTTAAAATAATATCAAATTTGCAGAAAAATTACAGGATCAATACAAAGAACCCCATATACTCTTCACACAGCAACTCTATTCAAGTTTTATCAATTGTCACAACACAGTCTTTTCTAGCAAAATGATCAATGTAAGACAGTATATTATATCCAGTATCATATTATGCCAGGCTGGATGAATCAGAAGCTGGAATCAAGACTGCCAGGAGAAATATCAACAACCTCAGATATGCAGATGATACCACTCCAATGGCAGAAAGTGAAGAGGAGCTAAAGAGCCTCTTGATGAGGGCAAAAGAAGAGAGTGAAAAAACTGGCTTAAAACTCAACATTCAAAAAATGAAGATTGTTACATCCAATCCCATCACTTCATGGCAAATAGATGGGGAACCAATGGAAACGGTGACATTTTCTTTTCTTGGGCTCCAAAATCACTGCAGACAGTGACTGCAGCAATGAAATTAAAAGACACGTGATTCTTGGAAGAAAAGCTATGACAAACGTAGACAGCATATTAAAAAGCAGAGAAATCATTTTGCTCACAAAGGTCCATGTAGTTAAAGCTATGGTTTTTCCAGTAGTCATATATGGATGTGAGAGTTGGATCATAAAGAAGGCTGAGCGCCAAAGAATTGATGCTTTCAAATTGTTGTGCTGGTGAAGACTCTCTTGAGAGTCTCTTGCTTGAACTACAAGCAGGTTACATCAGTCAGTCCTAAAGGAAACCCTGAATGTTCATTGGAAGGACCGATGATGAAGCTGAAGTTCCAATACTTTGGCCACCTGATTCGAAAAGCCAACTCACTGGAAAAGACCCTGATGCTGGGAAAGATTGACGGCAGGAGGAGAAGTGGGTAACAGAGGATGAGACTGTTGGATGGCATCACAGACTCAATGGACATGAGTTTGAGCAATGTCTGGTAGATGGTGAAGGACAGGGGAGCCTGGCATGCTGCAGTTCATGGGGTCACAAGGAGTCAGACACAACTGAGGGGCTGAACATATTATGATAAACTGAGTATTTCTTCTGTCTCTTTAGACTTTCACGACCTTGACATATGAAGATTACAGGCCAGTCTTTCTATAGAGTGTCCCCAACCCCCTTAGAAACATTCCTTGGATAGACCTGGGCACAGGCTGGGGCTGCTCTCCCACTACATTCAAACTTACCTAATAGTTTTTCTCACTAAAAAGAAGGAAAAAGGTCTTATCGTTTTTAGCGTCCTTTGTCACTGAGGCAGACCTAGGCTTTGACAAACTTTAAAGAAAACTCAATCATCTCATTGTTGCCTATTTATAGCAAACTTAAGTGATGAAAATACACATATATTGAAAAAGATATGTGTCATCTTTCTTGACTTTTCAGTTCAGTTCAGTTCAGTCGCTCAGTCGTGTCCGACTCTTTGAGACCTGATGAATCACAGCACACCAGGCCTCCCTGTCTATTTTAGGTATATGATTTTTTTTAAAATGTCTTTAAATTTTGGAGTGGGGATTTATTCTACATTAAGATATCTGTGTGGTTACTAGCACAGAGATGTGCTAGTTTTTACACAGAATTTTACCTATTAAGATAAGGAAAACTACTATTTCAAGTATTTTCAAATAGTACTGTATGCCACAATAAATTGTCATCTGTGGCATTTATGTTTTCTATACACTACCAAAAAGAACCCTCTCCCCACAAAAGCAAAAAACCCCGTGTACTAGTAACCACACAGATATTATGTAAATGCAAATAAAAATAACTGTGGCATAGACTGGATATAGCTAAACTAGCAGATGCAGATCTAATGTAGAATAAATCCCCACTCCAAAATTCCTCTTAATCACCATCAAACCTTGACCCAAAGTTATTAAAATTGTTATTGGTATAATGATTCAAGAATATATACTGCATCTTCAAATAGAGCTGAAAATTTACTGGTCTTTGTCGTCAAGTAGCTCTCTTCCCTTCGTGGAGTCTGGGTTTTTACACTGAACCAAGGGAACAGCTACCCATTCCAATATTCTGGCCTAGAGAATTCCATGGACTGTATAGTCCATGGGGTAGCAAAGAGTCAGACATGACTGAACAACTTTCACGTCACTTCACTTCAGCTCTGAGTACTAAATAACTTTTTCTCTTTTCTTTTACTTCTCTCAGCTTTAAGAAAGACAAAATATAGGTTAGAGCAGAAAGTATGTGGGTGTAAATAGTGGCTTTATTTTAATAACTAAAATGCATGCATGCTAAGTCGCTTCAGCTGTGTCTGACTCTTTGTGACTCTGTGGACTGTAACTCACCAGGCTCCTCTGCCCATGGGATTCTCCAGGCAAGGATACTGGAGTGGGTTGTCATGCTCTCCTCCAGGAAATCTTCCCAACTCAGGGATCAAACTCACTTCTCATTTATCTCCTGCATTGGCAGGCAGTTTCTTTATCACTAGTGCCACCTGGGAAGCCCCAAAATATCTAAAAGATGGACTGCAAATATGTATACAGAGCTTGGAGATCATAATTAATTATGAGCGGGTGGGCCTGATTTAGACAAGACTTGAAGTTCTTCCTGCAGAGGAACTATCAAATTAAAACTGCATGAGGTAGTATTCCCAAATATTTTAGCCCCAAAATTTCACTTCTTCCCATTACACTGGCTCTCTGATTGCTGATGTGATTAGTGATGTCCTTAAAGTCTGATCCTGACCTAATAACAGCCAATCAAGAGGCTATTGTCTGAAAAATTAAGCTGAAGAGTAGGAAAATTAGTAGACTTCAGCACATAAAATCCAAATGAAATTCTAGTTAATCAGTAAGATTCAATAATCAACAGAATTATCCCTCAGATCAAATATAACTAAAGATGGTCTCAAATTCTTTATTTCATTAGAACATTTAAAAGATGTATTGAGCTCCAGGCTAAGTTGAATTGAAATGCAGTGGCAAACAGTTTGTGTAATATTTTGTAGGTGATGGTAAACTAAAAAATAATTAGTGCAACATGATACTGATTAAGGAAGGGAAAGAGGGACAAAAGGGAAGGGAGAACAAAGGAACTAATGAAAGAGGGAAAGAAGAGAGCAATTAAAAGAGGTCAAAGGATGGCTGCTTTGAGTTCTGGGATAGATATTAGTCAGAATTAGGAATGTTTGAAGGAATGATGCTAAAGCTGAAACTCCAGTACTTTGGCCACCTCATGCAAAGAGTTGACTCATTGGAAAAGACTCTGATGCTGGGAGGGATTGGAGGCAGGAGGAGAAGGGGACGACAGAGGATGAGATGGCTGGATGGCATCACTAACTCGATGGACGTGAGTCTCAGTGAACTCCGGGAGTTGGTGATGGACAGGGAGGCCTGGCGTGCTGCGATTCATGGGGTCGCAAAGAGTCGGACACGACTGAGCGACTGATCTGATCTGATCTGATAGGACTGCAAAATGCATCCAAGAATTTAAATCTTAGGAACAATAAGTTCTAGACCAGTATTCATGAAAACACTAAATGTTTCCCAACATTTGAATTTTCAAGTATTAAATTAAGAGAGCATCTACAGACATGCAATTGTAAGCCAATATGATATGCTTGGATTAATGAGATACAGGAAATATGAAAATTTTAGTGTGAGGATAAAGCACACAGGGTCTCACAAGAGTTAACTTTCATACTTTTTCCATAGTTATATTGGTTTAATTCAGGTAATTACGCAAGGAGATCAAGCCAGTCAGTCCTATAGGAAATCAACCCTGAATACTGGATTGATGCTGAAGCTGAAATTCCAATATTTTGGCCACCTGGTACAAAGAACTGACTCACTGGAAAAGACCCTGATGCTGGGAAAGATTGAGGGCAGGAAGAGAAGAGGGCAAGAGGATGAGATGGTTGGATAGCATCACTGACTCAATAAGCATGAGTATCTTACTTTTACATTTTAAAAATATTGTTGGGAGGAGAGTTTGGAGGAGAATAGATATATGCATATGTATGGTTGAGTCCCTTTGCTGTTAACCGGAAATTATGACAACATTGTTAATCGGCTTAATGAAATAAAATGAATATTTTTAAAAATCTTAATGAGAATAGCATAAAAAGAAAGCAAAAGATGCAACACGGAAATGATGATTCCAGTGTGGGTAACAGACTCAAGAGCAATGTAATAAATACATTGAAAACATGATAAATGTTATAAGGTACAATGAATGAGACATTTAATAAGTAAGATCTATGTTTAAAAAATAACATCATGACAGGGTGTCCTTTGTATTCACATACACATGGAGATTCCTAATGTTACAGCTAAAAACTACCTTGTTTTTGGAGCCATCTTTCCCAGGGCTCAAGAAGATGAGATTAATCTGTATTCAATGAGTCCACAGATTTATTTTTACTTTTAATTTTTCTATGACAAGGCCCTAGTACCTGCTTTGCAGAGTTTTAGATATAATTTGATGTCATGTCACACAGGAAAATGAACAGGCAGGCAGCAACAAACCCCTCTCACTGATTGCTTAGATTGCCACGACAGTGGTTCTTGGTTTTCCCACATGTATCCGAAGCACCTGCAGAGCGTAACACACTTGTAAATTTTGGCCACATTCCCAAGCCTTCCAATTCAGTTGTTCTGGGAGTCGTTCTCAGGAATCTGTATTTTGTAAAGTATAATAAACCAAATTCTTGACTTTTTTGCAGCTTATGCAAGGATCAGATAAAGAGAAATATTGCCTTAACACAAGTGTCTCCATCTCTGGCATAAGCAGAAAAAAATAGGAAATCATAGGAAGGAAGGTAACATTCGGAGAGAAATGGACATTATTAATTGGAAGGATGCCAAATAAATTTATTTATATTATTTAAGTGAAAGGTATTGTTTTCTCAATCTTTGAGTTTAGAATCTGTAAAGGAGGTAGTGTAAGAATCAAACTATCTGGCTTTAGAAGTGGGTCCTATCTTTTATTACGTATCTCAAATGAATGTTTGTATTTGAATAGCCTGACTTCTACAGATGCAAAATTTAATTTCACTAATCGCAAGTGATCCCAAAGGTCATTATTGATTTGTGAATTTGCTGATGCAAAACTTTCACCTGTGTTCCTCATGAGGAAGATGTGTGGAGATGTCATTTAGCTAAAGATTGAGTTTAGCGAACCATGAAGCATATTTATTTCAACACAGGTTATTTTCTGTGTAATGACTCTCATGAACTGATTTTTAAAAAACTTACTTTCTCTCTGAAAAATAATCACCAAAATAGGAGAGAAAATGTTGGAGACGCTGAAAAGTCATTCACATTGTGGAAATATATATTAATTAAAGGAATATATATATTTCCAGGAGAAATGGAGGAATACAGGAGAAATGTGAGGGGGACAAACACTTAAACATTTATAAAGTTGAGATTTTTGAGGTCTAGAGAAGTTTGCATATCTCAACCAGTTTTGTTTTGTTTTGTTTTGTTTTAGTTTTGATACATGAAATGGACAGTTTAGGGAGAGATTTTCTTTCCATAGGACTAGGCTAGGTAAGAAGCCTTAGAGGACCTAAGATGTTATCATGAAAGTCAAGTTATTTTCCAAGCTACTATTCCTATCTCATGTCCAAGAATAGTTTAAATATTAGGGGATGTAGCATTATTTGAAATTGAATGAAATGATGCAGGGTTATTTCCCTAGATGTTCTTAATGTACATACTATTTTTAAAGTAGTGGCTCTTAAAGTGTGGCCCCAGCACCAGCAGCATCACTATCACCTGGGAATGTGAGAAGTGTAACTAGGGTATGAGGATGTGTGAGAGTGCAAATTATCAGGCCTGATCTCCAGAACGACTTAATCAGAAATTGTGGAGTGGGGTGTACCACCAATCAAAAATAGAGCTTACCAAACTCTCTATGTGTTGTCGATACACGCTGCGTGTTGTCCTCAGACATCCTTATTAAAAGTAGCTAAAAACTTAAAGGTGATGCTGGTCTAAGAAGCCCTTTAGAAGCCCAAAGAAGTAAAGTTCAAGACTAGATGCTAAGGGAAAGGACAACTGAAGAAAATACATTGAAGGAACCCAAATAACAGCTGAAAGAGCCTACTCAAGGGTCTCATGCAACAAGTGGAGGGTGTTGTTGGACTCTGGGAAGCACCCAGACAAGGAGAGCCTCATGAGAGTTACTCCAGCAGCAGCAGCCTGCTTGTTGTCACAGTGGTTATCATCATCATTAGTATCATTATCACCATCACCACCACCACCACCACCACCATCATCACCTTATTTGGTGAGAACACATGATCTCCAGAAAACAAGCTAGGGGCTTACCTAGGTCATGTGATCTTTAAATTAAACCAAGCTTTAGAGTGACTAAAGACGGTGACTGCAGCTATGAAATTAAAAGATGCTGGCTCCTTGGAAGAAAAGCTATGACAAACCTAGACAGCACATTCAAAAGCAGAGACATCACTTTGCCAACAAAGGTCCATCCAGTCAAAGCTATGGTTTTTCCAGTAGTCACGCATGGATGTGATAATTGGACTATAAAGAAAACTGAGCACCGAAGAACTGAAGCTTTTGAACTGTGGTGTTGGAGATGACTCTTGAGAGTCCTTTGGACAGCAAGGAGATCAAAACAATCAATCCTAAAGGAAATCAGTCCTGAATATTCATTGGAAGGACTGATGCTGAAGCTGAAGCTCCAATACTTTGGCCACCTGCTGTGAAGAGCCAACTCACTGGAAAAGACCCTGATGCTGGAAAAGATTGGACAAGGAGGAGAAGGGGCCAAAGAGGATGAGATGGTTGGATGGCATCACTGACTCAATGGACATGAGTTTGAGCAAGCTCCAGGAGTTGGTGATGGACAGGGAAGCCTGGCATGCTGAAATCCATGGGATCGCAAAGATTCGGACACGATTGAGTGACTGAACTGAACTGAGGCCTTAGAAGAATCAAGTGAAAGTGAAAGTCACTCAGTCGTGTCTGACTCTTTGCAACTCCACGCTCTATACAGTCCATGGAATTCTCCAGGCCAGAATACTGGAGTGGGTAGTCTTTCCCTTCTTCAGGGGATCTTTCCAATCCAGGGATCGAACCTAGGTCTCCCCCATTGCAGGTGGATTCTTTACCAGCTGAGCCACAAGGGAAGCCCAAGAATACTGGAATGGATGGCCTATCTCTTCTCAAGTGGATCTTGCTGACCCAGGAATCAAACCAGGGTCTCCTCCATTGCAGGTGGATTCTTTACCAACTGAGCTATCAGGGAAGCCCCAAATAGGTTACCCCAAAATTGATTTAAAGCAAGAAAGAAAACTGAGATATGACGCCCCACTTTCTTAACTACTATTCTTCAGTGATATCTCACAGCATTTTTAAGCTAAAGGTGACCTCCCCACTGGGTAAAGAAAAAGAATACAGTATTTATTTAATAACGAGTTATGTGGGATTTGCAGAAAGCATGTATGGTGAGTAAGGAAGAACTTGAAAAATTCAAAAGACCCTTATATTTTGAAGGAAGGTGCTGTGGGATTGGAGGAAAGAAGGATGGCAGACATGCCTATAGGCAGAATCTTTGATGTGGTGAAAACATGTACAATGGAGGCAAGGAGAAGGAGGCAGTGTGAATAAACAGCAGTAAAGGGGTGGACCCACTGACATAATCACAAAGTTGAACGTTCTAAGGGGAATTGAATCAGCCATCTGGTGCTAGATATCAAATGCCAGCATCCATATAACTGTCCAAAACATCTCCCTTCATAACTCAGGTTCAAGGAGGAAGCAACCTTTCATCATCGCCCTTACAAGAACAAGCTTTGTTGCTCATTTTTTCTTTTAAAGCAGTATGGTTAAAAAGAAAATACTATAATATCTTGAATCAAACAGATATGGGTTTGAAACCCAGTCCTAAGCCAAGAGGCAGCCTTGGGCAGCTCCTTATCATTTCTGAACTTCAAACTTTTTTCATATTTATAATAAAGTTATTAATAGCTACTTCATAATAACATTATTAGAAGCAAACAAGATAATGAATAAACAGTACCTCAACTGTATAGTTCTTTTCCATCTCTTAGTATTAAGTTAAACTCAATAACTTAATAGGGAAGTATAAGCAGCATGATCTGACCTAGTTCTAGCTCTAATTCTCTCAAGATTGTTGTGTTAGTAGCTAAAATGTACGTAGATGAATGAGGAAAAAGGAGGAAGGGCTTTGGGCACTTGGCACTAAGAACTCAAATAGGAATTTGCTGCTGCTGCTGCTGCTGCTGCTGCTAAGTCACTTCAGTTGTATCTGACTCTGCGTGACCCCATAGACAACAGCCCACGAGTCTCCCCTGTCCCTGGGATTCTCCAGGCAAGAACACTGGAGTGGGTTGCCATTTCCTTCTCCAATGCATGAAAGTGAAAAGTGAGAGTGAAGTCGCTCAGTCGTGTCCGACTCTTAGCGACCCCATGGACTGCAGCCTACCAAGCTCCTCCATCCATGAGATTTTCCAGGCAAGAGTACTGGAGTGGTTTGCCATTGCCTTCTCTGAAATAGGAATTTGGTAGTTCGTAAAAAGTCACAGCAAAAAAATTCCCATTCCAGTCGAATGTGCTTCAATTTGATTCCTTGTCTGCTTGGTTCTAAACTACTCCCTGAACTCTCTGTGTGACCTTGAGCAAGTAAGCTAAACCTAATTAACTTCTGTTTCCTCATCTAGAAACCAAGGGATGTAATCCTCATATTGCCCAATTTTTTTCCTTGTAGGACAATATACATTCTCTAGCTGTGGTCTCTAGTGAGTCTCCAATAACATTAAAGACTGTGAAGGTATTAAAATTGTGTAGGAATTTCACAATATAATGTGTTGCTGGTCATTAGATAAAATCTGTTCTAAGGGACCTTAAGTAAACTAATTATCCCCCCTCTCTTTGCCATTAAATGAGGTAGAAATTTTCCTTTTGTTTTGAAGTGTGTGTGTGCTTGTGGGCAGGCCTGTGTTGAAGAAGTTGCTAAGTTAACCTTTTACATATTTACACATCTATAGTTATGTTTACACACTTAAATGGACTGCCTGACATCCAAACCCTGGTGTCTCTTATTAAGGAACTCAAGCACTGTCCTCTAAACTACAAGGAAAAGACTCTGTGCTGTGCTGTGACAGGCACTTCGCAAGTCAGCAGACATGCCTTTTACAAGCAGTAAAATGAAGCTGTCAGCCATTGCAAATGGACCAAGATAGAGGTCACATGACTAAACCACCCCTGCACAGGTACTCTCTGATGTATTTTACTCTGGTTTCAATCTATTAATCAGAGGAGTTGGGAGAGCAATAATTTAAATGCTGCAATAATCAATTCCATAACACATTAATAGAAGCTACAGTCAAACTTCGCATACAACTGACTGCACTGGAATCTTGACAGGAGTCCTAGGGCCATGCCTAATTTGCATTAAATTTACATAACATTGTAAATCAAGAATACATGAACACAGCCCTAATATTTGTTAGTACTTAGATCCTTCCTCTTAGATGGATTGAAACTGCTAGTGGTTTGACTCTGCTTGCAATAAAACTGTACAGATGATCAGCTTTGTTCTCATTCTGCAATTATGGGGAAAGGGCCCCAAGAGAGCTATAGTTTCGGGGCTTGCGTATGCCATTTAAGGTTTTGATCCTGTAAAACCATGACTCAGATGTGCCCTTGGAAACCCCAATCTGGAAGCAGATTATCCCCAATGATTTTGCAGATCTTTGTCATGGCACTTGCTCACAAATAACTTGCCGTGAAATAGAGATACAAACTACAAAGAAAGCCAGCCAGCTGAGAGGATGCCAAGGCTTCTGGAAATTTTTATTTTTTCCAAATAACATTTACTATCAGAAAAAGAGATAATTAGTGATATTCTTTAAACTGAGGACAGATAGAAATCACACCTTCAGCAAAAGCATCCAGTATCCAACAGTGTGGAAAAGTGGACCTCACATGGTTCCAAGCATTCTGTGTGTTCTTGTGTCTCTGTGGACAGCTGTGGTCTTTGCTGTGTGTTATGACACTCAGGGTTAAGAGAAAACATTCTCACCAAGGTTATTGACTCACAGTGGCAAGACTCCTTTTTCTTTATCCTCCTCAGTTCTATTATTTAAAGTCTATACCCATTTAAAGTTTTTCTATGTAAAAAGAAAATAGATACTAAAGTGCCATAATGAATTTGGAATTTGCCACAACGAATCCTTTATTCCAGAAAGGATTACTCGAGTATTTTGTATGTCATGATTATTTTCTGCCGCCCGCCTCTCCTTTACCATCTTCTCCTTACCTTGCACGATCAAGTAAACTTGGGAGGTCTTCGGCTCATGTTGTGTCTGCACCGAACAAGTGTAGGAACCCTCATCGTAGACATCCACCTTCTGGATTCGCAGGCTGTACTCCAGAGAATGGCGTTTCTCCAGCTCAACCCGAGGGTCCAGAGACCACTTGTCATGCCCAGCAAAAATGATACCAGAACGGTTCAACCAGGCCACCTTTGAGTTCTTATCTTCTACAACGCACCTGGCAAAGTAGAACAATGACATTAGAGCCTTAGTTATACCCGGATCTGCATTCATTCTTCACACAATTTGTCTCAACAAGGCCAATCAAAAGAAATGACTGTGTGCAGGATGAATCATGGCCATGCCATTTCTTAAGAGTCCCGAATAGTGTCATAATTTCTCCTTTAAGATCTAATCCCCATCCACTGGATGGATGTCAGTATATCACACTCAATGGGGCAATAAACAATCAGGGAGAGTAATGCAGGCAAAGTTAAATGGATATCAACTTCCCATTGGATTATATTCTTCTTGTCTAGGAAAAGGTCATTGCATTTGTTTAAGTTACTTTGAGAATTAGGCAAATGATAATATGACACATTTACTCAGTTTTGAACTGCATGTATTCTTTCATTCAGTTCAGTTCAGTTCAATCACTCAGTCATGTCTGACTCTGCGACTCCATGGACTACAGCACACCAGGCCTCCCTGTCCATCAGCCACTCCTGGAGCTTACTCAAACTCATGTCCATCAAGTTGGTTTTGCCATCCAACCATCTCATCCTCTGTCAGCCCCTTCTCCTCCTGCCTTCAATCTTGCCCAGCATCAGGGTCTTTTCCAATGAGTCATTTCTTCGCATCAGGCAGCCAAAGTATTGGAGTTTCAGCTTCAGCACCAGTCCTTCCAATGAATATTCAGGACTGATTTCCTTTAGGATGGACTGGTTAGATCTCCTTGCTGTCCAAGGGACTCTCAAGAGTCTTCTCCAACACCACAGTTCAAAAGCATCAATTCTTTGGCGCTCAGCTTTCTTTATAGTCCAACTCTCACATACATGACTCTGTATGGGACTCTCTTTCTATACACGACTACTGGAATAACCATTGTTTTGACTAGATGGACCTTTGTTGGCTATACTAATTCTTTAGTATTTCTTAAAGGCTTATGTGAAGGTGGGTTCAAATTATGCCCCACCATTGAATCAACAGGAATTAGACTGAATTTTAGAGTTTACTTCTGATCATTCCAAGTTTGGAATGCCCACCCCCAGGAATGAGAAGTGTGTGAGCAGGTCTAGGGGTAAGTAGATAGGTATTGTAAACAAAATCAAAGCTCGTATCATCTTGCCTAAGTCTGGTTCCACCTTTTGAAGGGCAGCAGGTTGTAGGCTGGGAAGACAGCTTGCTACCAGCATTTCTAGCACAATAGAATGAATTCAATCTTTTCTAGTAGATGAAAAACTAATTATTCCAAGGAATATGAAGGGAAAAAATATTGATTTGAATAACTACTTATTTTAGAAACCTAAAAGGGTTTAATGGAGAAAATCATACTCCAATTGCAGCAAGAATCTGGAAACGGAAAAGTCAAGCCAAAAATCTTCTATATCTTTGGCAAGATTTATGTCTGCCCCACAGGGAGGTGGTCTCAGACTCTGTTCACAGCTGCAGAGCCAGATGCTCAGTACTCTGGGGCATGAGGGACGGACAGAAGAAGCCAGGATCATGACAGCAGAACAATAAAATGCCATGTTCCCCTGTATTTTCCAAACTAGGTCCAATCCAGATTTTCTATCTGGTCCAAACAGCCATGTGTGGACAGGAAGCTGATACACTATTCACAGGTGTAACTACATAAAGATACAGAGTCCAATTCATCTCTTCTAAAAGAAGGAGGAATGTGGAATCTTTTAAAAATAACTCACTTATGGTACAAAAATCATTCTCATCCTATTATTTTGGGGTAAATTTCAAATTTTAGTAAAAATGAGATTTCATTTAATTACATGAGTGCATGATATAAAGGTTTTTCTTTTCCTCTTCGCTTATTTATTTTCAGAAACATAGGTAGATTAAGGGCTTCCCTGGTGGCTCAGTGGTAAAGAATCCACCTGCAATGCAGGAGCCACTGGAGATGTGGGTTCAATCCCTGGATCAGGAAGATTCCTTTGAGGAGAGCATGACAACCCATTTCAGTATTCTTGCCTGGTAAAATCCCATGGACAGAGGAGCCTGACAGACTACAGTCCATAGCGTTGCAACGAGTCAGAAATTAATGAAGCGACTGAGCACAGAACACATGTGGATTAAAGTACCATTTAGTAGCTCCAATATATGTTTCTCTGCCACGCAGATATTATTGAGATCAATTATGCTTGATAATTTAAGACTCTTCTAAAGGGGAGGGCAAGGCTAACTTCATGAATGCTACTTGCTTCTCTCCTGACTCAATTTTACTTTCCCTCTTCCATTCCTTGGTGGTACCATGTCTCTGTCCTTGGTGGCATTTGTAGCAATTCTCAACTTAGAATTAGTTATGAACCAATTAATAGATTATTTGCTATCTTCCTCTAGATCAGTAATAAAGTTGCTGATGTAGGTCTCCTGTGTTTTTCTTTTCTACTGAGAATAATGGAAATTTCTCTTTACCAAAGCATTTTAATTTTCTATCACATTTATTATTGGGTTGCTTTCATCATCTACACAGCCCAACACAGTAGTAACCAGTATGTTATAGCATAGAGGTGTACCTTAAATGGTGTTTAGCCTGGAGGAAGACTAGAATATGTTTATCTTGAGAAAATACATATATAAAACTATAAATAAAGAAATGGTATGGACCTAACAGAAGCAGAAGATATTAAGAAGAGGTGACAAGAATACACTGATCTATACAAAAAAGATCTTAATGACCTGGATAACCATGATGGTGTAATCACTCAACTAGAGCCAGACATCTTGGAGTGCAAAGTCAAGTGGGCCTTAGGAAGCATCACTACAAACAAAGCTAGTGGAGGTTATGGAGTTCCAGCTGAGCTATTTCAAATTCTAAAAGATGATGCTGTGAAAGTGCTGCAATCACTATGCCAGCACATTTGGAAAACTCACTAGTGGCCACAGGACTGGGAAAGGTCAGTTTTCATTCCAATCCCAAAGAAGGTTAATGCCAAAGAATGTTCAAACTACCACACAATTGCACTCATTTCACATGCTAGCAAAGGAATGCTCAAAATCTTTCATGCTAGGCTTCAACAGTACCTGAACTGAGAACTTCCAGATATACAAGCTGGATTTAGAAAAGACAGAGGAACCAGAGATCAAATTGCCAACATCCATTGGGTCATAGAAAAAACAAGAAAATTCCAGAAAAAAAACATCTACTTCTGCTTCACTGACTATGCTAAATCCTTTGTGTGGATCACAATAAACTGTGAAAAATTCTTAAAGAGACGGGAATACTGGACCATCTTACCCGCCTCCTGAGAAACCTGTATGCAGGTCAAGAAGCCACAGTTATAACCGGACATGGAACAACAAACTGGTTCCAAATTGGGAAAAGAGTACATCAAGGCTGTATATTGTTACCCTGCTTATTTAACTTATATGCAGAGTACAGCATGCAAAATGCTGGGCTGGATGAAGCACAATCTGGAATCAAGATTGCAGGGAAAAATATCAATAACCTCAGATATGTAGATGAAACCACCCTTATGGTAGAAAACAAAGAGGAACTAAAGAGCTTCTCAATGAAAGTGAAAGAGGAGAGCGAAAAAACTGGCTTTTAAAACTCAACATTAAAAAAACAAAGATTATGGCATCCGGTCCCATACTTTATGTCAAATAGATGGGGAAACAATGGAAACAGTGACAGACTTTATTTTCTTGGGCTCCAAAATCACTGCAGATGGTGACTCCAGCCACAAAATTAAAAGACACTTGCTTCTTGGAAGAAAACCCATGATAAACCTAGACAGCATATTCAAAAGCAGAGACATCACTGCCAACAAAGGTCCCTTATAGTCAAAGCTATGGTTTTTCTAGTAGTTATGTATGGTTGTGAGAGTTGGACCATAAATAAGGCTAAGCATCAAAGAATTGATGCTTTGAACTCTGGTGTTGGAGAAGACTCTTGAGAGTCCCTTGGATAGCAAGGAGATCAAACTGCTGCTGCTGCTGCTGCTAAGTCGTTTCAGTCGTGTCCGACTCTGTGACCCCATGGACTGCAGCCCACCAGGCTTCTCGGTCCATGGGATTCTCCAGACAATAACACTGGAGTGGGTTGCCATTTCCTTCTCCAATGCATGAAAGTAGAAAGTGAAAGTGACATTGCTCAATCGTGTCTGACTCTTAGCGACCCCATGGACTGCAGCCTACCAGGCTCCTCCATCCATGGGATTTTCCTGGCAACAGTACTGGAGTGGGTTGCCATTGCCTTCTCCGGAGATCAAACTAGTCAATTGTAAAGGAAATCAAACCTGAATATTTATTGGAAGAACTGACACTGCAGCTGAAGTCCAATATTTTGGCCATCTGATGCGAAGAGCCAACTCACTGGAAAAGACTCTGAGCTGGGAAACATTGAAGGCAGGAGGAGAAGGGGATGACAGAGGATGAGATGGTTGGATGGCATCACCAACTCAATGGACATGAGTTTGAGCAAACTCTGGGGGATGTGAAGGTCAGAGAAGTCTAGCATGCTGCAGTCCATGGGGTCACAAAGAGTCAGACAGGGCTGAGGGACAACAACAATACATATATATTTTGTCTTATTCATTAGGGTACCTCCAAGCACTAATATGGTATGAAACAGACCTTGGTACATGCCCGTCATATGAACCAGCAGTGTCACATATGCTGAAAGAGGATATATGGTTACCTATATTCCACTCCTCCCATCCCGAGCCCTTACAGCATCCACTAATGAACTGCTCGAATTTCATTATTAGTGAAAGGCAGAGTTTCTAAGTGGAATCTTTTGGGTCCTTTGGACACTTTAGCAATTTTTTTTTTCTGCGGAAAAGTTAAAATTAGCACATACATCATTACTCCAAATTATTCTCTGAGAGAGTTCAGATCTATCTTACCTAAAGAAGTAATTGACTATTTCAGCAAAATTGCCAGACCCATAAAAATGCATCTACCGAAACAATACAAAGTTATGTGGAAATTCTGCTGTGACGGTCCACATGGTATTTTATTTGTATATTGTGTTTTATTCAGATTTATTTTTCATAATTTCTCCTTTACTTCCAAATAAGTGAAAGGAACACTAGAATACATACATACACACATACACTCACACTTTTCACTCATCAATATGATTAGCCAACTCCACACACCAGAGCACAATGTAGCATTTTTAAAAAGGAAATTGAGACTCCTCCAGATATTTAAGGGTTCTTCTTTTATGCAGCTAATGGTTCAGAGTAAGTGTGTTGACTTTATAAACTAGAAAATAATCTTTCTACAACATGGCTAAAACATTCACAATGAAAAATGAGCAAAAAAAATCATAATTTTAGAG
Source organism: Bison bison bison (assembly GCF_000754665.1). Taxonomy (NCBI): domain Eukaryota; kingdom Metazoa; phylum Chordata; class Mammalia; order Artiodactyla; family Bovidae; genus Bison; species Bison bison. The sequence continues at coordinate 6,915,521 of NW_011494787.1, forward strand.
TTAATTTAACATTAAGAACGTTTAAATCTTGATTTAAAGTGGCAACTATTTTAAACCATAAGAAGTGCATATAAGAGAAAAGACGATCAAAGTCAAAGTAATAGTCTCAACTACAGAAAAGTGTAGAAGTTTTGTTTGTTAAATGAAAATAACCGGTCACATAGGATAGTCACAGATGCCTAGCTATTGGGAAATGAGGAAATGCCAATTAAAGAGAGCGCTGGGTCCCAGCAAGTGCTGACTGGCCAGTAAGCATCATAACCTTGCATCTGAAGTTAAGTGGCTTAAATGTCTATTAGGCATGCCTGTGGAGTGAGTGTTCTCATGCCATACCATTGTAATATGGCAATAAATGATCCCCCACCCAGAATGCTGCTTCAGTACCAATCTAGTTCAAAAATAAATACCTAGGCACTTCATCTTCTAAATCGGCTCTGGCCAAAGCAGGGAAAGAACAAAGAGACAGATTTTTCAAATCTGTGTTATGTGTTGTTTGGATTTAATAGAATGTTTCCTTTAAAAGCTTAGGATACACAAATCATTCCAGGATTTAGAAAGGACTGCATGGTAAAGACAGTAAGTGTTGGTCCCAAGAAGAGAGGGCAGGGACTGACCCTCCACTCTGGGTGGGATTTCTGGCAGGTGGCTGAGGCCATGAGGATATAATACAAAGTGTCGCCTTTCCAGGAAATCTTGATTAGCACCCCATCCTTTTACTTGGCTCCTTCTTATTACTCCCCAATGTATTTGAGTTATCTGTACTTATCTTTCCTCATAAGCTTATTAATGAGAGTGACCCTCAAGAAGTCACCTATGGAACTGAACCTTCATGGGGCCAACAGAATAACCCACCATGTACACAGTAGGCACTCGCTAAAATGTGGAATAAATAAACTGAATTTAACAAACTGCTATTAGATCAATTATCAAATATTAGTTAATTATTTAATAGGTACAGTATAGATGGTAACTATTTTAACTTTTCTTAACTAATAATTAAAATTTTCAGATACATAGGGAAAATTTAAAGAGAATTACTCAGTATGGAATTAACGTGAAATCAAGAGAGAAATAATTGTTATCAATGAAGAAAAATCATTCCCGGGAATTAAATAATCTATATCACACATTAAAAACAGTGAAAAGAAGTATAAAGCACTAGATAAACATTTAGTGAGTTGCCCACATTAACCACGAACCCACAAATTTCACATTATTACTTACCTTAACTATGAACCTATGATTTTTTTTTTCAAATCAGCTTTAAAAAAATAAAAAGAAAGGGAAGCAAACACATTTCCAACTTCCCTGTTCAGCATGTCTGAATCCATAAAACTGTCACAAAAAATCAATTTACCCATAAAAATTCTCAAGCATTGGATCTCTGTAAGTACGTTACACCAAGTATATTACGCGCAGGTACATAAATAGGTACATTGACAATTCTACTCATACTGCATCAAGTCTGGGGATTACACTTCCAAAACAAAGAATTTAATTGGAGGCAGAAAGAAATGCTAAATTTGGTTTGAACCAATAGATGGCTTAATAACATATTTACTGACAGTACATCCTTGATGTAAGTGATACACATCTAACAGATATTAAGCCTGCTCAGTTGCTACTAGACACAGCTCATTTCTAATAAACATTACTGGCTGCTATAAATGGACCGAGTTAGTATTTATATTTATCCAGACTTTACTTTTGAAGACTATAATTTGGTATTTATTCTACAATAACAAATAAATATATTTTACTTAGTTTCACACCAGTTATCTGCCTTCATACTTTTTAATTATACAGACTGGGGAAAGTGTAGCTGGATGGGTGAGAGAGATTTGTTTCTTAGATTAAGAAAGAACAGTGAGATGAGTGGTTTTTAAGCAGGGGCAATTTGTGCTTCCAGATGATATTTGGTAACATCTGAAGACATTTTTTTGAATATCACAATTGGAAAGAGGAGGCTGTTTCTGGTATCTGGTGGGTAGAGGCCAAGAATGCTGCTGAATCTCCTACAATGTAAAGGATACCCCAACAACAAAGACAAATCCCAAGTGAAATGTTGGCAGGGCTGAAGTTGAAAAAGTTGAGTTAGACCTTGGTCCCTTGGTTTAAAGATCTGGGAGCATAAGTCAAACATCTACAGGGCAATGCTGTTTTTTTTTCATAAGCTGCTACTGCTGCTGCCAAGTAGCTTCAGTCGTGTCTGACTCTGTGCGACCCCACAGACGGCAGCCCACCAGGCTCCCCCGTCCCTGGGATTCTCCAGGCAAGAACAGTGGAGTGGGTTGCCATTTCCTTCTCCAGTGCATGAAAGGGAAAAGTGAAAGAGAAGTCGCTCAGTCGGGTCTGACTCTTAGCAACCCCATGGACTGCAGCCCACCAGGCTCCTCCACCCATGGGATTTTCCAGGCAAGAGTACAGGAGTGGGGTGCCATTGCCTTTCATAAGCATATACTCCTAAATTTATAAGCATTTAATTGCCACCGGCAAAGCCCTTGAATTATAAGTCACATTTGTGACAGAGACACTACAATGAAGAGTAGTGATACTCTGGTTATAAGGTAATAGTTAAGGAATCATGCTGCTTTGTATTTTAGAGTCTTAATTATACAACAGTGTAATCTTGTACATTGCTGATAGTACAAGAGAAAGCTATAACTTAGTTCCTTCCTAAATTAATGCTGGAGAAATCATTTGACCTCAGTGTTTGTTTGTTTGTTTTTAAATGGGTCAGTAATACTTAGGACAGGTAAGGGAGAATCAATTCAGTCAGGGCAAATTTGACTTTTTAAGGAAATAGCCTTTATTCATAGAAGAACTATTTTTTAAAAATTAACTTCTACCATTTTTTTCACATCTGTAATGTTTTTCTCTTTTACAAGATGTGGGATGATTCCAGATACGGATGGGAAGTCTTTAGGAATGTGTTAGTCCTTTATTTTGATGCCTTCTGCTTTATAACTTTAACCCTACAAATGAAACCCTTAATGAAGCAACGAAATTATCTCATTTTCCACTAGAAAGAAAGACACTTGGTCTGGAAATTCATCTGGTTCATTCTCAGCATTATAGCGTGCCATTAGCAAATGCTCTAAGCAGAGGCAATAAAGTATCAGAAATATCCCAAATTCTCCTGTGTCAAAAGTCATTACTCTGGGACTTTCCTGGTGGTCCAGTGGCTAAGATTCTGTGCTACCAATAGAAGGGGCCTGGGTTTGATCCCTGGTCAGGGAATTATTAAAAATCCCACCTGCAGCAACTAAGAGTTTGCATGGTGCAACTAAAAATTCCACATGCCCCAGCTAAAGATCCCAAATGCCACAAATAAGACCTGGCACAGCCAATAAATCAAAATAAATATGCAAATAAAAAGTCATTAGTCTGATTTTATCCTATTAGTATAATGAAATCTAGCAACACATATACAAACACATTTTTAAAAATACTAAATCGGTTAAAAGCCAAATTTAAAGAATTTTGAGTTATTAAACATTTTGGATCATCTCTGCTTTATTACCATATTCTAAGATTAAACTCTCAGTGGGTAAAGAATACACCAGCAGTGCAAGAGACACGAGTTTGATCCTTGGGTCAGGCAGATCCCCTAGAGGAGGAAATGGCAACCCACTCAAGTATTCCTGTCTGAAAAATCCCATGGACAGAATAGCCTGGCGGGCTAGAGTCCACAGGGTCACAAGGGGTCGGACATGACTGAGCAACTGACCACACGTACACACAAGATTAAACTCAGAAAGAAATAAGAGAATTGTGGTGATTCATTGCTGACCTTCAGTCACTCCTGCTTCCCTTGCCTGTGACAAGAAGCTTCAGTTTTCTAGCTGCCTTACTCCCATCTCTACTTCTTTCCAGTCTTGACTTCTGGCTTGACCACTGCCTGCACATTCTATTTTTCCTGTGCATATCTGCTCTATTAAACTTGATATTCTTTAGGTAGAAACTGATCTAGATTTATGACAGTTTATTGTCCTTGATTCATCCTGAATTTTTAGTCCAATTAACAATGACACCATTGAACCATTGAATGACACCAACGAACAATGACAACATTTACATGATAGGATCATCTCCTCCCCCATAGGTTCTCTGTACACATTCATGCACAAGTCCCTGCACGCACATATGTATATGCACACACAGTAGTGATGGATGCTCAAAAGGATGAGAATACAGAGGCAGTAAACCACAGGAATCTGATTCAGGTGAACCTATTGCTGGTCACAGTGATTCAGGAATCTGCCTACTAGCGATGGAGTATGAGGGTAAAAGACATGCACTGTTTAGTTCCTGAAGATAACTGATTTAAGTTCTGACCTTCAGTCTATTTCCTATTGCCAAACAGGTGAGTCATTTAGACTTTCTGTATCTTAGTTTTTTCATAAGTAAAATGAAGTTCATGATACTTTCCCTGACCTCTCGGAAGCAGTCTTACAGTAGCTCTATGAATAAAATGATGTGATGTACCTGGAAATATTTCATAAGATGTAAAACAATATCTATGCTTATACTTTACCATGGTAACATATGGTAGATAAAAAGGAAATGGTCATATATAGGGATGACTATGGGACGGGGGAGTCTGGTGGGCTGCCATCTATGGGGTCGCACAGAGTTGGACACGACTGAAGCGATTTAGCAGCAGCAGCAGCAGCATAAGGAAAATAATGATTTATACAAATCATTCAACAACTTTCTCTCTTTATAGAATGGTATCTACTAAATACATAAAATCAATAATGCCTTTCTTTACAGTCTCAATTTACATTAGTTATTTGCATGTGCTAAGTGTTCTTGCCTGGAGAATCCCAGGGACGGGGGAGCCTGGTGGGCTGCTGTCTATGGGGTTGCACAGAGTTGGACATGACTGAAGCAACTCAGCAGCAGCAGCAGCATACTAACAAAGCATCCTTTCTGCAACTGAGTTATTATCTATTAGGATGATTATCATCCATGAGAACAAAAGAAAAAAAAAATATCCACAGTGGCAAACAGTAAAGCCAGGCCAGTCTGCCATCCCCAGAGCAGTAAAAAGTCCTCCCTAGACATGCTTTCTGTCTCTTACTATCACTAGGGAGCATCTGGTCCAGCCATGAGTACATTCTCACGTATGCATATATATGTGTATATTGCTCTATTTTCAGGTTCATATTCTTAAAGGAGCATAAATACATATTACATGAAGGTGGTACAGGTGAGGAGAAGGGCAAGCAGAGAAGGAGCAGAACCACCAAATTAAGAGTTGAGTACAGCTCCACAGTCAGTTCTAGAACAACCTGTGTTCCTCTGGTTGTCACATCAACAGTGTCTCTCTACATTTACATAAAAAATGAAAAAGAGGAAGACAAAAATTTTGAAAAGAAAATCTGAGATTGAGACCAGGAGAAAACTGATTTCTATCCCAGTCACAAGTGGAGTTTGGATCAGTCCCAGGAATATTTATATATGGTTAGAAATAGCTCCTCTTGGTTCATTTGAAGAATCCTGGTCCCTTTAGAAAATAAATCACCACCTTAATCATACAATAATTCAAGATTCCCCATTTTCTTGTCACTGGTAGGGTGGAAAAGCCACGGGTTCTGTAGTATAGTAGCTTTAGGCAAGTTACTTAGTGACACAGAAAACAGGTTTAGGCTGAGAAGCCAGTTTCCTGCTCTGCATTTTCGTTCCATCATGTTCTCCACTCTGTGATCTTGGGACATTTGCTTACCTCTCTGTGCCTGGTTTTTCTCATCTGTAAAATGAAAACTACAGTAGTATCTACTTCAATGAGTAGTTGTAATGCTTAAGTAAGGTTAGTTTGAAACATATAGAGCAGTGTCAGGCCCTAAATGGGTCCACTCTTACTGAAAAGCTTCAGTGTTTTTCTTTAGCGAAACAGAAACAATTACTATATCTCCATATTGTGATCATTAAATGGGATAAATATTAAGAGTACCTAGCGAGCTACCTCTTGCCTGGAAAATCCCATGGATGGAGGAGCCTGGTGGGCTGCAGTCCATGGGGTCGCAAAGAGTCGGACACGACTGAGCGACTTCACTGTCACTTTTCACTTTCATGCATTAGAGAAGGAAATGGCAACCCATTCCAGTGTTCTTGCCTGGAGAATCCCAGGGACGGGGGAGCCTGCTGGGCTGCCATCTATGGGGTTGCACAGAGTCGGACACGACTGAAGT
>NW_011494787.1:6921817-6940938 GCF_000754665.1 Bison bison bison
AGTGGAAACAGTGTCAGACTTTATTTTTTGGGGCTCCAAAATCATTGCAGATGGTGACTGCAGCCATGATATTAAAAGATGCTTACTCCTTGGAAGAAAAGTTATGACCAACCTAGATAGCATATTCAAAAGCAGAGACATTACTTTGCCAACAAAGGTCCATCTAGTCAAGGCTATGGTTTTTCCAGTGGTCATGTATGGATGTAAGAGTTGGACTGTGAAGAAAGCTGAGCGCCAAAGAATTGATGCTTTTAAACTGTGGTGTTGGAGAAGACTCTTGAGAGTCCTTTGGACTGCAAGGAGATCCAACCAGTCCATTCTGAAGGAGATCAGCCCTGGGATTTCTTTGGAAGGAGTGATGCTAAAGCTGAAACTCCAGTACTTTGGCCACCTCATGCGAAGAGTTGCCTCATTGGAAAAGACTCTGATGCTGGGAGGGATTGGGGGCAGGAGGAGAAGGGGATGACAGAGGATGAGATGGCTGGATGGCATTACTGACTCAATGGACGTGAGTCTGAGTGAACTCCCGGAGTTGGTGATGGACAGGGAGGCCTGGCGTGCTGCGATTCATGGGGTCACAAAGAGTCGGACATGACTGAGCGACTGAACTGAACTGAGCGAGCTTTGGAAGAGCCTAAAAAATCTTTGTGCCCATCACTTTTCATAATTTGAATCTAGGAAATTTTCCTGCAGAAATCTCATTTTGGAGCTAAATTCAGATAGCTCCAGGTATTGTTGTTTAATTCAATTTCTTGTTTAGTAATAGTCATATCTTGGGAAACCTCCTTTCAGGGGCCTAGGTTCTCCTATGTCTGGTCCCTATGAACGATAGTCAGTCCTCAAAAGTCTGCATGTATGAAATTGAAAGCAGGATAATGCAGCATGGTTATAGTGCAGCCATGTAAATTGAGGCTCTAATGCCATTTCTGGAACTTTCTTAGAGGATTTGTGGCATACATGTGCCTAGGGAGCTCTGGCCTTGAATGCCTCACCACTTGTGATCAGATAGAATGATCTCTCTTTAGGTCAGCCTGGACAGAGGACAACAAAAGGTCCATGTTGTACTTTCTGATCTGCTGCGATCTGCTGGTCAGACATCCGAGTTCCTCCTAGGTGAGGCTATGACATGTGGACCCTCAGTTGCAAGAACAAGGCTGGTTTCTTCTTCTCAGTGCCTGAGTGGCAATTACACTCTCACAGAAGTAGGAAGAAGCTAAACCCCTTTGTTCCCCTTTGAACTGTGGATTCTCTTCTTTCCTTCTGACTAGGCTGAGTGAGGATGAGAAGCAATTTTAAAGTTGCTTTTGTTTTGATTCTTGCTATGAGTCCCTGTTTCTGTGAAAAATCTCTCTCATTTAGAAGGAGAAAAAAAAAACAAAACTGCCTTTAAGTTGTACCTTTGAAAGAATAAAATTAGTCTTGGAATCCTGGCTCCAATTTCTAGTTAAAATTTTCAGTCACTATGCAATTAAAAACAACTCCACAGCTATTTAAAGAAAATGTTGTTGCCTTCTGAGTCATTACAAAGTAAATATAAAAAATATGCTAAGTTCTCGAAGGGAAAAAAAAATGGGCTTTGTACCACAAAGGGTTTACTCTTTATCTCCTTCCAGCAGTAAGGAAAAATAAAAGTGCTAACAATAAATTATAATGCACTTAGGCTGAGCATCCTGGTGTATGAGGCATGGATGAGGCTACAAAGTCAGGAGACTATTTTCCATAAGTCTGACTTGAAAACCCAGGCCCTTCCTCCTTTATAGTCTTATCATACCCAGCATTATGTAAATATTATCATTGGAGCAGAATCAAGTTAGAATATGACTCATCATTACATGCATTTAGATATAATTTGGATCAAATTTGTGCCCTCTAAGATTTGACAGTTAATAGATATAGCATGTTTGATATAACAGTTAACATATAGTAAGTATGTAAATAAATAATGAAACTGTCTGCCAGCACTACCATTAGACAAGGGCTTTGTTATCTACATTGCTTTTACAGGTAGAGTAGACATAAGAGAAATAAAGGCAGATAAATATAAAGAACAATATAAGTCTTGATTTTTTAAATGTACTTTGTGGATTCAAATGTGAAATAGGGGACTCTAGCAGCTGCAACTTGTAGGAACACATGCGATCAAACAGATCCATCTCAGGTGAAGGAAATGCAGTGGCCCCCTCGCCCAGCTGACAAGAAGCTGATAGATGACTGAGGAATGCTTATAAATCACCAGAACACTTCTCACATGGAGAATTATAATCATAGGGATTTTTCTGACTTCCATGGTTGCTTTTTCCACCACCCACTTTCTCCCTCACCTCATCTCTGTGTTTCTTGTCTCCATTTTTTTTTTCTCCAGCACTTTCTTCCAAAGGACAGTAGTATTTGGAGGACTTCATCCTTGTATGACAAACTAAGTATTTTTGTGGTTTTTCTTCCTTCTCTAGCCTTCACTTTCCCCCCTCATTTAAATGCTTCCTTGAAGACCTGTTTCTCCTTGAACAGATCAACAATCAGGACATGAATGGCACTTGAAATTAGGGTGATAAAAAAAAGAGCCTCAGAAGTTACTGAAAGAATGAGTATGAAGGTAAGAGCCGATGAGTTTGAGAAGAAAGCCCACCTGTGAGAGCTCTTGTAAGGTTCTCAGAAGACTCAAACGGGAGAGTGGTACCTGCAGCCTCAATCCCCAGCCTAATAAAGCACTGACCCTGGGAGGCCAATAAAGCTGAGGAGAAGTAACTGGTGTCTGGACTTGGGAGGGAGAAAAAGTCAAAGACCATTACTCCTGGGCTACTAAATTTACAGAAAAGCTTAACTCTGAAATTCCACAGCCAACCTGAGTTAAAAGGAGAGCCACAGATGCTACAAGGTGAAGCTCATGTTCTGAGTTCTAGAAAGACCCTTATGATTCAAAAGCAGGATCCTTTAGCCCTAGAGCATCTGTATTCCATTTCCGCCCTCTCCCCCGCCCCAATCCCTGCGGCACTTTGACTGTATTATAGAAAAGGCATCTTCTCTTACAGTGACTCGGAAAATATGGCTGTTAAATGAAAGGACAGGCAGAGAAAGGGAAAGAGCTTAATCTAATACAGCATTGTGTTTAAATACTTCCTTTATTTCTTCTGGGTTATTTATCACTATTTTGACATGGCACCAGGAAATCTGTTGAAATTGGTATATGTGCTCAGGAACCTAACCTGAATAGCAGCCAGAAGTATATTGACTAATTTGTTATTAATTATAATGTTGATATTAATAGTCAATATTACTTTGATTAATAGCCACTCTCCTTCACGAACATGTCACCTTCATCTGGCTTTCTCAAGACCACTTTCAGAGTGATGTTGTTAATCCACTAATTGCCAAATCCAGCGGGTTTATTTTAAGTATCTGTCCTATTTAATCGCATCATAGCTGTCAACACTATTCACTGCCTGTTTTTCATTTTCTTGACTCTTTTCCTGAATCTGCTATTTCTCACTTTGCACAATCAGCACCTCTTTCTCCACTTACTTTTCATATATTGTTATCCAGGATTGTATTTTTCTTGTTTCTTGGCTTCATGGGGTAGTTTTCATACACTTCTCAGTTTTTTGGCTTTAATTACACTTCATCAGATTGAAATTTAAAACAGCATACTCAGCTATTCCACATAGATTAACTGAAGGCACCTCAAATTCAGCATATTTTGAATTGAAATTCATTATCTCCTATCATTCTTTGTCCTTCCAAATTCCCAATGTTAGTTCCACAGAATCATAATCCATCTATGATGATGTAGTTAGTAGCCACAGAGCTATCCTTGTTTCCTTCTTCTCCTGCAGGTCATTTTTGTAATCAAATGTTCTTTTCACATTTTTCTGCCCCTGAGATCAGCCTCTACTCTCCATCCTCACTCCCACCACTATTGCCTGGGACCTCTTTATCTGTGACCAACATCACTTCCAACTGGTGTTCTAGCCTCCAGTATTGTTCCTCTTACCCACCCCTACCCTACACCATCCATCACTCATACAGAACAGAACATTCATAAAGTTGGTCATGTTTAAATGCACTTCATCTTTTTATTTTAAACATTCACATAGATTAGTGTAAGTCAGTTCAGCCTATCTTTGTAGCCTGGTTTCTAGACATTACATTCCCTGTGAGCTGCTACAAATCTTATTCTTTATTCAGACGCCAATCTAATTCCTCCTAGTTCTTGTCTACCTTTCATCTAAAGTATGTTTTGCAGCCTTATTCAATTGGCAAGTTCATACTGACTGTACAGAATCCATCTCAGACGTGCCCTCCCCGTGAAGTGTTCACCAGTCTCCCTAGCTGCCTGCCTGCTGTGCTAGTATTAGAATTCTTTGTTGTTCTGCTTCTTGTGGCAAGTTTAAGAGTGAAACAAGACCAGGTCCTCTCAATCTTTACATTTCTATTGCCATACAAAGTGCCTGCCACATAAAAACTCTCAATAGTCATTCGATGGATGAATAAATATACCAAGAATCTCTCTCCTCTCATCTCACATTCTTAGAGGTATCTTCTTCCTGTTATATCCCTGAACATGGAAGAATCTTACAGTTCCCAGTGGTTTTAAAAGAGGAAAATGGAGGCCCTTTTGTCTTTTCTAAATAAACCATCTTATTTCCTTTCATTTGCTGCTACCACTACTATTTTCTCTGCCTCTCTTTGCCTGAAAAAGATGATAATATCTTTTCAATGATATGACTGTGCTACACTACAATAAACATATAAATACAAAATTCTTTAAAAAAAAAGTAAAATATAATGGAAACTTTGCAACTCAATTTCTGAAAATAAGCTGCATACTGAAGACATAAGGTGGTTTCGAATATAAGTGTCTCTCCTTTTGTCCTGTGAATCTGAATCTTGATATTACCTTGCTGGTGTCTCCTGTCCTAACGTTAATATTTAAGCATGCAAATGAACATATTTAATCCACACTCAGATGTTGCACTGAGAACTACCTACCTTTGGTAATATAACCTAATCTCTATGAGTTTATAGAGAGCCATAGCCAATTTTCTCTTTATCTCTAGTGAAGTAGGTTTGGAGAGAGCAATGGCAACCCACTCCAGTACTCTTGCCTGGCAAATCCCATGGACAGAGGAGCCTAGTAGGCTGCAGTCCATGGGGTTGCTAGGAGTCTGACACGACTAAGCAACTTCACTTTCACTTTTCACTTTCATGCATTGGAGAAGGAAATGGCAATCACTCCAGTGTTCTTGCCTGGAGGATCCCAGGGACGGAGGAGCCTGGTGGGCTGCCATCTATGGGGTCACACAGAGTCGGACACGACTGAAGCGACTTTGCAGCAGCAGCAGTGAAATAGGTTAATTTGACTTCTCAGAACATGAACATTTTTTGTATCCCCACTATACTTTACTTTGAAATTAGCAATTTTTTGTTTGTTTCCTTCAAGATAATAATAGGGCCAAGAAGACAACCAGGAAGGGTGATAAAGAGATACATAGATTGGAATTTCTTCACTGATCCTGCCTGGGAGGCCACTGAATTTAGACATTCTACAGTTTTCTAGTCAATAAGGAGCACCGTAGCTATTCATCTAAAACTATGTTCATTCTTTAATATTGGTAAATTTTGTCCTGCATTTCTTTTCTCTGATTATTCCAAGATATATTTTCATTCTGGATGTCAATGTCTCATGTCCAAATCAGCAGTCAAGCAAAACTTCCCCAAAAACAAAATGGGAGGGGGTAAGCAGTAATAAAAATTTTTAAATGATTTAGAACTGAACTTATGTCAGTCAAATGGATAACAATATATCACTGCTTCTTATATCTTGCTCTTTGTTGTCCTCCAAGGAGAAATCTCCCAAAGTTCCTCAAACACTATTTTCTAAAAGAACTCTATTGAACAAAGGAACTCTATAGCTCATGAAGATATGCTCCTTCTATTCAAACTTCAGGAATAGCAGTGTGGATGGCTTTCCTCAGAAGTGAAATAGTCTCTACTGTCTTAAGCATTATATTTATCCCGTCTTGAGACGAGACTATAGTAATCTCATAGGCATGGTACAAATCATTTATTTTTCTTCACATTTTCTGTGTCACTTTCTTTTTTTCCATCATTTTGCCATACTCTTTGCATTAAGAACATGAATCAATCTAAGAAAACAGCTTATTTATATGTCCTTCCCTTTTGTTCTACTGTAATGTGAATCCCTTAATCTTTATGAACATTCTTCTACCTGGATAAAACCTAATGCCATGTCACACGATGCTTCACATTAAAATTATATCTCTGCCAGACTATAAAATTAAGGAAGTCAGAATCCCTAATTTCTCTGTTCTAAGTATATTAGTGCAGAAATGATTTGAGTGCATAAAAAGCTCGCAGGTATTTAATAAAAAGCTATCTAAAAATAAAGGTAATTTCAAATACATAATTTCCTATGGATCACTCTACCTCTGTTTAAAACACCTGTATCACAGATACTGTGATTGAGAGTAATAACACAGGAACTTTAGAAAATCCACCATTAGAGGCCAGAATCTGAGCATATGAGGGCAAAGAATGCATTGTTCATTAAGCAGATACTCCCTCTAAGTAAGTTTAAGCTGATTTCTTCCTCAGTCCCTGAGTTCTACACAAGGCTTCTTGGTCCCCACAGAACTCAGTGTGAGCACTGGTTGATGAGTCCAATCTCATCGTTTCAAACCCTTTGGCAGTTTTCCCTTACAGATTTCTTCTAATCATGATGCAACAAAATGGCAAGAGAAAAATAAAGCAAGATCAAAAGATACATATTCAATGTAAAATAGCTCAGCCTGTTAGCCCGAAGCAACAAATAAGTGAAGAACATTCTCCATTGTGTAGTAAAGTGTGTTTCTGGGAGGCTAATGTTTGATGCAAATCTGCCTGAGGCAACATTAAAACAAAAAACAAAACTCAACAAGCCAACAAGAGCAAATCAGACTTGCATGTTTTGTTCTTCCATAGAGCTCATCTAATCTTACATCCATCATGTAGGAAATTTCATATTATTTTACAAAGAAGATTAGAAGAGATTAACAATCTTACATAAATTATTAACCTCTTCTATTATATTAGCCTGCCCTAAATCTTTCACTTTTAAATAGCAAAGAGTGTCCCATACCGGGATTGCACAGGACAAAGATACTGTAGAAAATAAGTCTGTAACAGTCCTTTGCAGACCATGCAAAAGTCTAGTACTGAAATCACTTCTAAAATGGGAAAACACAATTAATTCTGTTGTGTTACTCTACAGTTCCAAGCTTCTTCATCCTACCTCTCCAGAAGGGAGGGTGTGAGATGAGGCCACAATCTCCCCAAAAGACCTCACAGCTAGCTATCCCATTCCTTCTCAGCAAGAGATGAATAGCTATAAAGAATATACTATAGGCCAGAATGACGCTTGACATAACAAACACTCTTGTACTTGCCATCCTCATAAAACATTACGGCCATAGTGGGAGCTTAGCTATAGAAGAGCTGTTACCTGGGTGGCTCAGGTACTTTCAGAGTAGATTCCACATTAGAAAAAGGTCAGGAAAAGTGCTTGAACATCAGGAGGCATAGATCTAGAAGAGCCATTTCTTTTCTAGAGGACTTTTGAAAGGTGGACTAGGAGCAGGATAGTTAGCACTTTGACAGCATTTAAAAGGCTCTTTGCTAACAAAGAGATATTCCTCAGTTTAACTGGGGAAAAATCTTTGGCCTCAGCTAGCGACTTCACTTTCACTTTTCACTTTCATGGACTAGAGACGGAAATGACAACCCACTCCAGTATTCTTGCCTGGAGAATCCCAGAGACGGGGGCCTGGTGGGCTGCCGTCTATGGGGTCACACAGAGTCAGACACGACTGACGTGACTTAGCAGCAGCAGCAGTGATACCAACATCCGTTTGATCATTGAAAAAGCAAGAGAGTTCCAGAAAAACATTTACTTCTGCTTTATTGACTATGCCAAAGCCTTTGATTGTGTAGATCACAACAAACTGTAGAAAATTCTTAAAGAGATGGGAATACCAGACCACCTTACTTGTCTCCTGCAAAATCTGTATGCAGGTCAAGAAGCAACAGTTAGAACTGGACATGGAAAAACAGACTGGTTCCAAATAGGGAAAGGAGTAGGTCAAGGTTGTATACTGTCACCCTGCTTATTTAACTTATATGAAGAGTATATAATGCAAAATGTGCCGGGCTGGATGAAGCACACGCTGGAATCAAGATTGCAGGAGAAATATCAATAACCTCAGATATGCAGATGACACCACCCTTAAGGCAGAAAGCAAAGAAGAACTAAAAACCCTCTTGATGAAAGTGAAAGAGGAGAGTGAAAGAGTTGACTTAAAACCCAACATTCAGAAAAGTAAGATCATGGCATCTGGTCCCATCACTTCATGGAAAATAGATGGGGAAACAGTGGAAACAGTGACTGACTTTATTTTTGGGGGCTCCAACATCACTGTAGATGGTGACTGCTGCTACTGCTAAGTCGCTTCAGTCGTGTCCGACTCTGTGTGACCCCATAGACGGCAGCCCACCAGGCTCCCCCGTCCCTGGGATTCTCCAGGCAAGAACACTGGAGTGGGTTGCCATTTCCTTCTCCAATGCATGAAAGTGAAAAGTGAAAGTGAAATCGCTCAGTTGTGTCCAACTCTTAGCGACCCCATGGACTGCAGCCTACCAGGCTCCTCAGTCCATGGGATTTTCCAGGCAAGAGTACTGGAGTGGGGTGCCATTGGTGACTGCAGCCATGAAATTAAAAGATGCTTGCTCCTTGGAAGAAAAGTTATGGCCAACCTAGACAGCATATTATAAAGCAGAGATATTACTTTGCCAACAAAGGTCCGTCTAGTCAAAGCAATGGTTTTTCCAGTAGCCACGTATGGATGTGAGAGTTGGAGTATAAAGAAAGCTGAGCGCTGAAGAATTAATACTTCTAAACGTGGTGTTTGAGAAGACTCTTGAGAGTCCCTTGGACTGAAAGGAGATCCAACCAGTCCATCCTGAAGGAAATCAGTCCTGAATATTCATTGGAAGGACTGATGCTGAAGCTGAAACTTCAATGCTTTGGCCACCTGATGCACAGAACTGACTCACTGGAAAAGACCCTGATGCTGGGATAGATTGAAGGCAGGAGGAGAAGGGGCCAACAGAGGATGAGATGGTTGGATGGCATCACCAACTCGATGGACATGAGTTTGAGTAAGCTTTGGGTGTTGGTGATGGACAGGGCAGCCTATCGTGCTGTAGTTCATGGGATCGCAAAAATTTGGACATGACTGAGCAATTGAACTGAGTGATACACAGTCAGGGTAAAGAACAAGTATCCCCGGCCGATCCTTTGAGACTCTGTCCCGGCCACAGTAGAAGCATGATGTGAGAGGACTAACTGCCACAAAGACCTCCCAGCTTCTCACACAGTCTACTAACTGCTGGACGCATGCCTCTCAATAGAAACAGTTCTGGAGCTGACTGTAGGACAGTTGGCTGTGAGCTGCTGTACAGTCAAGCAGGCATCCTCATTGACAAATGGTAGCACAGGTAGTAACTGTCTTCCTTTGATCAATATGAAGTTTTATTCCCTCTGACTGGCACCAAACAGAAGGCAATTCCTGATACTTGTGGGTTCATGAATCTGCACTAAGACAGGAGTTAATTCTTCATTTTCATCAAGGCCATTAGAGCGTCCACAATTTATTTAGAATCACTTAATAAAATGCTGATTTCAAAATGCCTATGCTTCGAAGCTGGTAACTATAATATCCTAGGTAAAACTAGATTTTCACAAAGTGGTACAGCTTATGATCTTAGTAGCTGGTTCTTTTTTTTCCCTCCCTTCTCTCCGCAATTTAACATCATTTTTTTTTGCCAAAGGTTATGAAAATTTCATATAGTGTGTTATTTGCAAGACTATTTCCTTTCTGTTTCATTAATTCTGCTAATTTTTCAATTAATTTAGGTAATGACATTCACTCTGCTTTTTTTTTTTAACTACTCTCCTGATAAGAGTTTTCTAATGGAAAAGGTATATCGGCTGGCTGTGTTTTCAGTGAAGTTGAGGTGGTCTCTCTAATGAATGTTGGTGCAAAATCAAGCAGACTCTAGCAACGAGTTGGCAGCTTGTAAAAGCTACTCTAGTTCTGCTAACTAGCACTGAATTTTCAGTGGCAATGATAGGGAGAGGAATAGCAGGTTTAGATAATACAAGGCAGCTTTTCCACCAGTCTGTGAAAGATAATTACTCAGTGGGACTTATCTGGACAGAAGCCATGTGCCCATGATGAGACCTGCTTCTTGCAGTAATAAGATTTCTGTAGCTGGATAACAAAATAGAAAGTTGCATTCTAACATGGATTGCTGAATAGCTAACACAGAAAAAGTAGAGGTCTACAAATGCTTTTAACAATGGAGTTCACGATTAGGATTGTGATAGGCTGTAGAAATGTAGATCCTGGAACCATGACGGAGCAAAACCAATCACTCTTTTAGTGATAGAGAATATGCAAATACAAGCATCTTAACAAAAGACTAAAATGTATGATTGAGGGCCGACTAGGAGAGGAGAACAGAGCTCAACCTGACTACTTAGTTTAAAATGGCTAGCACATCATTGGGCTTCCCTGTTGGCTCAGCGGTAAAGAATCTGCCTGCAATGCAGGAGTCTCAGGAGATGCAGGTTCCATCCCTGGGTCGGGAAGATCCCCTGGAGGAGGGCATGGCAACTCGATTCAGTATTCTTGTCTGGAGTATTCCATGGACAGAGGAGCCTGGAAGGCTACAGTCCATAGAGTGAAACATGACTGAAGCGACTTTGTACACACAGACCCACCACATTCTTAGAACTCAAAGGAGGGGCATGGGATGGGCAGTGAGTATCCAGATGACTATAATAAAAGAGCTAAGAGTTAGAATGGCTCACAGTCTGAGAAACAATCACTATTTTACAATTAAGTGTTATAATCTCTACTCAATTTTTTAGTATTTTAATGGATGGATCTTTTGATTCGTGGTTCGTACTAGCTTTAAGTTTTCAGAAACACTGGAATCAGCCTAGGAAGTCTGTAATTAGAAAGGATGCATCTGGTGGAACCTATAAGGTGGTTTTGGGAACTCTTGGGATTGTTAGTTATTAGAGAAGGAAGGCAGGAGATAATCTGGTTTGAGAAGGGAATCATCAGAGGAGTTACCTATGCTTGTCTCTCTAGGGAACTCTTTTTCAACTTCCTGGACTAGACTCCACAATATCTACATCATCTACATCTGTATTTCTCTTCTACTTCCTGCAGGCCATTTCAATAACAGAAATTTACAAGCTATTGTATTTACAAATAATTGCTTCAAGTGAAATGTTCTTTTCACATTTTGATCAATCAATACCAAAATGGCTGTCATGACTTTAGCTTTTGATATTTTAAATATGAGTTTCCATGTTACATACACACCCAGATAATTTGAGCCTCTGACAGAAGATTCTGAAACATTTTCCTAACAACTAATGAGCTTCCCTGGTGGCTCAAATGGTAGAGAATCTGCCTGCAATGTAGGAGACCGAAGTTCAATCCCTGGGTCAGGAAGATGCCCTGGAGAGGGGGCTGGCTACCCACTCCAGTATTCTTGCCTAGAGAATTACATGGACAGAGGAGTCTGGCAGGCTACAGTCTACAGGGTCCCAAAGAGTTAGACACCACTGAGTAACTAACACTTTCACTTTCCATGAGTTCCAGCTTCTGGAATTCTAGTGGCCAGATACCTTTTTGGGTAAATTTTGATTAATTAATCAATTTAGTGTACTCAGGCAGATAAAAGACTATATCTACAACAAAACATAAGAAAAACATGAGAGAGTGTGCTTGAGACGGAAAGGTGCACCCACAAACTGTGTGAGAAAGTGTGAGGAACAGAAAAAGTGGAGAAAGACAGAAAAGCTGCGGACCAACTATTAGAGAATCAGATAAAAGTGCTGATGTAAAAAATCAAAGGAAATTCTTCTATAAAAATTCAGAATGACCTTTCTAAATACAAAAGATATATAGAAGAGAAATAAAAATATTGTATTCAGAAATGTTAAGTCATGCTCTCTCTCTTCATCTTCTGTCCTACACCACCCCACCTTCCTCAGTAAAACAGCAAACTTGAAAGATCAGTAAATGAGATTGGGTAGAAAACTCTAGAAATTTATAAATATTTTCACTGTATGCTTTATGATTATAAAATAACATGTGTTTGGCATTAAAAGTTAAAAAATACAATATAGACAAAAATAGTCAGAATATTGACAACTGTTTATCTCTGGTGGTTTATGATTAAAGTCATACTCCAAGTCACACATCTGTTTAACTGGAATTACATTGAGCTTACATTTTATCTATTTATACACTTAAATAAATGCATATATCTTTAAACTTGCTTTACTGTATTAGACACATAGTGCATGTTAATCACTGAATAAATTAATTTCCCTCTTACCTACTTACCAAGTAGCTCTTCAAGGTTTTCCCATAAAATAAAAATTCTGGGACAACTCACATCAATGCTTGTGCATTCCATCACTTATGGGGCTGCTGCTGCTGCTGCTAAGTCACTTAAGTCATGTCCGACTCTGTGTGACCCCATAGACAGCAGCCCACCAGACTCCCCAGTCCTTGGGATTCTCCAGGCAAGAACACTGGAGTGGGTTGCCATTTCCTTCTCCAATGCATGAAAGTGAAAAGTGAAAGTGAAGTCGCTCAGTCATGTCTGACTCTTTGCGACCCCATGGACTGTAGCCTACCAGGCTCCTCCGTCCATGAGATTTTCCAGGCAAGAGTACTGGACTGGGGTGCCATTGCCTTCTCCACTTATGGGGCTAGACTCTCATAACTCACTGTGCTTGGTAAAATTAAATTTAGTTGAGAGAGTTGCTTCTGTAAACCAGCAATGACTCTCCCTCACTCCACTCTCAGGATTTGTAAGTGGCTCCTAGGCTGTTCCTAACTAATGTTGGACTGTGTCCCTATGGTGTGTTTATTGCTGCGTGATGTGAGGTTCCAAAGTCAGTCTAGTGTAATTGGACCGTGTAGAAAGGAAGTTCAAATCTCAGCTCTACAAAACATCAGCTATAAAAATTTAGGCAAATTGTTTCAACTCTCTGAGTCTCAGTATCCCCATTAGAATGTTTTGGGGGCTTACTAGATCATTCCATGTAAAGACCTTAGAGTATTACCTGGTAAATGGGGAATGATCAATAATTGTTACCTAGTATTGTTGGTGTTGTCATGGTTGTTGTTATTACTATTTACTAACCACAAAAATGGAATAAAGAAGGATGGTATATGAGACTATTTTTTTTCTGAATCAAGTGGGTCAGTAATTGCAAGATACAGGGAACAATGAGACGAGACCCAGGAACAACCACTCTGAGGAAAACACTGATTGAGGTGTAAATTACTGAGCTGACCTTTTAAATCAGAAGAAAGAAAGGAGTTAAAGATCATATGAAAGATATTGAACTTTATTTAAGCCCTGTGCTCCCAGAAAGCAAGAATGTTTGGGAAACCCCCAACCCCCAGGTTTGTGTTCCAGGCAATGGATAACCACAAGGGACCCTGGTGCCCTGAGATCTTATGGATTAAGACTCATCTCCATCCTTCCTCACGACTTCCATAAGGCTCCGATTTGATGAGTCCCTGCCTCCATTAAGGGACTTCCCTGATGGCTCAGATGGTAAAGCCTCTGCCTGCAATGCGGGAGACTTGGGTTTGATCCCTGGGTCGGGAAGATCTCCTGGAGAAGGAAATGGCAACCCACTCCAGTCCTCTTGCCTGGAAAATTCCATGGACAGAGGAGCCTTGTAGGCTACAGTCCATCGGGTTGCAAAGAGTCCGACACGACTGAGTGACTTCACTCACTCACTCTGCCTCCATTAAACCCTGATTCCCTTCCCTCCCTCTGACTGCAATAACCTGAATACTGTTTTGTGTTCAGCAGCTCAATTGTGTCCAGCTCTTTGCAGCTCCGTGGTTGTAACCCGCAAGGTCCTTCCATCTATGAGATTTCCCAGGCAAGAATTCTAGGGTGGGTTGCCATTTCCTCCTCCAGGGGATCTTTCCTACCCAAGGATCAAACCTGCATCTCCTACATTCGCAGTTGACTTCTCTGACACTAGTGCTACCTGGGAAGCCGTATAACCCAAATACTATTTTCTGTTTTCTGTTTCCTTTTGTCTTTAACACGTGTTACAAAGTTCTCCATGCTGGGTCACCTTTTGGAAGAATAGGCTGGAAGCAGTGCCCAGAGCAATCTTGGACAGTGCATGGGATGTCAGGAAGAAGGTAGAAAGAGAAGACTTTATTCCTGTTTGTGTGTGAGTCTGTTCATTATACTATCCCTCATTTCACAAAATATATGCATTCCAGAAATGCACTTTTTCTACTGCCTTAGGGACTGCTATTAGGAAACCAGAGATCTCTGGGAATCATAAAATCCTGAGATGTAATAAAAGCAGACACTTAAGAAAGCAGTAGTACCACTTTTTACACTCATGTATTTAAGAGAAATAACTCTGCTTTTATAAAACCCTAACAGTAATACTCTCAACTTTTATAGTCTTACAATACTCATCAAATAAGTCATACAATGCAAACACTGAAAGTGAACCCCTCAGGTAGATTTCAGACTCCAATGGTCTGCCTTCATTTTGGATCTTTTCTCCAGGTGGGCCATAAAGTTAGGAACCTGGCACTCTTTGTCTATTTAGTTCAGTTATTATGTCAGTGGGGTGCAGAGTCCCTATATTTTATTATGTTTTCCTTTTATTTTACGCCTCTGGGTTAACAGTTGAGAAGCCCTACTTTTAGTATCTAGAATAACTTGCAAATATAGGTGCTTTTCAATAGTATTTTATGAAGTGGAAGGAATTGTTTTGTTTATTATCCATCTCTTTATAATTGTTTGCAGGTTTTGAAGATTTTTGGAAACATTTTAAATGGAATTTTTAGTCTTGCTCCAATTCTATAAACTGATACAATAGAAATAGTATAGCTTGCATTTGGAGACTTATTTTTTCTTAAAATAAGCCAATACATTTATGTTAGTTTTAATAGAACCTGAATGGGAAACACAGCCAGAAGCAGCCAATAAATTGCTTTTAAGCCAATATTGTTGAGCACTTATTCTGTGCCAGGCACTGCTCAACTATATGTATTACTAGCTTTAATTCTCACAGCCTTTGTAAGACAGATACTCTTGATTATCTCACTGTACAGAAAAGGAAAATGGTCACAAATAGGTCAAGTACGTTGTTCAAGGAATCTGAGTTAATAAATGGGGCTAGGAATGGTGTCTAGTCCATTCTAAACTGTTTACTTTCTACATTCACTGCAGGACTATAACCATGTTGATATTCTGTTTCTGTCCTGGGCTCAGGCTCTATCTCCTCTAGTCCATATTTTTCTCATTTTCTGTTTATTTAGTCATTTTCATGGAAAACGTCCTCTAGTAACTTTTTGATTAAGATATGTAACATGTATATTATTTTATACATCACAAATGTAATTAACAAATGTGACCAAATGTGTTTAAAAAAAAAAAATCAGCTTTGTTGAGTAGAGAGCTCTAGATCAGAAATCATTTTCCTCCAGAATTTTGAAGATATTTCCCACTGAATTCTAAATCCCAGTTTTGCTATTGAGAAGTCCAAAATCACTTTGATTATCTTTTCCTTTGAACATGACTTGCTTTTCTGTTCTTTTTCCTACTTGGATGTTTTAGTTCTTCTTTGTCCCAATGTTCTGAAAGTTCAAAGTAAAGTGCCTTGAAACTCTTTCAGGCTGGAAATTCATATACTTCAGCTCAGGAAATTTTTATTAAACTATGTCATTGATGATTTCCTCCCTTCCTTTTTATCTCTTTCCTTTCCTGTAGTTACTACTATTTGAATAGTAGGTGTCCTGGACTGGGCCTGCAATGTAATTAGTTTCTCCTTTCTATTTTCCATGTTTTTGTCTTTTGCCTATACTTCCTGTATCATTGTCTCTGCTCTTAATGTCAGTACATTTATTGAGTTTTTCACTTCTACCATCTTCTTTCAAATTTCCCAGACCTCTTGTGTATGAATGTGATATCTCCTCTTGTTTAAGAATATCAATAATATTTAAAGGTTTCTACTGTTCAAATCCTCTTTCCCTCAAACTGCCTTATCTATTTGTTTCTTTTGGTTTCTCTCTTTGGTATTGGGGAAGATCCACTAGAGAAGGAAATGGCAACCCACTCCAGTATTCCTGCTTGGAGAATCCCATGGACAGAGAAGTCTGGTGGGCTACAGTCAATGAGGTTGCAAAGAGTCAGACACAACTGAAGCAACTTAGCATGCACTTTGGTATTAGAAGCATTCTTTAGATGTTTGGTAATCTCTACAGTCCATGGGACTGCTAAAGAGTCTGACGTGACTCAGCAACTAACAACAATATATGTTATTCATATTTCAAATAAAACAATACAGTGAGTTCTCAGAAGACTCTCTCTTGGATCCCAGTCAGAAGTCTGATTACCATGAGACCAACATGCTGGAGAGTCTGTGTACAGGTACACTGGCCAAAAAATGTAGCTGAGCCTGCCTTTCTAGTCATCCTGTCAAGGTGCCAGATGAGTGAGTTGAGCTCACCTTGGCTCAGTTGTGGGCTAAATAGCATGGAGCAACCTTGGTCAACACCACATGAAACAGAAAACTCATCTAGTCAACACTCTGGCGAAATTCCTAGATTTTGAGATATGATAAAGTAGTGCTGTTTTTGGAAATGAAGATTTGGATAATTTTTACACAGTAAAGGATAATCAAATATTAGATTCATATGGACTAATAAGGCAAGTGTTAGTCAATCAATCCTGTCTGACTCTTTGTGACCTGTGGACTGTAGACCGCCAGACTCCTCTGTCCATGGAATTCTCCAGGCAAGAATACTGGAGTTTGCAGCCATTCCCTTCTCCAGGAGGTCTTCCTGACTCAGGGATCAAACCTGGGTCTCCCATATTGCAGGCAGATTCTTTACTGCCTGAGCCACCAGAGAAGCTCTGGTAATATCTTAAAATACTGGTGTGTTAAAATGAATGAAACTTCAATAATGAATTACAAAGTGATGATTGGGAATTCTGAGTGTGAGTGGGACTCCTTGACTGAAAAGTTAGGGCAGGATGGTCTGGCTGTGCTCTTCTTCCAAGAAAGCCTATTTTCCCTGATAATTATTTATTTGGCCATTATTTTAAAAATAAGATTTATATTTTAGCAATTTTACATGTACAGAAAAATTACAAAGTCAGTATAGACTTGCCATAAACTCCACACCAATAGTTCTCATTATTAACATATTACATTAGTATGATATATTTGTCACAATTAATGGGACAATATTGATACATTATTATTATTAACCAAAGTTCATACATTATTCACATTTTCTTAGATTTGCCAACTATCCTTTTCGTCTTCTAGATCACACGCAGGAGACCACATTAGTTGTCATGTCTGTTTAGGCTCCTCTTGGCTGTGAAATTTTCCCAGACTTTCTTTGGTTTTAATGTCTTTGCTAGTTTTGAGGAATATTAGGTATTTTACAGAATGTCTCTCTACTGGAATTTGTCAGATATTTTTCTCCTGATTATCCTGGAGCTGTGAATTTTGAGAAGGAAACTATGGCGGTAGAAAGCCACTTTTGTAACTGCATATTAAGAAAGGTCCATACTGTCAATATGACTTGTCACTGTTGACACTGACCTTGATCACCTGGCTGAAGCAGTGTATGTCAGGTTTATCCACTGTACAATTACTTGTTTTCTTTTCACTTCCTGTAGTCTCCTCTTTGGAAGGAAGTCATTATGAGCAGCCCGTGCTTAAGGAGTGGGGAGTTATTCTCCACCTCTTGAAGGCACAGAATCTACATAGATCATTTTAGAGTACTTCTGCACAGGAGATTTGTCTCTTCCCACAATTATTTATTTACTCAATCACTTATTTATGTCAGTATGGACTCACAGATATTTATTTTATGATGCCCCCTCCTTTTCTTAGATCTTTCCTTGTATGTTAGTTATAGTCCCCAGGAAAGAGCTGCACATTATTCTGACTAGAGGATAAAATCTTGTTGTAAATACACTGGAGTCTCAGTGGAAAATGAGGTCTAAGGTTGGGGTCTTGCTATTTAATATGCAAATATTATGTATCTGACCCTCAGCTGTATTTGGTAACCCCTAGTACAAAGACCCTGTTTTAATTTCTCCAGAGAATGAAATCAAATTATTTTGCTTAGTTTAGTCAAGGAGAGTCAGCCAGAGGCATGCAGAGAGGAAGGGATCTAGGGATTTAACTCACTTTTCACATCATTCAAACACGTTTTCTTATTTCAGTTGCTCCTTCACCTCAACCTTAATCTTTCCCCTACTTTCAGTGGTATATGGTGCTGCCAATTCCTGAACAGTTTGTAAGAAGACTTGGCTTGTTTCTCATGTTTCCTTGTTAACGGCTTAGGCTTCAGCATTTTCATGTCTGCTAAATCAGTTTCGTCACAAAAAACTGTGGAAAATTCATATAGAGATGGTAATACCAGACCACTTGACCTGCCTCCTGAGATAACTGTATGTAGACCAGGAAGCAAGAGTTAGAACTGGACATGGAACAACAGACTGGTTCCAAATAGGTAAAGGAGTCCGTCAAGGCTGTATATTGTCACCCTGCTTATTTAACTTCTATGCAGAGTACATCATAAGAAACGTTGGGCTGAATGAAGCACAAGCTGGAATCAAGATTGCCAGGAGAAATATCAATAACCTCAGATATGCAGATGACACCACCCTTATGGCAGAAAGTGAAGAAGAACTAAAAAGCCTCTTGATGAAAGTAAAAGAGGAGAGTGAAAAAGTTAGCTTAAAGCTCAACATTCAGAAAAGTAAGATCATGGCATCCGGTCCCATCACTTCATGGCAAATAGATGGGGAAACAGTGGAAACAGTGACTGACTTTATTTTTGGGGGCCCCAACATCACTGTAGATGGTGACTGCTGCTACTGCTAAGTCGCTTCAGTCGTGTCCGACTCTGTGTGACCCCATAGACGGCAGCCCACCAGGCTCCCCCGTCCCTGGGATT
>NW_011494787.1:6941108-6947230 GCF_000754665.1 Bison bison bison
GGTTTTTCCAGCAGTCATGTATGGATGTGAGAGTTGGACTATAAAGAAAGCTGAGCACCGAAGAATTGATGCTTTTGAACTGTGGTGTTGGAAAAAACTCTTGGGAGTGCCTTGGACAGCAGAGAGATCCAATCAGTCCATCCTAAAGGAAATCAGTCCTGAATATTCATTGAAGGACTGATGCTGAAGCTGAAACGCCAATACTTTCTCTACCTGATGTGAAGAACTGCCTCATTGGAAAAGACCCTGATGCTGGGCAAGATTGAAGGCAGGAGGAGAACGGGCCAACAGGATGAGATGGTTGGATGGCATCACCGACTCAATAAACATGAGTTTGAGTAAACTCCAGGAGTTGGTGATGGACAGGGAAGCCTGGCGTGCTGCAGTCCATGGGGTTGCAAAAAGTCGGACATGACTGAGCGACTGAACCAAACTGAAATCAGCTTCACTCATCCATCTCCTTTACAGCTTTCAAAATCGCATTTGCTGTCCTCTCCTATCTCATTCTCCCCATCTCCCTTGTATGTTGATCTTTAGAGACAAACAAAAATTCCTTTACAGCAGGTTTAGTAGAGTCTGGGGGAGAGTGAAACTGGAGGTTTGTTTAATCCACCATCTTTTTGCAGATATGCTCAGGATTACAGACTTAGCTCCATGAGACCAGAGGTTCCATCTCATTCATCTTTGTATACTTATCACCCCCACATGTGGTTGACAAAAAAAAGGAGGTAAATACTAATTGAGTTCCTTAAATGAAAACAGGAAACAGAGCCAGGACTCAAATACAAATCTAAGTTCAAGTTAGTTTTCATTTTTTACATTGTACTAAACTTCTGCTCCATCTCAGTTATAAAGTTTGTATTTTCAACATTTAAAATGGAATTTGTCATCCATAAGATCATGCAGATCAGTACTTTTCAAATTTTTTATGTGTGTACAAATATCCTGGGGATTTCTTAAAGTGCAGATTCAATTTTAGTAAGTCTGGATGGGCTGTCTCTCTGCTGGTCCAAGAACCACTAACTTGTAGAGCAGGAATATTTGGTAATGGATATATAGCACTGTGTATCCTGGCATTATAAAATGCCGCTGTTTCCCATTTCATTTCTTTGTAAAGTTAAATTTTGTCAAAATCTTGGCTTGGATTGCAAAAAGTTGAGTTTTCTTGGGGAAAGGAAGGACCAGGACCTCAAGTCAACCTACTAAAGTAGAAACTACTCAATAGTTTCCATCAAATATGCATAAGATTGTGAACTGTAGAGAAATGGCTGGGAATCAGAATTATTACAGACTACATACATGTATGTATTCATATATATATTTTTATACCATACCTTATACCTTATACCAAGCTGATTTAAAATGGCTTATCTATGCATGCTAGTAATATTTATTAAGAGAGACAAGGAAATCAAGGCAAAGGGGAACAGATGATAAGAAATATAAAATTAAACTAATGTTGAGGTTAGTACACAAAATATATGCCATGGTTTCTGCAAACTAATGACAAGGGTATCATAAATATTTCTATGGGCAGTCAGCACAAAAATGGATAGATACACAGTCATGTACATCAGTTGCTTTGGCTAAGAAGACTTTTTTTTTTTTTTTTTAGTTTACTTTCACAAAGAAGAGGCCACATAATGTTCATGCAATATTGTCAAGGACACCTTGAGAGTAATAATCTTATATGGCCACTCAGATAATATATACTTGTTCAGGCATGAATTTAGGTGCTGATGATGGCAAGATAAAAATAAATAACCTTTCTTAAAGAGTTCATGATTTTATGGGGATCCTAGGAAATTTTCAAGTAGGATGTGTCCAATAGAAGTACAAAATTTTCTGGTAGCCCAAATGAAGAAATTAACTCAGCCAGGGTAATGACAGGGGTTTGGACTATTTTATGGAGTAAGACATAAAATCATGCCTGAATAAAGTATATTAAATGTTGCCAAAAATCACTAAAAATACAAAATCTTAATCTAAGTGGGTTCTTCATTGTGGTCAGTAGACATAAAAGCAAACAGAAAAAGAAAAGAAATACAAGAAAATATGTGCAATTAGGGAGTTCTGGCAACAAACGTGTAGATATCCAGCTCTGAGAGACAGAAGTTCAAGGAAACCAATATCTCTTTATTTGCAGTATAAGTCAGGAACACAAGTTTCTGGGGACCCAATGTAAGGGCAATCCTAGAAGCAAGGTTCACAGGAGTTTGGCTGCAGCTTCTGGAGCAGTCCAGCAACCTAGATGAGTGGTCATTACCAGTTTTGGTTCCTAGATATATTTGAAAATATGATTAATGTTATTTAACCTCTTCTGAGAAAACCCCCAGATGTACACACACGCAAAGTATTAATTTGGACTTAGGGGTTATAAGAACATTACAGACCTTTTTAAGACTTCCTTAGATCTAAGTAAAAAACAAATTCAATGTAACAGATGTATCAGGCTATCATTATAACTTGAGATTGGGAACAATTTAGGTATTCTTGGAAACCTCTTTTATTTCCTTTGTATGATCATCAACTGACATTCTGATTATAGGATATCAACAAGTTAAGGAGGATGACAAATTCATGAAGCCCATTACGGGAACCTAAGCTTAAGAACACTCAGGCTAAGGGCAATGTGGTGGCCGAGAGTTGCAAAGGTCACAACATCTTCGATTTTTTAAATCCCAATCACATTTCATTTGTGTGTACTTTCCTTATGGCTTGCACTATCTGGCATTTCTGCAGACACGTAATAGTGGCTTACCGTACGACCTCAAGCTAAAAACTGAAATCTTGCACTCTAGCTTCACACTGAGACCTCAGTGAATAAAAGATAAACAAGTACTTTATCAATGTACAAATATCGGGCCCAGCAACAAGTCTGCAACTCTTTGCACCTTCCTAGGAAATGAAACCACAAACTTCATGGGTCATGAAAATCTATACATTCAATCAGTTTGACACAATTTGACCTCAGGTAAACTTACTTGCAGTTCTTTTTTTTCCTTCTTGAATGGATCACAGACTTCTCTCACAATTAGAATAGTAGCTAATATAATATATCTTATTCTCTACCCAGGTCCCCAGAATCTAAAAATGGTGGCTCACAGAGAGTGAGATGCTAAGTGGTGCCAAGCATTTCTCTGTACAATATTTGACTGTTATCTCAACGAAACTGTCCCCATCTGATGCTATGAGGAAGGTGCTGTTATGATGCTTATTTTACAGGAAGTCGCAGGTTATGTAACTTGCCCAAGTTCATATGGCTGATAAATGGCAGAGCCAGGTCAAAACTTAGGCAGGCTGAAACTGCAGGCTGCGCTGTTCATTATTTCACTACACTCTCTCTCAGAGGCCCTCACTGGGCAAAGATAAAAATCAAGGTATTAAAAGAATGGATACACGATAAAAGTGGGAATAATGCGGGAAGCCAATTACATAATATTACTTGAATTCAATGGGATTCTATGCTGTCATTAAAATGTAGATTATAGGAATATTTTTAGTGGGGTAAAATATTCATAATATATTGCTCAAAGATCAGAGCAAATATAACTGCACAGTAAAACCCATTTATATCTACAGACATACAGAAACAGGAACTCACAAGCACGAATGAAGGATATATATCAAAATGTTAATCATGATAATTGCCAAGTGGTGGGTAAATAGGTAGTTTTAATTTATTTTCTCAAGAACACTTTGCTCCTGATCTTTGCACAGCTGGTTCCTCTTGTTTTTCAGAGCTTAGTTCAAATGTCATCTTATCAGAGAAGTCTCTCCCGACTTGTTGGTGTGAAGCAGACAGCCATTGGTGCTCTCTTTATATTTCTATATATGAGATCATGCTATCACACTTCAATATTTATTATCTTTCATTGGTAATTTTTATATTTTTTACTTTTCTATCATTTCCACTATAATTAATCTCCATGTCCCTCTTACTTACTTCTCTATATTCCCAAGATTTAGAAAGTTATATGAGAGCTCTGTAAATATTTTTTTATAAATGAGTGAAAAAATGATAAATGAACAAACAATATATCTACAATCTAACAAACTCAAAACATGTCATTTTACTAAAGTAAACCTCAACCTCAAATTTAACCAAGGGAAGTTCACAGATTCCCACCCTCCATGTATCCCTACATGGAGTATGTGTAACTGGGTAGCACAGAGCTACAGTAGCCATGCGTCACATGGAGGAGATGCTCCGTGCTCTTAGATTACATCTAGTGAGTCTGAAAGACTTTTAAACAAGTTTGAACAATGAACACTTTGAACAATGTGGTCCATTTATTCACAGATATTTTTCAATAAATACATATTAAGTACTACAATGCTCAGGCAGGCTTCCCTGTGGTTCAGATGGTAAAGAATCTATCTGCAGTGCAGAAGACCCAGGTTTGATCCCTGAGTCATGAAGATCCCCTGGAGAAGGGAATGGCTACCCACTCTGGTATTCTTGCCTGGAGAATTCCATGGACAGAGGAGATTGATGGGCTATACTCCATAGGGTGGCAAAGAGTCAGACACAACTGAGCAACTAACACACACACACACTACTTAATCCAGGGGTGCAGAACCTCTCCTACATAACTTTAATGTTACATGTGGGTTTTCAACTGCATGGAGGGAGGATGTCCCTAGCTTTCACATTGTCCAAGGGCCAACTGTAATTGTGTAAAGAAAAAAGATACATAATATAAACCATAGGGACTCACAGGATGGGCCAAATAACTAAATAGACATTTCTCCAAAGAAGACATACAGATGGCTAACAAACACATGAAAAGATGCTCAACGTCACTCATTATCAGAGAAATGCAAATCAAAACCACTATGAGGTACCATTTCACGCCAGTCAGAATGGCTGCAATCCAAAAGTCTACGAGCAATAAATGCTGTAGAGGGTGTGGAGAAAAGGGAACCCTCTTACACTGTTGGTGGGAATGCAAACTAGTACAGCCACTATGGAGAACAGTGTGAAGATTCCTTAAAAAAATGGAAATAGAACTGCCTTATAATCCAGCAATCCCACTGCTGGGCATACACACTGAGGAAACCAGAAGGGAAAGAGACACGTGTACCCCAATGTTCATCGCAGCACTGTTTATAATAGCCAGGATATGGAAGCAACCTAGATGTCCATCAGCAGATGAATGGACAAGAAAGCTGTGGTACATATACACAATGGAGTATTACTCAGCCATTAAAAAGAATACATTCGAATCAGTTCTAATGAGGTGGATGAAACTGGAGCCTATTATACAGAGTGAAGTAAGCCAGAAAGAAAAACACCAATACGGTATACTAATGCATATATATGGAATTTAGAAAGATGGTAACAATAACCCTGTATACAAGACAGCAAAAGAGACACTGATGTATAGAACAGTCTTATGGACTCTGTGGGAGAGGGAGAGGGTGGGAAGATTTGGGAGAATGGCATTGAAACATGTATAATATCATGTATGAAACGAGTCGCCAGTCCAGGTTCGATGCATGATACTGGATGCTTGGGGCTGGTGCACTGGGATGACCCAGAGGGATGGTATGGAGAGGGAGGAGGGAGGAGGGTTCAGGATGGGGAACACATGTATACCTGTGGTGGATTCATTTCGATATTTGGCAAAACCAATACAATATTGTAAAGTTTAAAAATAAAATTAAATTAAAAAAAAAAGAAAAAAAACCAACAAAAACAAAGAAAATAACTCATTTGTTGTTCAGTTCAGTTCAGTTCAGTCCCTCAGTCGTGTCCAACTCCTTGCGACCTCATGAGTCGCAGCACGCCAGGCCTCCCTGTCCATCACCAACTCCCGGAGTTCACTCACTCAGACTCATGTCCATCGAGTCAGTGATGCCATCCAGCCATCTCATCCTCTGTCGTCCCCTTCTCCTCCTGCCCCCAATCCCTCCCAGCATCAGGGTCTTTTCCAATAAGTCAACTCTTCACATGAGGTGGCCAAAGTACTGGAGTTTCAGCTTTAACATCATTCCTTCTAAAGAAATCCCAGGGCTAATCTCCTTCAGAATGGACTGGTTGGATCTCTTTGCAGTCCAAGAGACTCTCAAGAGTCTTCCCCAACACCACAGTTCAAAAGCATCAATTCTTCAGCACT
>NW_011494787.1:6947489-6956654 GCF_000754665.1 Bison bison bison
GTCATCTGCATATCTGAGTTTATTGATATTTCTCCTGGCAATCTTGATTCCAGCTTGTGCTTCTTCCAGTCCAGCATTTCTCATGATGTACTCTGCATATAAGTTAAAAAAGCAGGGCGACAATATACAGCCTTAATGTACTCCTTTTCCTATTTGGAACCAGTCTGTTGTTCCATGTCCAGTTCTAACTGTTGCTTCCTGACCTGCATACAAATTTCTTAAGAGGCAGGTCAGGTGGTCTGGTATTCCCATCTCTTTCAGAATTTTCCACAGTTTATTATGATCCACACAGTCAAAGGCTTTGTCATAGTCAATAAAGCAGAAATAGATGTTTTTCTGGAACTCTCTTGCTTTTTCCATGATCCAGCAGATGTTGGCAATTTGGTCTCTGGTTCCTCTGCCTTTTCTAAAACCATCTTGAACATCTGGAAGTTCATGGTTCACGTATTGCTGAAGCCTAGCTTGAAGAATTTTGAGCATTACTTTACTAGTGTGTGAGATGAGTGCATTTGTTTTTAAATTACCACAAAATTACAAGAGCAAGTCTCATGGTAAAGGCAATGATAGGAAAGCAGCAATAAGTGATTAGGGTTGACCAGATCTCCTCTGTTCATTTATAAATAGGTTATGAGCAAAAGGTGAGTGAGCCACCTTTGCATTTGGATATAAGTGATTTATCTTAACAGGAGTTTTGGGAAAGTGGACAATTTATTTAATCATGGGGCATAGCTAAATCACTTTTTCCTCAGAGATACAGTTTTTTTCTCTCCATATACTCTATATTTAACTTGTACTTCTGACAATGCCTATGGAAAGAAATAGCAAGGGAAGTCTAGGTGTTTCAACTTTGATGGCATTCTAACAATAGGCAAAGCTATTCCACATGGGAAACATTATGATGTGGAGGAAAGTTGGAAGATTAATAATAATTACTAATTTACCATTGAACTTGAAACACAAAAGTATTCTGCTTTAATTGCTACACTCTTTCCTTTACCTCTTTCAATAAAACCATTGTGAATCAAAAGTGTTCTCTTGGATTATGTTTTGATTTTAAATGAATACATGTACCCAAGATACTAGGTCTGATATGCTAAACTTAAAAGGTTAAAAAAAAATCACTCTCTGTACCAAGACTTTATTAGCAAAGTAGAAACTAGAAAGGTTCGTGCAATTCACCTTTGGAATATGTTCTAAGTACCTTCTCTTTAACACTGTGCAATAGTCCCAGAAATTTTGAAATGAATTAAATTATATTCCAGGTAATATAAGGTATAATGGGGAGAAAAGGTCTATTCATTAAGAGACTACAGGATTACAACTCTGGAACAAGGGGTCATATGCCTTCCTTAGCACAAAGATAAGATTTGGAGAAAAACACCACAGCAATGCATCAGGAACTACAAGAATTCAAGCTCGGGGCAAAGGCTGCCTTCCAGCCTTACACGGTCAGACCAATAGGCATAAAAGCAACAAACATGGAATTCTTTTCATGCATCTTGTGGGAGACAAATTTCTCATCTAGAAAGAACAATGGAATCACTTAGCATAGACCACTAACATACAAAAATGAGAAGTAACTGAGCAAGTTCAATTAAGAAAGGCCCACAAAGGTCGTAAGTCTTTATCCAATGAAACTTCTGAAGTTTGACTAGGAGACCTGACCACTCTGAAATCTCAGAGAACCAAAGATATCATTGCTTCTCACTCATGGAATTGACCTATGGGCTCAGAGGCCTTCCGAGGTGCTCCAGGGTCATACTAAAGTATTACACTCTTATCCTAAACTAATCCTGTCTTCAGGGAATCATCCAGGGTACAGTCTTTGTCTCAAACCTTGAGCAGTTTATTTGATTAAATCATTTGGGAGAACCAAATCTAAATATATATCTTCACATGTAAGCATTTTAAACTAATTAAAATGTAAATAACTTAGAAAACATTTTAGAGATTGATTTACCACCAACCATATTTATAAAAGCAAATTACAGTTGTGAACAAGTTTCTGGCCAAGAGAAATCTGAAAACACAAAATGAAAATGTAAAAATATGAGGGGAAAAACAGAGTCAATATTCTCCATTTAACTCCACGACTACAGAATGGGTGGAGTTAGTTAAAGCAATGAAGTTGTTTATAACAGCTACAGATTGCTGTAGACATGAAGATGACCATGAACACACTCAGGAGAAAAATATACATTTGGGGTAACAACTGAAAATTTTACAAAAATATTCATTTTGCACATGCAAACAAAGAGTGATTATTTTCATTTGAAAACTTTCCTCCTCATCTTTATCAGCAAAGACCTGACTGACCTTTACTAATTCTGAGGGGATAAATCAGATGACAGTCTTCGGAAGGATGCAGAGATTCTGGGTTTTGAAGGGCGAAAGTTAGAAAGAGGACTTCCTCCCTGCAGCACGTCAGGGTCATTTACTTCCCGTGGACCTCTGACTTTGCCTTTGATGTTCCCATTGTGTATGGTGTCCAGCCCCCTTTGTCTCTTTTCCACTTGAAAGCAGAGGATAGTTTCTCTTATTGGGAGCAAGATAGTGACAAACTTACTTCCATATATGAAGCCTGCTCTGGAATATCATCATATGATAAAGTTCTTATACAAACAAAATGAGACTTCATCTGTTGTGTGCTTATTTTTTCCCAGCAATAATCAAGAGGTTGCCATCTTTTGAAATATTGCATTTGCTTCCCCATTCTCTGCTTCTCTCTTTTACAGTTGTCAATTATTTGTTGAAGTTTTTGTCCCCTCCTACTCTTTCTCCTTTCTTCAGTATGTTCCTTTATGTTTCCTTAAGGTTCATTTTCATTTTTTGCAATTTGTCTTTCCCCATTAAGAGTCCCCCCACCCGCACCTGCCCCCAACAGTGGCATCTTTCATTCCTCTCTGCTTTTTGAAAACCTTTCATCATTCTTTTAACTTCCTTCAACTCGACTTTCTTAAGTTCAATAGGAATTGGCTTCCCACAGATTGATTGTATTCATTTTCTGCTCTATTTCAGTTGGAAAAACAATAAAATGGAGGATCATTTTGCACCCGAGTTCCTAGTAGTTTTGCTAGAAACTCACCTTCAGTCGAGTACTCATAATAGGCTTTATAAACTATGGCAGTCCAATAAATAATAGAGAAAAACAAACCAACGAAAATTTGGCAAAGTATGTTTGATGGTATTTCTTCTGGTAACAATGAAAACTGGAAATGATTTACAATTAGTAATCAAAGGCAAAAAGACTAAGGGTAGGGAATCAGCATCGATAGGTCAGGCTCATTCATTGTTTTTTCATTATAAATAACATTCCTTCACACAATGAGGAATACAAGCTGTGGGGAAAATGTGGATGATAGAATCTGGCTTAACCTTCATGATGCAGCATTTTACATCCATTCGCAGACAGGATTCTTCTTTAGACTCCAAGAATGAAGAGAAAGTTTTTGTTTGTTTGGGACAGAAAGATTGAGAAATTGAGATAAACATGTCTCTGGACTTTGAATACAGAGATCTGAAGCTCCTAAGCTTTTACCTACTTAAAAAGGAAAATCATGACAAAAACAGGGAAGCTCATACATGCAGCTGACATATCTGTACATCAGAATGTATCTTCTGTTTGTGCTTAGTTGCTCAGTCGTGTCTGACTTTTTGTGATCCCTTCGACTGTAGCCCACCAGGCTCCTCTGTCCATGAGATTCTCCAGGCCAGAATACTGGAGTGGGTTGCCATGTCCTCCTCCAGGGGATCTTCCCAACCCAGGGATCAAACCCAGGTCTCCCACATTGCAGGCAGATTCTTTACCATCTGAGCCACCAGGGAAGCCCAAATCTTCTGTTTAGCAATATATAAACTCAACTTGAATCTCAGCTGGATCAATATGAGTCATGACCCACTCCTGCTGCCTCAATGTAACTGGTGAGATTTTGTGGGTATATGGAGCCAGAAAGCCAGAGCCCAAGTCCTTTCTCAAGACCACAGTCAATGAACATGCATAAAGGATACTAATCTCTCTATCAGATTTACCTTAGATGTTGGTTCAAGACCTAATGAATGATAGGAAACAGTAGCATGAATTATGTTTGTCATTTACATCTGTTAAGCATCTAAGTCCAGATGTACTATATGTAGCACGCTTGCAGATATGAATAGGATTTTGATCTACTCCTTAAGCGGTTAAAAGTTCAGCTGGGAGATGAGGAAAGCCTGTCAACAAATCTTATTATTTGTACATGAGATGTATCTGTATCCCAACTTTTGCTCTGAGAAATTTAAGGCATTCCATGAAACAGAAATCTAGCCAGAATGAAAGGTGCTGCTTCAGACCTTAATTATTTCTGTAAATTTTTCAGATGTTTAATTCACTTTTGTGATTTATTTACAGGGAATAACTCAAATGATATAGTAGGCAACTCCAGGATTTACTAAGAATTGTCTACTAATAAAATGAAAAATGCATATTTTTAATTAATTTCCTATATGAGTGTTCAGTTAATTTGGATACCAAACACATTTGGTTTACTTGTTGAACTACATAGTGGCTGATCTGATTGTTTCTGTGGATAATGACAATCAGTGTATCTTTTCTGTGTCTTTTGTATCTATAGAATTCACCTTAGTCATATGGTAAGAGTTCACTATTTTTTTCAAGTGCAGTTAAGGCATTTTTAATTAAATGAAAGGAGGCCCAACTGGTGGGGAAAGAACCAGAAACTACTGTTCAAATGAATACTATTGAAGTACATTTGGAAACCTTAAACGTTTTTATGAGATGTGGAAATTCACAAGTACAAAAATACTCACATTTTAAAATAAAGTTGAGAAAGAAAGTTCTTTTTAATATACCTCTTCTCAAAGTGGGAATTAGTGTCTCTAGAAAGGCAAAAAGTTGAGTAGGCAAATGTTTTCAGTGTTTGTGGATGTTACCTGTGCAGACACTTGCTCATGAGGTAACTAATAGTGAAATCTTCTGCTTTTCTTTTTTTAAATGATGGAGACATACAGAAACGTAAGACACTTTTGTGTTTCTCTGGTTTATTCTTTAGGAGATTTAATTTCATTTTAAGAAACATGTTGTTTAGTTGCTCTGTCTTGTTCTACTTATTTTGCAATCCCATAGACGATGGCCCTCCAGGCTCCTCTGTCCATGAGATTTTCCCAGACAAGAATATCAGAGTGCTATTTCCTTTGGAGATGGCAACCCACTGCAGTGTTCTTGCCTGGAGAATCCCGGGGATGGGGGAGCCTGATGGGCTGCCGTCTATGGGGTCGCACAGAGTCGGACACGACTGAAGTGACTTAGCATAGCATAGCATTTCCTTTTCTAGGGGATCTTCCTGACCCAGTTTTGAACCCCCGTCTTCTCCATTGCTACATTTCCTCTAAAACCACTGTTTTTAAAGATCAGCTTCATAGATCACACTGCTTAGCATCTCTGCCAGAAGTTTCAAAGCTTCACTGTCAGTTGTTCAACAGGTTCCTCAAAACAGCTTTATCTTCATTATCACAACTGGGCCAATCAAGGTGTTCTAAGCTTATGGACTATTGTTATCGGCTTGTTTTAGTTTTTACCTTGAATCTCTGATATGACTGTCTGCAACTGTCACATTTTAACATTCACTCATTCATCCAATAAACATTTACAGGATATTTCAGGAAGTGTGGTGAATTTGAGGGGTCACAAGAGTGAAGATGGAATTGTCACCCCAACAAGATCATAGTATAGTGGAAGAGGAGTCATGTTGACTGAACAACTATGATCAACCAGACTTCTTTTTATAGACATTTCTTCATCATTTCTCCCAAGAAAACAATGAAGATGCTCAGAGACCTTAGTCAATTTCACACAGCTGGGAAGAAGTTTTAGTGAAATTCAAACACCTGAGTTTCTGACTCCAGAAATCAGACTTTTCTCCAACTAAATGGTTTCCCTGTAAATTGGTGGAGCAGTTTCTTACTTTATGCTGCATGAATGTACACATTCTCACCATGTTCATGGGTAAGAGGTTAACTGTATTTGTTTATGTTCCTTACCTTCAAAACAAATTCTCATAATTGCATTCTGATCTGTATCAGGTGATATAATGAACAAAGTTAAGAAACACCTGCACTGCCATCTATTCAGAATGAACATTGGAACACCAAAGAACAAAATTCTACTTCAATATTCCAGAGAACAACATCATCTGAATCAGCAGTCCCCAACCTTTTTGGCACCAGGGATTGGTTTCATGGAAGACAAATTTTCCACGTAGGTGGGGGCAGAGTATGGTTCAGGTGTTAGTGGGAGCAATGGGCACCATGGGGAGCGGCAGATGAAGCTTCGCTTGCCTGTCTGCTGCTCATCTCCTGCCATGAGGCCAGGTTCCTAATAGGCTGTAGGGTATGGGTCCAAGGCTGGGCATTGAGGAGTCCTGATCTAAATGTCTATTGTCCCTGTATGTGAGGCCAACCCCATCATTATAATTGCATGAGGCATTTCTCCTACTGCTTGGCACAAATACTTAGAGAAAAGATTCAGACAGTATATTTCTTCAACTAAGATTAGGAAGTAGAATAAGAACACAATATAGAAAAAGAGGGAAAATTTTAATTCTCACTTTCCTGTGATACCTGCAAGAAAAGAACATTAAACAACATTCTCACTAATATTTTTGCTCAGTGCCATTCATATGTCACCCGAGTTAACTAAACACCTTTCAGCAATGTGACAACATTCCTGGGTATTTGTCAAAAACAAATGTTCAGGCTACTGAAAAATATAAAAATCACAGATTGAATTTGGTGGGTTCATAGATGTGCATGGAAAGGCAAGACTGTGTAAGATTATGTGACTATACTTATATTACATCCATGATATCCCTTGAAAACCTTAACAAAATGTGAATTCATAGGACCTTGATATTTGGCAATGGGAAGTGTTGATAAAAATTTACTTGGCAATTCAGAGGAGTGTCAGATAATAGAGTAGGTACACAATATAATTAGAAATACTGAACTTTCTTTTACATACACAACAGCCTGTGGCAAAGCTCTGGGTAAATCATGAACATCAGAGTGGAACTGCATTGCATTTCATGAACAGCCTCCGGCCAAAAAAGACAAATAGGAAAGGTCCTGATTAAATATTTGCTCAGAAAATACCCTCTGATAATATACTGCCAATTTCCTACCTTGGGTAAATAGTATCCCCCTCTTCCAAGGTAAGTAGGTCTCTGCTATATTAGATTTTATTGACAAAAAGGAACTCTGGCCACAGAACACATAGCAGTTATGTGAAGGGTATGGCGCAGCTTGTCTCAAAACATTGTCAGTGTGACCTTTGGTGAGGACCCAGTGGAAAATCACTCTCTCTAAAGGAAACCAACACCTTTTTCTCTATAATCCTGCTAGCATGATACGGCGTTACTGAAGCAAGCTCCGCTTCCAGTGGCCGCAGCACAAATTGCCTCATTTGGCTTGGTCACTGGAAGGACGAATGCCAGGTGGAGATACGCACACATGAGCATATGCAAGGTTTCCATGGAAATGCTACTTGTTCTGCCTGAACGGCCTTGGGGATGCATCCAGCCCTGC
Source organism: Bison bison bison (assembly GCF_000754665.1). Classification (NCBI taxonomy): domain Eukaryota; kingdom Metazoa; phylum Chordata; class Mammalia; order Artiodactyla; family Bovidae; genus Bison; species Bison bison. The sequence goes on from NW_011494787.1 coordinate 6,955,068, forward strand.
GGGGATATGCCATCTTCTTCTGGAGGTCAGCCCAGTGAAAAGTGAAACCTTAAGAAATGCACCATAGTCTGGATTCTATGTGTTTGTCTGGAGGCTGATTAAAGGGACTGGATTATCAACCTCACTTTCAACATTTATTATATATCACTTCCTGATATTCTTGTATGGCAGAGTCCAAACATGAAGCTCTCCCAAGCATACTGGGGGAACACTCCCAGTAGTTTCAAACACCGTATTTTAAGGAGACAAATCTTCTAGTCAAGTGTGTCCCAAACCATGGTTTCTGGCCCATCACATGGCTGCTTATCTAGTTGACATTCTCTTCCCCTTCACTTCATATATCTGCCACTGCCTCCTCCTCGATCCCTGTCTCCCGTACTTACAAAATGTATTGGTCTATGGTCCAGGGAATCACTTGGAAAATAATTTGGCTGATTAAGAGTCCTGCAAGCTGACATTAGTACCCAAATGCTAATGTTATCAGTATCTGGATAGAAAGCTTAGGTTGACTAAATCTCAACAGTATTGGTACAAACATAGGTTGCAAAAGTTCTTACAGGACCTGGTTTGTACTTTTAAGTAGCTCTTAGTCACTTAATGACTGATTGGAAAGAATAACAATACTTATTCAACTAAAACATGTACTACAAATGTTTCTATTTTAAAAATAAAAATTCCCAGATGGGACAAGAGATACTTGTATTTTTTTTATATGTATCATTGAGTATGTTAGAAATAGAATTTGAATAGGGGCATCTTTTTATGATAGGGCTTCCCAGGCAGTTCAGTGATAAAGAATCTGTCTGCCAAGCAGGAAACATGGGTTTGATCCCTGGATTGGGAAGATTCCCTGGAGAAAGAAATGGCAACCCACTCCAGTATTCTTGCTGGGAAATCCTATGGACAGAGAAGCCTGGTGGGCTACAGTCCATGTGGTCACAAAAGAGTCAGACATGACTTAGTGACTAAACGACAATAAATCTTTTTAAGATAATGATGAAACTCCAAAATAATTTATTCTTATTCTTACTTTTTTATTCTCATTGTCCCTCTTAAGTGTTTTGTTAATATACATTCTTTTACAGTTAAAATACATTAAGTATAATTTTTAAATATATAACATCTAGTCACAGGTTTCTTAACATAAATAATTAAAAACTACCTACTTAGAAATTCTACACATTTATCTAACTTCATGTCATGTCTGTATGGACACTCTCTTTACCTCCCCTTTTCTCATCTCTATCATCCTTCTCTTTCCTGTTCTTTTCTTTTAAGTTTTATTGGAATATAGTTCTTTACAGTGTTATGTTAGTTTCAGTTACAGCATGATTCAACTATACATATACACATATTCATTCTTTTTCAGATTCCTTTCCCATGTAAGTTATTACCGAATATTGAGTAGCATTCTCTGTGCCATACAGTAGGTCCTTGTGGCTTTTTATACATAGTAGTGTGTGCATACGGAGAAGGCGATGGCACCCCACTCCAGTACTCTTGCCTGGAAAATCCCACGGACAGAGGAGCCTGGAAGGCTGCAGTCCATGGGGTCGCTGAGGGTCGGACACAACTGAGCGACTTCAC
>NW_011494787.1:6956754-6958310 GCF_000754665.1 Bison bison bison
GACACAACTGAGCGACTTCACTTTCACTTTTCACTTTCATGCATTGGAGAAGGAAATGGCAACCCACTCCATGTTCTTGCCTGGAGAATCCCAGGGACGGGGGAGCCTAGTGGGCTGCCGTCTATGGGGTCGCACAGAGTCGGACACAACTGATGCAACTTAGCAGCAGCAGCAGCAGCAGTGTGTGCATATCTCTTTCAAGTTCTTCCACTTCTTGCACACAATTTTTCTCTAATAAAAGTGTACTTGTTATTTAGGCACTCCAGCTTCATTCACTTAACTTAGTTGAACATGTAAAAACACACATTTTCAATCCCTTTGATTGTGTATGTTGGCTGAGACCCACTTGCTGACTGAAGGGAGGTTGCCCAGGGCCAAGCCAAGCAGTGTATCAAAGATAGGGATGTGACCCAATCAGAGACGGTAAAATGGAATGAGGATGTTTGAGGATTTGTTTGACTTCCAGGAAAGGCTTGCTCTTCCCAGGGGATTTAAAGCCCAAAGAATATAAGGTCTAGGGCTGCTATAGCCATGCTGTAACCATGAAAAGAGAGTTTCTCTGGAAATAAAGTCAACAGGGAAGCAAATAAGGCAAGACATAGATAAAGTGGTCAACCGATGCAGTTAGCTCTTCTACTATTTCTCATTTATCTGAACCAATAAATAAACTCCCCCAATACTTGAGCCAGTTTAAGCTAGGTTTTCTGTGACTCATAAACTTAATGATACACTCACCCTATAAAAAATGCCAAACAGGAAAACAGAAACTAAGCTGTATCCGAGTAGCCCCCACATTTTCAAGTCCAAGGATCCCTTTGAACAACTGCTGCTTTAATCTTTTGTAGCTCAATATCAAGGTAACAATACAGCTGGTTAATGAAAAAATAGTCCAAAGGCCTCATAACTAATGTACTTTGGGGACTTGAAAAACAAGTATCTTTAACCTGGTAGCATATATCATTCCTCACAAGACACTTGGCAGCTGTATAAGCATCAACCAGCACACATGGCAATAAGGATTGGGATAAAGAGAATGTAAAAGGTTAGGTTACCTTCAACTCACTACTCCACACCTGATGGATTATTTGTAATAAGACACAGTTGTTCTTATTTCCTTTGTGAAATAGGGACTGTAAGGACTTGAACAGAAATTAAAAGTATAATTTTCCAGTACATTTAATGCATTATTTATCATGAAAATCTTATGACTGGACAGTCTCCAAATTTTTAAGAGGAAAAAAAAAATTTCAGGTAGCTTTCTCTCTCATATTGTTTCCCTACAAATGCCCCCTTTTCTTCACCTGTCCTTTATTTCCTTCATTTCAGTTCAGTCGCTCAGTCGTGTCTGACTCTTTGTGACCCCATGAATTGCAGCACGCCAGGCCTTCCTGTCCATCACCAACTCCCAGAGTTCACCTAGACTCACGCCCATCGAGTCAGTGATGCCATCCAGCCATCTCATCCTCTGTCGTCCCCTTCTCCTCCTGCCCCCAATCCCTCCCAGCATCAGTCTTTTCCAATGAGTCAACTCTTCGCATGAGGCGGCCAAAGTACTG
>NW_011494787.1:6958410-6963361 GCF_000754665.1 Bison bison bison
ATGAGTCAACTCTTCGCATGAGGCGGCCAAAGTACTGGAGTTTCAGCTTCAGCATCATTCCTTCCAAAGAAATCCTAGGGCTGATCTCCTTCAGAATGGACTGGTTGGATCTCCTTGCAGTCCAAGAGACTCTCAAGAGTCTTCCCCAACACCACAGTTCAAAAGCATCAATTCTTTGGCGCTCGGCCTTCTTCACAGTCCAACTCTCACATCCATACATGACCACAGGAAAAACCATAGCCTTGACTAGACGGACCTTTGTTGGCAAAGTAATGTCTCTGCTTTTGAATATGCTATCTAGGTTGATCATAACTTTCCTTCCAAGGAGTAAACGTCTTTTAATTTCATGGCTGCAGTCACCATCTGCACTGATTTTGGAGCCCAAAATAATAAAGTCTGACACTGTTTCCACTGTTTCCCCATCTATCTCCCATGAAGTGATGGGACCGGATGCTATAATCTTCGTTTTCTGAATGTTGAGCTTTAAGCCAAGTTTTTCACTCTCCACTTTCACTTTCTTTTTTTTAAATTTTATTTTATTTTTAAACTTTACAATATTGTATTAGTTTTGCCAAACATCGAAATGAATCCGCTACAGGTATATCCACGTTCCCCATCATGAACCCTCCTCCCACCTCCCTCCCCTACCCTCCCTCTGGGTCATCAAGAGGCTTTTGAGTTCCTCTTCACTTTCTGCCATAAGGGTGGTGTCATCTGCATATCTGAGGTTATTGATATTTCTCCTGGCAATCTTGATTCCAGCTTGTGCCTCATCTAGCCCAGCATTTCTCATGATGTACTCCGCATATAAGTTAAATAAGCAGGGTGACAATATACAGCCTTGATGTACTCCTTTTTCTATTTGGAACCAGTCTGTTGTTCCATGTCCAGTTCTAACTGTTGCTTTCTGACCTGCATACAAATGTCCTTAGCTCTCTCCATTCTCTCCCTTAACTAGAATGACAACAACAAAAAATTTCAATCAATTAGTAATTAATGATATGGAGTTATTCAACAAATCAGTTCACAGTTTATTTTAGCCTTAGGACATACATCCCCCCAAATACACTTTCTTGACGTATCATGTAAGAGAACCTTCAACCCATTCCTCAACCTATTTCCTATTCCCTCATGGCATCTCCTCCACCAGCTCCATGTTGCTATAAAGATAGTACAGGGAAAGGTTTGGTAAAAGAGAACGAGATTGTGATCATAAATGGTTCCTCAGATCATTAAACCAAAGTTTTAGAGCCAAACTTCTTCTCTGGGTCTGAATGAGGCCCGGACATTTTTTTAACCATAAGAAACCCCAGAATGGAGATTTCAAAGATTAGCCTGTGCCTTTTTGTCCAGTCAGCTGCAGGGAGTGCAGAAGAACACTTAATGAATTTAAATTCTGACTCAGTCACATAACTCATGAGAATCTGAGCAGTTGGTTTAAACTCAGTGAGTTTCAGTTTTCACATTTAAATTGAGGGTGGATGGTATCAATAATAACTACCTAATTAATTAATTCTACATTTTTTTAGCACGTAGTTAGGCATGATTCTAGGGGTGCATGGTACACTTTGATTAAAATAGTCAAAATCCTATTTTAATGGAGTTTATATTTTACGTAATAGTATTATTGAATGAACTGAATGATATAATTTAAACAAATCCACAGCAGTGCCTGGGACACTGTAAAATACAACACGTGGTATCCAAGAGACTTCATTCCCAATTAGGTTGTTATCAATTCTTTCATCTGTTATACATTCCTCTAGTCTTTGAAAGGTTTTTGAAAAACTTCAGTAGGAGGGTTAGGCTTTGGGATGAGCCAAAACATAATTTGAATAAGCCAGAACATTTCCTTGAATAAAATACTGGGGGCTATGAGCCAATATTGCTTTTAAAACAAGACAAACATTTTCTAGAATAAACTATTTTTTAAGCCATCCTTGATTTCTTTTTGCAATTTTTTCTTTGCAGCAATCCTACTCCCCAAACATACTGCATATTATTTCCCTTCCTGCCTTTCTACTGCTACTTTCCTAGTATACATATCCATAGCCCTAGTATAAATTACCACCATCCCTGTCTTCCCAGCAGCCAGAATTACTCTTAAAAGGGGAAATCAGATCATCCTCACCAGCTCTAAAAATCTTCTGATGCCTTTTTGGTGTTCTTACCATAAAATCCAAACTCTCCTCATTGATATCCAAAGCCATTACATCACTTTCCCTCCAGCTCTCAAACTTTCTACTGTATCCACCCATCCGTGCTCACCAGGCTTAAGATACTCCTGCCTTACTTCTCAGCACGTTTGTGCCTCAGGGCCTTTACATTTACGTCATGTTTGCTTAGGTAGGCATCCTTCTCTCCTACAGTTGCATCATGTACTTTTCCCTAGTTCAGATCCTATCATTGCAGAGGGACCTGTGCTGACCCATAACTTCTTCCCATCCTCCAATCACTCTCTTCTCCCATCCCTTTCAAGTACACTTTCTAGGAATGCAAGTCCCTCCTCCACATCTAGACTACAGGGTACTTAAGCAGAGATTTACTGACTTGTTCTCTGTATCTCCACTGTCTAGCTGCTGGAGGCATGAAATAAATATTCAAGTAAATGTATAAAATCTATGGAATTAACAATTATCTGGGCAGGCACATAGATATTTATTTCTAAAATTTTGCCAGGCTTTCAATCATTATATAAAATGTTACTGATGATATGCTTATGGTGTGTAAGGATCTACGCGCATATAGAGAGCATTCCACATACATCACTGATAAGCATTTTCCATGCGGTCTTTACAGCAGCTTTGAGGATCTGGAGTTATTATAACCTAGCCATTTAAGGTTTAGGGGAATAAAAGCCAGAGAAAGTAAGTTCTACTCAAGTGAAACCTACTTAAGAATTCACAGGTCATAAGTTGCAGATTTAAATCCAACTGTCTGACACTATAACTGGTGTTCTTAATCTTACAGACATCATCATCAACTGTATCTTCTCATATCCAGAGTGATAACCTGTCAAAACTAATAATGTTAATAGAGAGCATTTACTGAGTGTTTACCATGCAGAGGGAATTATCGTCATTAATTCTCACAACAACTGTAAGATGTAGGACCTTTGTTTTTCAGTTGAGAAAAACTCAGCATAAGTCAGTCAGATGGAACTTGAATCCAGTCTGGTCTGACTCCTGAAACTGAGCTGTTAACTGCTATGGGGCGGCATTTCCAGACCCAGGGGAAGACAGTATCACTTGCCAAGTCACAGATGACAGGAACCACTAGTCTAGGCCTGAGCTACAAGCTGGGTGCAGCCCTAATGCATGACCAGCACATTCATCTTGGTCAAATGACAGATGCATTGTGTCTCTAACTGTGGAAACCAGGAATCACTCTGTTGGCCAACCACCAACTCTCTGTCAAGGAGGGGAAAAACAACCAGGAGCCTGAACTTTCACTATTACATTAGTGGTGCCTCCTTCATTTATTTTGTAAGCAATAAACTCGTCCATTGTTTCAATTAGGAAGCTTCAAATGAGATTGAAGATAACACATCCCATAATTTCTCATCCTTCCTTGTTTCACAGGCTCAGGCAGAACTGATTCCGGGGTGGAATTTGCACTCTCCTGATTGATGAGGCTAATAAAGCACCTTTATTGTGATATAAATAGCCTTAAAAATGTCCTACAGAGTCAATATTGGTGTTTGATGGCCTCACATAGGCAGGGCCCTTGTCTTAAGTAGCACTAAAGCTTGATGAGTTATGGTTTTGAAAAAGTTTGTCATTGAATTTGGATATTGATTTGTGGGGCTACAAGGTGGCAGTATCCACATTAGTGACACAGATGGAGCAAACTATTTAAAAAATACTCATTTCTTTCACACACCTAATACATCAATAATTTTAACACCCTGCTGGATCATGCAGCTTTGACAAGGGAATGGAACATACATAAAACAAATCACAGAGGTATTCATTCAACCAGATCAGTGACTATTGCTCTATCCACACTTTAGTTGTGAAAGAGCACAGTACACTTCCTAGAAGGTAAGAATATGCTTTCAAATCCATCTCTCTATTACACATGCACTCACACACACACTCACTGGGATCGATGCAGGTATAATAAAAGAACAAAATGTTCTTACTCTAATTGACTTCAAAACCCTTGGGTTAAACTCTGAGTGTTGAATTCCAGGGTAAAGGCTATTTATTAATTTCTTGGCATGCTGGGAATAGCATAAGCTAAAGGTTATGGCCCTTTATAAACAGTTATTTCATGTCTTTCTTTCTTTTAAACTTCTTAACAGTTTTAAAAGTTACATTAAAAATCTTTGCTTTTCTCTTTTCCTGCCCATCTCCTTATGCTTGGCAGTATCACTGCCTCCTGTCCACTTGTCTAGTTTTTACAGTTTCCTCAGTTCATATCTGTGTGTGTATGTGTCTCAACTCTTGGGCATATGTATTTCTACACTTGCAGAAACAGGATCAGAAGATGATACAGAAGTAAGGTAAGGGTGTTATGGTGTCAGGTAGGGAAGTTATAATGTCAAAGCTACTCACTCAGTCAGTACACCACTAGACAATGGATTTTTTAGCTCATTATATCAGTTTCCTAGGGCTGTTGTGGGGTCTTCTTCTAGCACAAGCTGGAATCAGGATTGCTGGGAGAAATATCAATAACCTCAGATATGCAGATGACACCACTCTATTGGCAGAAAGGGAAGAAGTAAAGCGCCTTTTGATGAAAGTGAAAGAAGAGAGTGAAACAGTTGGCTTAAAACTCAATATTCAGAAAACAAAGATCATGGCATTCGGTCCCATCACTTCATGGGAAATAGATGGGGAAACAATGGAAACAGTGAGATAGTTTATTTTGGGGGGCTCCAAAATCACTGCAGATGGTGACTGCAGCCATGAAATTAAAAGACGCTTACTCCTTGGAAGAAAAGCTA
>NW_011494787.1:6963513-6966186 GCF_000754665.1 Bison bison bison
CAGTCCATGCTAAAGGAAATCAGTCCTGAATATTCATTGGAAGGACTGATGCTGAAGCTGAAACTCCAATACTTTGGCCACCTGATGCGTAGAACTGCCTCATTGGAAAAGACCCTGATGCTGGGAAAGATTGAAGGCAGGAGGAGAAGGGGACAACAGAGGATGAGATGGTTGGATGGCATCACCGACTCAATGGACATGAGTTTGCACAAGCTCCGGGGTTGGTGATGGACAGGGAGGCCTGGTGTGCTGCAGTCCATTGGATTGCAAAGAGTTGGACACAACTAAGTGACTGAACTGAGGGCTGTTGTAACAAATTACTACCAACTAGATGACTTAAAACAAAAGAAATGAATTTTCTCACAGGTCTGAAAGTCGAAAGTCCAAAATTAAAGTGTTGGCAAGGCTCCAAAGGCTCTAGGGGATCCACTTCCAACTTCTGGTGACTATTGGCAATTCTGGTTTTCTTGTTTCATAGACACCACTCCCACCCCTGCTTTCTTCTTCACATGGTCTTCTTTCCCATGTTGCTCTCTGTCTTCTCCATCTCTGTCTTTTAAAGAGGTACTCACCATTAGATTTAGGGCTCACTCTAATCAAAAATGATATCATTTTGAGATCCCTATCTCAAATACTTCAGCAAAGCCCTTTATTTCAAATAAGTTGCATTTTGAGGGCCCAGGTCTTTTGGAGGGGTCACATTCAATTCACTATACCCATCTGTAGACTTTCAATTTGATTTAAAATATACTGAGGTTGTCCCTGTTTTTAAACAAGTAATATATATTTTCTCTGGCAATGATGCATACTCTAAGACCAACCACAAGTATAAAAAATTGGCTAATAATTCCCTGGTGGCAAGCATGGTAAGAATCCACCTATAATGCAGGAGACTTGGGTTTGATCCTTGGTCAGGAAGATCCCCTGGAGAAGGGAATGGCTACCCACTCCAATATCCTTGCCCGGAGAATTCCATGTACAGAGGAGCCTGGCAGGCTACAGTCTACAGGGTTTCAAAGAGTCAGACACAACTTAGCAACTTTCACTTTCACGGACTCAAGACCCTATCTACACTTTCTGCTTTTCTCTTTATCCTTCCAATAAAGTTGCATGTAACATTTACATCTTTTGAGGAAAGGCCAAACACAGTCTTCCATGCTGAAAAAATATATATATATCAAGGTTTATAGTGATTTTATAGCTATCCCAGCTAATCAATTATTTTGGGATTACTGATTGATCTTCAGAAGAGTTTGAAACAAGACAGAAAAATCTTAAGTACTTATAAAATTCTAAATTCTAGTGAGGAGACCATTGTGCTTTATGTTCAAGACAATTTGTTTCATAGTAACCTAGATAATGATGTCCTTATCAATGGATAATGGAAACTCACAAAAGGGTGGGGGTTTATTTGTGTTTACAGGCACTGAATATAAATAGATCATCTCTTTTTCAATTAAAAATCCCATAGGAATCAACATAAAACTAATAAATACATTCATAAGGCAAGAGCTTAAGAAAACAAAGCTTGACCATGTTAATAAAAGAATAGGACATACAAGAAGCAGTGTTTTCACATATGAAAAACCTAGAGATCTTATTAAAACGCAGATTCTAGTACAGTATGTCAGTGGTAGGTCCTGAGATTCTTTATTCTAACAAGTTCTCAGGGTAATGACCAAGAACCATTCTTTGAATACGACCACAGTTTTAGAGAATCAAGCTATAACAACAGGGCTGGCAAATAATTATAATGTTACACAGGCTAAAGATTATAAGGCTTTTTGTCACTCAGCAGAAATTCACTGGGCTCCTGTTCTGTACCAATCATTGTGGTAAATACAAAAATAAATGGAATATAACGCATAATCTCAAGAGTTCCTCTGCTAATTGTGAAATTTTTTTTGGCATAAAATCTTTCATCTACCTTCTGTTTCAAAAACTATTAGGGCAATAATAGAAATAAAATTTTATAAATAGGCAAAAAATAATCCATATTTATCAATTTTTTTCAGAGAAGGCAATGGGACCCCAGTCCAGTACTCTTGCCTGGAAAATCCCATGGACAGAGGAGCCTGGTAGGCTGCAGTCCATGGGGTCGCTGCCGGGGGCCGGCATATTGCATATTGAGTGCATATTGCATATTGCATATTGAGTGCAGCACTTTCCACAGCATCATCTTTCAGGATCTGGAATAGCTCAACTGGAATTCTATCACTGCCGGTAGCCAGTGAGGAACTCCACCCATGACAAAGGTCATGAAGAAGGAGGCTCGGCATACGCAAAGGCGGGATCGAGCCTCAGGAGTCCCATCTACCCCCAAAACCAGAGTCTGCCTACTTTCTGCTTTGTGCTTTCACCTACACCTCTGACTTTACGGGGGTCTGTCCCCCACTACCTCTCTCTGAAAAAAGAGTTAGCTTACAGCTCCAGTTAATAATTCCTGGGTGTGACAGTGTTTAACCTACAAACTCCTTTGGAAATCCTCTAGCCTGCCTGAATAGGTTTTTCCGGCCACATGTGATTGTTCAGAGCCTCCCAACTGTGAGAGGCAGGAGATGTTCTAAACTGTCTAAACACAGATTCTTTTGAGTAGTTAAAAGATTGATTAGAAATTGTATTGGTGAAGGGATTTTCACTTGTTGGGCCAATGTTTGCTGCTAAGTCTCCATA
>NW_011494787.1:6966286-6995540 GCF_000754665.1 Bison bison bison
GTATTGATTAATATAATTGGTGTAAATAGTAGCTTTAATGTTTGTAACCTGGGACCCTTGAGTTAATTCTTTTTCTTGTGATAGCCCACCACACCTTTGCTCTGTAGGAATGCAACTTTATCTAATGCTTTTGGAGGGTGGCGCTTGACTTATCACCTTTAGAGAAAAATAAGTTTTCTGAAGAAAGGGTCTTAAAATGTTAACAGGCCTCCGGGCCAGAAGATGATGCAAATCACCTAAGCTTTTGCATATGATAAGTTTGCAGGAAGAAAGCCTGGCTTGCTGCATGACTCTACCCCTTCCCCCATTATCCTCTATGCATAACTTAAGGCATAAAAACTACTTTGGAAAGTAAAGTGCGGGCCTTGTTCACCGAAACTTGGTCTCACCATGTCGTTCTTTCTCTTACCTTCTGGCTGAATTATTCAGCCTCTTTTCTCCACTGAATTTCCTCACTGAGCTATCCTTATTTCAGCCTCTTTTCTTCACTGAATTTTACTGAGCTATCCTCATTCTATTACTCTTTATATCCTTAATTAACATTTAATTAAGCAATTGTTTCCTGATCTTCGCCTACGCTGTCTCTCCTTCGAATACCCTGGATCAGCCGGGGCTGGTCCCCGGCAGGTCTCGAAGAGTCAGACAGGACTGAGCGACGTCACTTTCACTTTTCACTTTCATGCATTGGAGAAGGAAATGACAACCCACTCCAATGTTCTTGCCTGGAGAATCCCAGGGATGGGGGAGCCTGGTAGGCTGCCGTCTATGGGGTTGCACAGAGTCGGATATGACTGAAGTGACTTAGCGGCAGAAGCAATATTTTTAAATACTAGTGTAATTGGTCTCTATCCCAAAAGGTACAGCCTGTCTGCAGTGAGGGCAGCATCCTTCCTAAGGAGTGTTCTCACAGAGATGACATGGCAACACACCCTTGGTAGGATTTGGGGATCAAAAATCAGAAAGGTACTGTGAGTTCTAGGTTGGAAGCAAATGCAATGATGAGCAGGGATGACTCACACAGAGATGATAAAACATTCACAGAAGAAAGCATTTAATTTCTAGAAAAATAGATAGGCTCTTGGTTTTGAATTAATTTAATTCTACACGCTGCTAAAGAGATGTTCTAGAGGATAATGGCCCTAGAAGCTGAAATCTATATTTATGCAATTGCCTCTTTTTTCACTTTGGCTTGAATGAAGATGGTAGATTCATGAGTAGGCAGTAGCCAAGACAATTTGTTTATGATTGCTGTTGAGTCAGGGTTTTTTCCCACCTTTTTAATTTATTTATTTTTAGTTGAAAGATAATTGCTTTACAGTTTTGTGTTGGCTTCTACCAAACATCCACATGAATCAGCCATAGGTTTACTTCCACTTGAACCTCCCTCCTACCTCCCTTCCCATCCCACCCCTCTAGGTTGTTACAGAACCCTGGTTTGAGTTCCTGAGTCATTCTGCAAACTCCCATTGACTATCTATTTTATATATGGCATTGTATATTTCCATGTTACTCTCTCCACACATCTCACCGTCTCCCTCCTCCCCCTGCAGCTGTATCCATAAGTCTGTTCTCAATGTCTGTGTCTCCATTGCTGCTGAGTCAATTTTAAATGAGAATCCACCAGGGACTATTCTAATCATGACAGCTGTCTAGATGTCTGCACTGTCAAGTAAACATATACAGTGAGCACTATTCATACAGGTATATGTTTTAAATACATCAGGAGGAGGGTTTTTAAGTGCTGGGAAGTGAAGTGAAAGCTGCTCAGTCATGTCTGATTCTTTGTGACCCCGTGGACTGTACAAGTCCATGCAATTCTCCAGGCCAGAATATTGGAGTGGGTAGCTGTTCCCTTATCCAGGGGATCTTCCCAACCCAGGGATTGAATGCAGGTCTGCATTTCAGCTTTACCAGTTGAGTCACCAGGGAAGTCCAAGTGCTGGGAAACTTGCACTGTAAGGAATCTGCTCATGTTCCCTCTACAGTGGAAGACAGCAGTGACTTCCTGATTTTCTTCAGACCTGAAAACTCAAAGCAAGTTGCAGTATCATGACTTTTGACCCAGTAAATTCTCACAAAAGGGCAACTATGCTGGCAGCATCACAAACACAATTATGCTGGCAGCATCACAAACACAGCTCGTTTTGTGAACACTGTGAAAGGATGACTTCACATTTAAACTTATTATGATCAGAAATATTGAAGACTACAGATTACTCAGTTTTTACATGAGACATGAATTTTTCACCAATTAGTGGATTGGGGGTTCTGACACCAACCTGCCATCACGGCATCAATGAGGACGACAAATGGCTATTATAGCTGCTATCACCAAATCTCATGACATAAAGATTAAGTTCTGTCTTCAAAAAAGTTTAACTGTTATCTCTTCATCCCCAAAGCAGACGCAGTGGATAAAATGTTTGTGTTTGCTATCTATTAATACATTGATCAAACAAGCTAGCTAGATGTCAAATATATGCTCCATGATTTTATGTTCAACTGTACTGCTTATGATCAACCTATGGGGTTTTACTTTCCTGGCCCATACTGACCAGTTTAAAACAGCACACATAGGGCCTATTTTTAGATCTATAATGCTTCCCACGATTCCTGCTTTTGGGGGATGGGAAAGATGCAGCCAGAGACAACATGGTTATCTGTTCTCTCCTCAGCCATGCATTCTATGACCCACTTCAGTACAGAAAGGGGAGCATTGTTTCTGCACACTGAGTTTTCTATTGGGTTACAGAAACTTGCCTGTGGTTCTTATAGAAAATATGTCCTACTTTTTGCCGGAAAATATATCCAGCAAAAGGGCATAGTGGGAAATAGATGGTTTTATAAGTCCCAAATGTTACCAGGATTCCTTCAGGTCTCTACAAGTTACAATGCTTACGATGGAAGACAGGAGAGAGCTGTAAAGGATCCCTTAACACTGGGTTGCTCTCTCAGAGGGAGGAATGGTCTTGAGTCTTCCAGTCTTCCAGTCTTCCGGTGGCATGATGGGTTTGTGTAATGGGTGGGTTTGTGTAATAGGCTCCTTGTGTAATGAATGGGTTTGTGTAATTATCACTCTGAACTATATTTGGCAAAATAAGATGTGCCGCTTAGTTTCTTAGAAGTTGATTCCCTTCTCCTATAGAGGTAGACTTTGAAAACCTTGAGGAAAAGCCAAGTGCAATAACTCTAGTGTACCACCAGGTGGCAGTGTTTCTGAAATTAATCTATGATTCTCGAGCACCCAGGCCTGGTTTTGAAGTGACCACATTTTAACAGAAAGGTTTGTGAACAATCACATGATTGTTTTTAAACAGTAAATCAAATTAGTCACTGAATTTCTTTTCCTAATTCCAATTATTATTCAAATATGATGAGATCACACACTCAGGTGACAGCAGTGGATGGTTAACTTTATGCTGAGTAGGCCAGAATGATTGGACCATCTTAGAAAAGTGGTTAAGCAGTTTGAAAAGCTGATTTTCAGCAATCTCCCTGAAAATGAGAATCCACTAAATTGAATTAGAGAATGCAGAAAGTGTAATTCATATGCATTATGTAATGGCAACAACATACAACAACACGAGATCTTAAAGCAACTGGTAGTCTAGTCAAAAAAAAAAAAAAAAATCATGCTATTGCTCTCTCTATATCTAGGAGCATGCCCAACCATTAGAGCTGGTGGCTCAAGTCCCACTCATTTCTATTAAAGTATCTCTAATACACTGGCTGCCAAGCTGATTGAGATCCTGTTTATAGTTTACTTGAAAGTATATATACTTTATATTAAAACTTATCTACAGTAAGGGGCAGGGCTGTGATGTACATCTAGACCCCTGATTATAAACAGAGTTCTCCCTAGTACCATACCACTGCTGTCTACTACATATATTTTTAGGCAGGTTGAAGAAACATGACCATAAGAGGATGGTGGAAAGGTGAGAAAAAGTGGAGGGAGAGATGCTTCAGAAAGGTGCATATTAGTAGAGAAGGGTGAAAATATAATTACAGGTGGAAAAAGAACTAACATGCTCCCAGCGTTCTATTTCACCTCCCCTCCTTCTCACCTCCATTTCCATTGTACTCTCCTATTCTCATTATTACTTCTACATCTTCCTTTTCTCATTATTACTTCCATAAATCCCAAGTTAAATTACAGAACAAGGCAGGAAAAGAAATGACTCTGTAATACTGCTGAGTGACTATGGCAATACACATATCCCATGGGTCTTCATGCGGCCCGTCTAGTCTACAAGCCATAAAAAGGGACACTAATAACCAAAGGGATCACCTTAGGTTTTATGTCAGATTCCCCAGAAGACAGTCTCTGGAACTGACATTTGCCTGCAAAAGCTCTGGAGTTGGAAGGGCCTTTCAAAGTTGTACAACCTTTGGACAAAAAAACTTAACACTCCTTAATTCAGTTCAGTTCAGTCACTCAGTCGTGTCCGACTCTTTGAGACCCCATGAATCGTAGCACGCCAGGCCTTCCTGTCCATCACCAACTCCCGGAGTTCACCCAAACTCATGTGCGTAGAGTCGGTGATGCCATCCAGCCATCTCATCCTCTGTCATCCCCTTCTTCTCCTGCACCCAATCCCTCCCAGCATCAGGGTCTTTTCCAATGAGTCAACTCTTTGCATGAGGTGGGCAAAGTATTGGAGTTTCAGCTTTAGCATCAGTCCTTCCAATGAATACCCAGGACTGATCTCCTTTAGGATGGACTGGTTGGATCTCCTTGCAGTCCAAGGGACTCAAGAGTCTTCTCCAACACCTCAGTTCAAAAGCGTCAATTCCTTGACGCTCAGCTTTCTTCACAGTCCAACTCTCACATCCATACATGACCACTGGAAAAACCATAGCCTTGACTAGACTGACCTTTGTTGGCAAAGCAGTGTCTCTGCTTTTTAATATGCTATCTAGGTTGGTCATAACTTTCCTTCCATGGAGTAAGCATCTTTTAATTTCATGGCTGCAATCACCATCTGCAGTGATTTTGGAGCCCCAAAAAACAAAGTCTAACACTGTTTCCACTGTTTCTCCATCAATTTGCCATGAAGTGATGGGACCAGGTGCCATGATCTTTGTTTTCTGAATGCTGAGCTTTAAGCCGACTTTTTCACTCTCCTCTTTCACTTTCACCAAGAGGTTCTTTAGTTCTTCACCTGTTACACAAGGGTGGTGTCATCTGCATATCTGAGCTTATTGATATTTCTCCTGGCAATCTTGATTCCAGCTTGTGCTTCTTCCAGCCCAGCATTTCTCATGATGTACTCTGCGTGTAAGTTAAATAAGCAGGGTGACAATATACAGCCTTGACGTACTCCTTTTCCCATTTGGAACCAGTTTGTTGTTCCATGTCCAGTTCTAACTGTTGCTTCCTCACCTGCATGTAGGTTTCTCAAGAGGCAGGTCAGGTGGTCTGGTATTCCCTTCTCTTTCAGAATTTTCCAGGTACAATAGTCATATTTAATTCTTTTTTTGCATGCTACCCCTTCAGACATTTGAAGACAAATCATGACCCTTCTAACATGAATTAAAATCCCCTCCTAGACAGCATATTAAAAAGCAGAGACATTACTTTGCCAACAAAGAACCACACTATATTTGTATTTATTATATTTGCACTATATTTGTCAATGTTTTGGAGTAATTTGGTCAAATTTATCTGGATATAATATAAAACTTTCATTTGAGTACATACCAGCTCAGGTTTATTATATGTTGTTGATAAAAATCTATTTGTTACATATTATTGTTACTACATCATATTTCTTTTTATTTCAATTTGCCTGCTTTTCTCACTGTTTTGTTTTCAACCTTTCTATTATCTAGATGTTCCATGGTTTAAAATAATTACGTACATATATACACTCACATATACACACAGAAACACATATATTCAATTTAAATAATAATATATAACTATAGTAGAGTTTTTCCAGTGGTCATGTATGGATGTGAGAGTTGGACTGTGAAGAAAGCTGAGCACTGAAGAATTGATTCTTTTGAACTGTGGTGTTGGAGAAGACTCCTGAGAGTCCCTTGGACTGCAAGGAGATCCAACCAGTCCATCCTAAAGGAGATCAGTCCTGGGTGTTCATTGGAAAGACTGATGCTGAAGCTGAAACTCCAATACTTTGGCCACATTATGCGAAGAGTTGACTCACTGGGAAAGACCCTGATGCTGGGAGGGATTGGGGATGACAGAGGAGAGATGGGGACAACAGAGGAGGAGAAGGGGACAACAGAGGATGAGATGGTTGGATGGCATTGCTGACTTGATGCACATGAGTTTGGGTGAACTCCGGGAGTTGGTGATGGACATGGAGGCCTGGCATGCTGCGATTCATGGGGTTGCAAAGAGTCGGACACGACTGAGCGACTAGAACTAACCAACTATCTATAGTAGAGTTGGGCATAGAATTTTAGGAAAATGATTATTTTCTTTTGTCACTTTGAAAAGAATGTTTCCATGGTCTTCTGGTTTGTATCGTTGCTGTTGAGAAGTTTGCTTCAACTAAACTGATGTTTCTTTTTAGGCATTGTTTTGTTTTGTTTGATTGCCTTCAAGATTACATGTGGCAATTCTTTAGATTCACTACAAGCTGGCTTGGTGCAAATTTATTTTTGTTTATTCTGCTTGAGACTTTAATTTCTTTAAATTCTTCAGACTTTCTTATCCATTATCCCTTTGAATATTTTCCTCCCAATTTTATCTACTCTGTTTTTCTGAAAATCTTATTAGACCTTTGTTGGAATTCTCATTCTGTATTAGTCAAGGTTCTTCAGAGAACCAGAACCACCCTTCAGTTATTTGAAAGATAGCTTTCATATCTTTCTCAAGTGAAGTCGCTCAATCGTGCCTGACTCTTTGCAACCCCATGGATAGTAGCCTGCACCAAGCTCCTTCATCCATGGGATTTTCAAGGTAAGAGTACTGGAGTGGGTTGCCATTTCCTCCTCCAGGGAATCTTCCCAACCCAGGGATCAACCCAGGTCTCTCACATTGTAGACAGACGCTTTACTGTCTGAGCCACCAGGGAAGTCCCAATCTTTCTCAAGTGTTCTCCAAATAACTTCTGTTCTTAAAAACTAAATCTAATGTGCCAGTTGTTTTTTAAAAAATTTCAAATCCCACATATGCAATTGTGAATGAATTTTTCTCATTGAACTAATAAACAGAAAAAGAGTTTCTGCTTTTACTTCTATATTCCAGTACTTTTCACTACATATCTCTATTCCAAAACATGTTCATATAATGTGATATCTGATTTATATACTTCCATCTATTGCTAAACTGGTGATCTTAAGAGCAGGAATTGAGTCTGGCATATAATTGGTCCTTAAAAATGGTTATCTAAATTTACAAAATTTAAAAAGCTTTAGTATTACCAGACCATGAAACATCTCTTTTTCAGTGGACTTGGAACTGAACTATTTCCATGGGTAAAACAGGTGAGACCTAGCTTAGCTGCTGACAAAAAGCCCAATATGACTCAATCATATGTTGTACCATTTTAGACAAAAAGCCCGATATGACTCAATCATATGTTGTACCATTTTAGACAAAAAGCCCGATATGACTCAATCATATGTTGTACCATTTTAGACAAAAAGCCCGATATGACTCAATCATATGTTGTACCATTTTAGACAAAAAGCCCGATATGACTCAATCATATGTTGTACCATTTTAGACAAAAAGCCCGATATGACTCAATCATATGTTGTACCATTTTAGACAAAAAGCCCGATATGACTCAATCATATGTTGTACCATTTTAGACAAAAAGCCCGATATGACTCAATCATATGTTGTACCATTTTAGACAAAAAGCCCGATATGACTCAATCATATGTTGTACCATTTTAGACAAAATGCTGTCTTGAGTGCAGAGATATCTCATGTTTCCTCCCATCATCAATTCTAACACATCAATTGGAATAGTAATTATGTGTTGTATGAATGAATGGCAATCCTAACAGAAGAGATGCTGGCATGGTGGTGTATACTTAACAGGGAAACACAGTCTGGTGAGGGTAAAGACAGAGAGATGCTCAGATACCTAAGGAGTTGTCAGAGAAGAAGGATTAGGACTTTTCTATGTGGTTCCAGAAAACAGGATTGTATCTATGCAGTAGAAGTTAAAGGCAAATCAATTTGGGCCTAAAAGAAGACATTTATGACAGTCTTAGTTATACAAAAATAGAATGGACTTTCTGGTGTTGAAGAGATTGAAACACAACTTATTGGAAGTGTTGAAGGAAATTCAGGAATTTAGAATAATGATACATATCACATGAATCATTAAAAAAAAAGAAAAACTAAACTTTTCAGGGTTCTGTCAAACTATGGATTTCAGTGTTTCAAGGTCAAGAGGTAAAACTGGATCATTATCCCCCACCCCCAACCCGACTAATTCTATGGTAACCTGTTTGCCTTTATTTTTTTTTAACAAAACTTCAATCAGACTACTGATTTGAATTGAAATTGCAGTCAATTTGACAACCAAAGATTTTTGCACATACAAAAAATGGTAAACTTGACATAAACTATCTTTTTTTTCTGAGATTTGTATCATTATTCTAAATTCTTGAAAACATTTAAAATTCTATATCTACTATTTAGTATGTTATATAAGCTTATCCAGATTTCTGCTATATACCTAGTCTCTATTCTTTATATCCTTATATAATCCATTGACAGAAACACTGGTACTTACAATAAACCTTAAGAAATTCCTTCTAGGTGAACTGAGCCTTATTAAAATTTGACTCTTTTTTCTCTGTTCTGTCACCAGTGGTATCATGGCATACATTCTCCAGTGTTTTGCTAACATTCATCTATGCTACATACACTCCATTCTTCTAATTAAAAGTTTTTCATAAGATACAGGAGCACATAAGTTCAGTTAGACATAATTTTTTTCAGTGATCCTATCTTAGCTCATAGTTATTATCACTATGTGATTATTACTTTCTTTTCTTACAATGAAGTTAGTCATCTCAGGCCCTATATCATATGGTTTGGGATATTTACTCATTTTCAAAAAATTGGGGCCCAGTTTTACTATCTCTAGTCTTCTAGTCCATTGTCTTTAATTTTTCAAAAATCCTCCAATGGGTTTTTTAAAAAATTTTATCAGCAGGCACTGGAACATATTTATTTTCTTGGGCTTTTCTTTGTTTTCTTGTGCTCCAAAATCACTGCAAATGGTGACTGTGGCCATGAAATTAAAAGACACTCGCTCCTTGGAAGAAAAGTTATGACCAACCTAGATAGAATAGCAAAAAGCAGAGACATTACTTTGTCAACAAAACGCTGTCTAGTCATAGCTATGGTTTTTCCAGTAGTCCTGTATGGATGTGAGTGTTGGACTATAAAGAAAACTGAGCGCTGAAGAATTGATGCTTTTGAACTGTGGTGCTGGAGAAGACTCTTGAGAGTCCCTTGGACTGCAAGGAGATCAAACCAGTCCATCCTAAAGGAAATCAACCATGAGTATTCATTGGAAGGACTGATGCTGAAGCTCCAATACTATGGCCACCTGATGTGAAGTACTGATTCCTTAGAAAAGACCCTGATGCTGGGAAAGATTGAAGGCAGGAGAAGGGGAAAACAGAGGATGAGATGGTTGGATGGCATCACTGACTCGATGGACATGAGTCTGAACATGCTCCAGGACTTGGTGATGGACAGGGAACCTGGCATGCTGCAGTCCATGAGGTCGCAAAGAGTCGTCCACCACTGAGCGGCTGAACGGAACCGCTCTGGAGCGTATTTCATCTGGCCAAGGGAAATGGAACTAACTGAAGGTAGTTAGACGCTCTCGTTATTTCTGTGTGTTTTGAGCTTCATCTTTCCCAGTTGGGAAATCTTTTTGTTACCCAATGGAAAATTCAAAATGGGAAAAAGTGGTTCTATTCTTCTCCTTTTGTTCTAGCCTCCCTCTCCTTTATTCTTACACTTAATTTGATAACACGAATATATACTTATTTATCCTTATACATTTTCCCTACAGTTCACGTAATCCTGACTTCACACTATTAAGAGATTTGTGGCAGTTTTTGATATTTTCCTCCCATCATATATTGATACTTGATATTTTTTTCTGCAAAAACATATCCTTCTTCAGTTGTTTTCAAATAGTGTTCAAATTTGTACCTTCAGAACTAATTGAGAAAACAATGACAACCACAACAGAAAACCAAAAATAAGGAACTGTATTTGATTGTATATTGATAGTTTATACAAATCAACCATTTATCCAATTTCCTTTTAAATGAAATGGGGACTCACCAGGCAGACCTGAAGTAGTGCTTAGATAACGTCACACAGGTGATTCCTGTTCTTCTTCTCTGGATTACGACTACTAGGAAGAGCTCAAGTTAGTAAAGAGAGGAACAGTGAGAGAAATTTGCCTTCACTTTCCCTACATTTTGGTGCAAAAACCTTATATTTTGCTACAACATAAAGGACGTTGGTTACATTACATTTATAGTCACATGCAGTTCCAAATAAAAGAAGTTATTTGTGTGGGGGGCGGGGCTCAAACTAGTGTTTAAGAAGGAGATACTGAGCATCTAATAAGTCCACCGCAGTTTCTAACCATGTGGCAAATTTATATCCATAAGTCCTAGTGAGTTAATGACACCAGAATATAATGATAAGCCATCTAACATCTTTGTTGCATGTAATCTCCTTGCCTTTTAAAATGCATCTGTCACAGTAATTTAACACGTGACTGGTAAATAGACAGGGGTCTATTCCAAATGCAGAATAAATGAGTAACTGATATCAGACAATAGTCTCCAGTATGTTCCAAAAGAAACATGAAACAGATTTTGGAAAACAGCACTTCCTCTCTGCTATCTGCAATCACAGAAGTCAATAGAGAAAATAGCAGAGGACATGAAAAGACTAGTTATACTAGGAGGCCCACTCCTATGCTGTGACACAGCCCAGAGCAAATGACTGCATAAGATCATCAATTCACCCCTAACGAGCTGTTGTTAGTGTTCTGTTCAACCTTCCACTAGTCACCAATTATGGTTACAGTTAGCAGTTTGAGTACATATTTACTTCTCTGGAGAGTGGGTTAGGTGCAGAGTTGTGGTGAATGGATCACAACATGGTCCCCAGGCCCTCAAAATGCAGGCTCTAGGAGACCCTGCAGTAGAGTTAGATCTGTGCTGGAAGAAAGGGAAAGGAAAGAGGAGGAGAAAACAGTTTGGTGAAAAGGGCTGCAAAGCAGGGTAGGAGTGGAGGCTGTGGACTGGCTTTGCTGTCCCTAACAGGAAATTACAACAAATCTGAAAGGCTTGGCCTGTGACTAAAGAAGCATTTGTTCCCGACCATTAAACCTGGCTTGCTCACCAGAAGGATTTTACAGTCCCTTTGACCATGTTGAAAATTTGAGGATGGAGATAATCCCTTTCACTCCTGTTTTTGTTGGTCTGCAAAACTGTTTGAGAGATTGCACCTTGGGCATTTGTCAGCGAGGTCTAATGCACATTTTGCTCTCTTTCAACGGGTATTCAGCAGACTTCACATCTCTAAAAATTCGACTTAGTCCCTGCCTATTTTCTCATCTATGGGGGCTGGGCAGCTCAGCGTTATCTGAGAGGTGGCAGCTGTTACTATTACAGACAGTACTCAATGGTTCATTTATCTGAATATGTACTGTTACTCGGCAAGATCTCAGGGCAGGAGACTTTGTTGTGATGGTGATGCACTCATTTTTTGATGGGGCTCTTGAATAAATATCATTTTTTAAAAGAGGGGTTCTCTGAGTGACTGGAAGAATTTCTAACACACATACTGACTTCAGCAGCTGAGAGCTATATGAAAATACCTTGTATATTCACAAGGTTCTATATACATATATAGTGTTGAAAAAGCAAATATCTTTCTAACTATAGCCCTGAATATTACTCAGAATACATATGAAAAGAAATAACTACATTAATTAGTCTGGTTGCAATTAACATGTTCAATTATTAGGTGATATAAAATGTTGAACTGAAGATGCAAAACTGATTCAAAAGTATGTAACTTCACTAAAGCCATTCAGTGTGCTTTAATTAGTAAATTACACTCTTCTGACCTCATGAGTGTCTTAGTGTTAATTTCACACACTTGCTTTTCACATCAGGGGCCTGGGCTTAGTCATCACTTCCAATTAAGCTAACAAGAAATCAAGGCCTAGAATTTATTCAAGTAAACACATTCTTTTTAAAATTCCCAATGTATAAATCGATCTTTAATTCATAAAATAGTTAATTATTTTCCACTATAGTAGACTCTATTCTATTGTTTGATAATTGAGTGTAATGTCTGTACCTGTTGACTTAAATATCCTTAGATATTTGGTTTAAAGAAATTTTAAAAGCCTCAAGTTAAATGAGGAGTATTTTTCAGCAATGCCATTATGACTTTTGAAACTGCAAATGAATGCTTTAAGTGAAATAAATTCAAAGACCAACTACATGGTAGCAGAAAGAAAAGTAAAACCAGTATCTATTATCAATAAAAAAAGATAGGCCAAAGAAAAGCTAGAGATGAATAACAGTTTGAAGAGGGTTGAGGGCCAAGAAAAGGAGTTTGAAGATAAGTGATGCAGTTATAGAAGTCAGAATGATTAAAGATGTGATGAAAAGAGGCATATAGCTATCTATCTCAAGGGCTGAATATGCCCGAAGAGAGGGAAAAAGCAGTTTTAATTTGACCCAAAAATGTTCAAAGCAAGTTTTAAAATATAAAGGAAAAATATGAGGATGTAATGGTATAATAAAAATTAATTTGGAGAGAAGAGAAACTTGCTGAATAAGTAAAAAATCTAAATTGCAAAATATAATAAGAAATGCAATTTCACTACTTTAGCATATGTAAAGTAAACTGTCTTTGATTCATAAAGTATTTCCAGGTAGTGCCCCATTGGATCTGCTTTAGGGATTGAAAGGGTCTTCTACAGAATCTCAGATGAGGGAGGGAATATGCCACAGCCTATTTTGCAGCCGCAAGTAGTACTTAAAGAGTTTTTGCCTTCCCACAGCCCATTTTCAATCCTGTTATTTCAAAATCCTTTCTCACACTGAGCAAAGACAGGTCCTAAGGATACTGAGCTGAAAGTCAAAGTCATCTGCATCAAGAAACTTACACCTTAATGAGGAAGACAAAAGAGCAAGAGTGGAATTTATGAGCACTGCAACAGAGGGCGACAATTATATGCATAGTGTGCCACTGAGTTTCAAAGGAAGGTTTCTGTTTATCTGAGCCTGAGCCGAAGTGAAGAGGACACAGAAAGAAGGGGTTTCTTAGAAATGGTACCATGTCAACTGAGTTTTTAAAATGTATAGGAGCTAACAGTGTAAGTCATGGAATGGGTAGTCCAAGCAAAGCCAACACATTTAAAGGCCTAGAGCCTGAAGGGGAATTTGATGTGATCACGGAGCCTCTAGATACATGGAAAAGATTGAATAGGTATATATTCCTTTTTCAATGAGAGATCCAGAAGTGACACAAGACTCTAGCCATAATGAGACCAGCGATTAGTTGGTGAACAAAGAATAATTTCCTTATATTTCTGTTCCAAGTTTTCTTTCTTTTTTTTTTTTCCATTAGAGTTTTTTTTTTCATTTTTTTTAAATTTTATTTTATTTTTAAACTTTACATAATTGTATTAGTTTTGCCAAATATCAAAATGAATCCACCACAGGTATACATGTGTTCCCCGTCCTAAACCCTCCTCCCTCCTCCCTCCCCATACCATCCCTCTGGGTCATCCCAGTGCACTAGCCCCAAGCATCCAGTATCGTGCATCGAACCTGGACTGGCATCTCATTTCATACATGATATTTTACATGTTTTCTTCTTTCCTTTCTAGTTTATCTGACCGCTGTGGACCTGAACTTGGGCCTACTCAACAACCATCACCTCTAGTCTAAGATAAGTCTTGGACTTCATTCTTCCTCACCAAGCTTGGGAAATAGTCCAGTTGGAACCGGTTTATTTGGGAGCTAGTTCTTGTGGGGGTGGGTAGCTGAGTTGGAATTAGTTCATTTGTCCTATAGGGTACACACTCAAATCCCACCTTAGGTTTAATTCTTTCTTTTTTTGCTATACAAAATGGGAAAGAAGTTTCTAGTTTTGTGTATAGTATTATTTATTCATTTTCAGCATATGGGATTCTTTTTTCCTTTGGCAGACACTGATTCCACCCCCCGTCCCCCAGGTCACAAAGATTTAGGGTATTTACCCTATCAATCAGGGAATTGGTTCATCTGTATGCATTGATGCTGGAATCGTTTGTGCTGTTTTTGTTGGAATTTGTTTGCGTCTTTTACATTTTGGTGTTATAAAGCTTATAAAAATGGGAAATGTTTCATCTATCCTGAAAGAAAGATCTCTGGGGTGCATATAGACATGTTAAAATCAGAAGAGCAATGCTGCTGAATGGCTCACAATTAAACAATCTGGCAGTCAGAAGCGCTTTACAAAGAAGAGGAACACTGGTAATGAACATGCCTGGGGTGCTCCCTTGGACTTGAGGTGTCCAATTCTAATTTCCCCTACAGGAGACCTGGAGAAGGAAATGACAACCCACTCCAGTATTCTTGCCTGGAGAATTTCATGGACAGAGGAGCCCGGCGGGCTACAGTCCATGGGGTTACCAAGAGTCAGACACGACTGAGCAACTACACACACACGCACCAAGCTTGTTTAGTTCCCGGCCCAGATCAGGTCTGACATAAACTCTTGGTATAAGTTATTTGAATTTGATTATGTTTAAAACTTTTTTTGGGGGGGGGACTTATTTTGGGGGCTTAGTCTCATTCCCTAGACTTGTGATACACATTATAACACTCGCAAACATTTATTGAGAGCTTTACTCTGTGGCAGGCACACTTCTAAGCACTTCCCATGTATAAACTCACTTATTCCTAATAATTACTCTATTATTTGTCTGTATTGATTATCCATAGTCTGATATTTAAACTGTAACTTTTACACTGAGGAATGTACAGAAGGTCACAGCTGGTCGGTGGAGGAGCTGGTGCATTCACTCAGGCAATCTGCCTTCCAGGTCTGTCCTCTTAACCCTGACACCGCACTGCCTCAACTGTTTGGCTACATTGTGCCATAGCTGGAGTAAATTAAGCTTGTATACCTTGGGTTATTGATTGCATCTCCACTTAAGTGCTTTATTGTAGCAATGGATTGATCAACGAATATTGAACGAGCAACATCTATATGCCAGGCTAACTGTTCTAAGCATCTAGATACATGGAAGTGGGAAGGGGAGGAGTTATGTGGTCAATATTCTTATGTAAATTAAAGTCTAATGGTGGTTGAAATTATAGATCCTGTGAGGTGGAACCTGTAGGGGGATCCAGAAATCATGAAATTTACTGATTTAGCAAAACAGGAAAGTATGATCCCAAACTAAGATTCATTATAAATACACACACACACACAAAATTAAAGCTATAAACACATAATTAGAAAAGTGTGAACTAAAATCCAATTGCTATATTCCATCACCCTGGTTTTGTCTCACACTGTGAAACTCCTAAACAGTATCTGTGTTAAAGAAGAGCCTCTGAGCATGGTCTCGGATCAATGCACCAAACAATGCTTTAAAAAGATTAGGAGTACATTTGCCAAAATATTATCAGTGTTTACTTTTCCATGATACTATGAATAATTTTTTAAACTGTCTTTTATAGCTTAAAGAGGACGGACAGACACTGAAGATATATAAATAGGAAAATGTTTAAACTGGAGAAAGATCTTTTTCTTAAAAAAAAAAAAAATTCGGATCATTTAGAATCTCTTTAACCACTGTTACAAAATTCCTTGAAGTTTGAGTTCTTGCTCTGCCCACGTTCCTCTAAAGCAGAAGCTCCTCTGTTACCTTTCAGCCACTCTAAACCACCTGAGAACTCAAGGGATTTCTCAGACCGCACCTCCAATGACTTAGCTAATGACTTATCCCAACTATTGGAAAATGAGAGTGACTCCATATTTAGGAGCTCAGGTCTGCAGGATTTCTTCTGAATAATGGCTCTAAATTACGCCACATGCTTTGGAAGGCTTGCTTTTTCCTAAGAGATGATTTATCAAGCTGTGCTATCCCTATAGTAAATTGACTAGGTGAAAAAACTCAAAGGCGAAAACAGCATTGGAGCTGGAGAGGCCACACACATTTCCTGATAATGGTCTAATGATTAAGGAGAAAGAATAAGATTAACCTAGAATTTTCAAATTGTCCCATTTAACTAAATGGACTATAGTCCATTTTCCTAACTCCAATGCAGCAGTGTGTGTGTATATATATATAAATATAAAATATATTGAT
The DNA here is from genome assembly GCF_000754665.1 of Bison bison bison. NCBI lineage: Eukaryota > Metazoa > Chordata > Mammalia > Artiodactyla > Bovidae > Bison > Bison bison. Next base: position 6,982,651 of record NW_011494787.1, read on the forward strand.
AATAGGAAATACATTTATATGTCAATACATTTTATATATACATATGTGCATATACATTTATATATCAATACATTTATATATATACAAATATATATATTTATACAGAATAATGATGGTACATAATACCAATAGTGGGTTTAACAGAGAACCATAGGACTTTTCTCAGATGGTCCATCCTAAAGGAGATCAGTCCTGAGTGTTCATTGGAAGGACTGATGTTGAAGCTAAAACTCCAATACTTAGGCCACCTGATGCGAAGAATTGACTCATTTGAAAAGACCCTGATGCTGGGAAAGATTGATGGTGGGAGGAGAAGGGGATGACACAGGATGAGATGGCTGGATGACATCACTGACTCGATGGACGTGAGTCTGAGTGAACTCCGGGAGTTGGTGATGGACAGGGAGGCCTAGCGTGCTGCAGTCCATGGGGTCGCAAACAGTCAGACACGAATGAGCGACTGAACTGAACTGAACCATAATAAGATGGCAAAATCATAGAGAACTATGGGTGGGCTGTCATACTATTTAGAGAAGAATTGGTATTGGGAAAATTAGATTGCCCTTCTCTCAGGTCTTGCTTAAGGTTGAGAACCAGTTGCAGAGTCAAAGAAGCACTCCACCTAGAAACCTCTTAATTTAATCTTATGAGATTTCTTTAAGAGTACTTTTGACACTGCCTTTAAATAAAACCTAGTCCAAATTTTAATGTTTACAGTAGTCAGCAACTACTCATTCATCACCTTGACTAACAAGATCTGGTAGATTTGCTCTACAAATAAGAGAAAGAAAAACAAAGATAGATTTTACATAAAATTGTTGTCAAATCTTTGTTTTGAGAGCATCAAAACCAACAGACATACTGGAGTTTCAACAATCTAAGCATTCTAAATCTGTGCTCACTTCTTCCAAAAAAATAGACAAATCTCCCAAAACAGCTCATATGCTAGAATAACCTATAATGATAACCGATAACATAAGCAGCTTAATAGTTTTCCTGGACTTATGTACCTCATAGTGTTGTGAGGATTACTAGAGTTATTGCAAGTAAAGCACTTACTCGCTGTTCTATTATATATTTTCAGACAATAAAGCAATATGCCAAGAGAGATGTGATCCAGATCTTGATGACGATAAGCACTGTCCTGATAACTGTCCATCAGAAATATACTCTGGTCAGCCTTAAGAAACTGCCAGGCCAAAGACTCGACTACATGGGTTATGCCACGTGGTACATTATGTACCTTGACTAATTTAGAAAGGCATTTAAAAATATTCTTACTTTTACCAAGGTTTTAACACGAAAAAAATTTACACATACAGAAAGTCAGTCTGTATAGTGAACACCCATATATCCAGCACTCGGATTCTACAATTTTTTATTATATTTGCTTAGAAAGCCATCTTAATGTCAAAGCTTGGAACACAAGGAGTATTCTCAAAAATGATGCATTCACTGACAAAATCAGTTGCTCGAGGTTTAACATGCTCTGGTAAAATCCATTCTCCATAATTAGTTAAAATCTTTTCCAAACTCAAACAGAATCTTCTCACCTACTGATTAAACTTTTCACAGCTTCCCACTGGGCTCAGGTTAATGACCCAGCAGCATGTTCAGCAATGCCCTGCCTGATCTGGAACCTAAGCTGTTCTTGAGTCTCACCTAATTAGACCTCTCCCTTTCATCTGTACAGGGCTCCTTTCAGCTCTTCGAATATGCCTTGTTCCCTCCATCTTCAAGGCCTTGACACATCTTCTTCCCCATCCCTACTTATTTTGCTTACTTAGCTTATCAATGGCCTCAAAGAGGTCTCCAAAGTAGGAGGTATGCACCTTATAAGGAAAGAAAGCCAGTTGTTTGGAGACTGGAGAGAGAAAAGATGTTTTATTTCTACTTGCTTTTACCTAAATTAAAGGTAAATTATGCTGTGAAAATGTTGAAATATCATTAGGCAAGAACACATAGAGGTAAATCACACATAATAAATGCACATTTGGAGTATAAAAGTGTTTTCAGGTCACTGCCTCAGATCTCAGATCTCAATTGTTACCTCATCATAAATGCCTTCCCTTATTAGTCAGCCTGACACAAAATTCCCCCTGTAGACTCGGGGCATGATACATGTCTGTGAAGCTTTGTGGTAGTAATAATTTTACATTTATCTTGCATGCTAATTGATTACATCTGTTCTCATTCACTGGACATTTGCATGAGGGGCAGGCACTGAAGTTTAGTTTTGATCCTTTTTAAAAAAATACTGCTTAATTAATAGCAAATTCTCGATAAACATTTGATTAATACAGAGGTGTGTGTGAATATGTGTGTACACATGTGTATATGAAATGTATATATATATATTAGAAACATATATGTATACATATATATTTGAAACATATGTGTGTGCATATATATATATATATATATATAAATCAGCTCTTCAAAGGGAAGGCCGAAGGTTTTTTCCCTTCTCTATTTGTAACCAATAAACTCTCCATTTCTCCAGTTCCTTTTTCCGCTGATTTCAGTGGGCTATCTCTGTGTCATATGTTTGTTTGCGACAGACTTGTCAGGACAAAGCTCAAATATCAGCTGGGTCCATGATGCTCACAGTAATTGCAAAACTGTTTGCTGTAAAACAGATTAAGAGGCCCTACTCAGCAAGCACTGAGCCAAGTTCTTCCCTGGCCACTTCAGGAACATGTGGCAGGACTCTGTAATGTGATGGATAACATATGAAGAGCGGAGGGCTGCCCATATGCTGCTGCAATTTTCCTGTACAGGATGTGCTCTTTGGACTTAATAACGGTGATTTAGGACACTGGTGAAAATTCCAGCTCTCCTTAGGTCTCATTCAGAGTTTCCAGGCAGGGGATAGCAAACCTATAATTCCTCACTGCAGGAAAGAAAATGAAAGAAGGGAAAGAGATCCCTAGGACTGACTTGTATCAGAACTGATTAGATGTGTTCCTTTCTACCTGTCACAGAAAGGAACAGATAATGCTACTAAAATCCTGAAAGTTGAGTAAAACAGTGCAGGATGTCATATAAACCCCTTCTAATTTGGGTTGGGGTTCAAGGAAGAAATGCTGGAGATATGTATAAGATATACATATACCTAATATGTATAGTGTTAGCCACTCAGTTGTGTCCAACTCTTTGTGATCCCATGGATTATAGCCCTCCAGGCTCCTCTATCCATGAAATTCTTCAGGCAAGAACACTGGAGTGTTGCCATTCCCTTCTCCAGGAGATCTTCCTGACCTAGGGATTGAACCCAGGTCTCTTGCATTGCAGGGAGATTCTTTACCGTCTGAGCCACCAGGATATAATCGGTGGTAAAGGATTAGCAAAACATATGTTTGATGTTTGGGAGGGGTAACAAGATAAAAGAATACACATAAAAGGATGCTGAGGTCCTGGTGGGCAGGAAGTATGGTGTGATAAGAATATGGCTATTAAATATTTTAAGTTGAATCAACTTTACTTACAGAAAAAAAAAATTCAGAGTGCTACATTTTAAAAGGACACAGGAAACAGGAAATCTTTTGGAAGAAAGAGACCAATATGATGAGATGACACAAAATCATACCTAAAATAAAATGGTTCAAAAAAGCAAGTCATAGTCAGGATGTAACCAGGGGTAAGGAAAGCTCTAGAGGAATGTGATAGGTAGCATTAGGTGGAAAAGGGTGTTTCGTGAATGGAGTATTTGGTGGAGAATTAGGCTTAGCCTATATAACCTTAAAAAGTAGCATTAGAACCTGTGGCTGCTGCTTAGTCGCTTCAGTCATATTCAACTTTGTGCAACCCTATGGACTGTAGCCTGCCAGGCTCCTCTGTTCATGGGATTCTCTAGGCAGGAGTACTGGAGTGGGTTGCTATGCCCTCCTCCAGGAGATCTTTTCGGCCCAGGGATCGAACCCAGATCTCCTGCGTTGTCAGCAGACTCTTTACTGCTGAGGCACCAGGAAAGCCCAGAACATGTGGAAAGATGTCTTAAAGACAAGAGTTCAACTCCATTTTAGGAAAGGTATTATTAGAACTCTGTGACGATCAGGTAGCCAGCCTCAAGAAGGAGAGTGAATGTGGACCACTGGAAGTGATCAATCATAGCCCAGATAATAGATTTCCAAATCTACCAGATTATCAGGGTCATCTGGGGAACCTTCTAACCACACCCAGACCCAATACAGGTGATTCTTTTGTCTAGGCAAAGTGTAGGACCCCAAGCTATGTGAGCATTCTGCGATGGTACAGATATAATTCAAGCAGGACTAAGTAGATCATTTCTAGGAGTCCCTTCATCCCTCAGACTTTGATTCTACCTGTCTTTTTACTTTCTAGTTATATAATAATCAAATAACAGATAAAAGGAGAAGGACATCAGAGAATATTTGAAGAATTTTATGATTCATGATGTTTTCAGTGAGAATTTTCAGTTTCTCCAGCTGTTCTTATGCTTTGTCCTTTAGTCTCTGGTTATGTTTACAAATGCAGTCTTTGGCAAAAAGAACAGGTAATGATTCTTCTTGCAAATCACTTTTAAAAAATTTAGAAATTATTCTCCTGATGGGAATCACTTTATGACCCCTAAAACATGGACAAGAGATATAGTTCAGTGAAGAGAAAGAGAAGAAAAATAACAAAATAGAAACAAGCAAGGTTAAAACTATTAAAAATAAAATGTATTTGGTGACATTTTGCTGACTGATATGTGGATGTGTAACAGATATCTGGACATACTCTATGAAGCATTTTAAAACTTCACTGCAGGTAGAAAACATTTGAGAAGTTTGTTAACGTGCAGATTTGAAGGCTGCACCCAAGAAATTCTGATTTAATGGGTCTTGAATGGGTCAAAATTTTGTGTTTTTAATAAGTAGAAGGAACAACTGCACAGACCAAATTTAGAAAAAGAATATTTTGTAGTGCTCTTTGACAGAACATTCTGCAATGATGGAAATACTCTACACATATGCTTTTAATGAAGTAGTCCCCAGCCACATGTGACTTCTGAGTACTTTCAAAGCATCTAGTGCAGGTGAGGAACTGTTAGACTTTATTTCATCTTAATTATTTTAAATTTAAATACCCACATGTGGCTAGTGGCTGTCATATGCGGTTTAGTTGCTAAGTCATATCCGACTCTTGTGACCCCATGGACCGTAGCTCACCAAGCTCCTCTGTCCATGGGATTTCCCAGGCAAGAGTACTGGAGTGGGTTGCCATTTCCTTCTCCAGGAGATCTTCCCAACCCAGGAACTGAACCCAGTTCTCCTGCATTGTAGGCAGACTCTTGCGCTGCTGGCATATTCTTTACCAACTGAGCTAGAAGGGAAGCCTGGCTATCATATTGGAGAATTCTATTTTAGAATATATGTACTTTGTTTTGGGACAAGGAACGTGCATTTGTCTTCTGTATTGTACCTACCACAGTAAGGAAGCAAGAGATACTATATTGAAATAAGAATGGCATGATATAATTTTTGCAGGATATTTCCATTCAATCCATGAATAAACATAGCAGTATGATTTATATTGTCAGAGTAAACATGTTTATTTGTATCCCAGTCTGTAAAGAGTGAGGAACGCCATTTTCATAAGGCGAACAAAATGAAACATCTATGGTTAACTTCATTGACTTGTACTTAAAAATAACTGTACACTAGGAAGGAGGTATGTTATTGGATTATATGGCAATCCCACCAATTAACTTAACAATTTCCCTGCTGATAGCTGATAGGTCAAGCACAGAAGCCTTGACGAGGTGTCAGCAATGGCTGTACCATAGCTTATGACAGTCTCCAAATCCACAGACCTCCCTTCCTAAGCAAACACTAGGAATATCGACTGTCAAGAAAGTCACAACAGAAGAAACTGAGATTCCAAGTTATCTTTTAGTGTTTAGTGCAATATAAATATTCTAAGTCAAAGAGCATCAGGTTATAGTATTCACACACCAAAAAGAGATGACACAGCAGACCGTCCCTCCAAAATTAGTTGGATTCCTGTGTCAAGGTTAGCAGGGGTGTGAAACCTTATTTTCACTAGACCTGTGCTGAAAAATATTTAGCCAGAAAAGTTATAAAATGTACGCATACAAACACACACACAGACAAACACACACACACACATAGACTAAATAGATGGGGTTTGGCAGGCGAGGGAAGGGAATGGCGGATTGGGATGTTGGAATGAAAGTGCATAATCATGTCAAAATAACTCACCCCCAAGCAGAAAAGAAAATAAAAGGGAAGTAGGGCAGAAAAGAAAGAACACTAATGGATCCGCCTCCTTTGCCCCCAGAGACAAAGGTTCTTTCTGCACATTCACATTAGCATTTTGGCATATGAAAATGAATTCTAGTGCTGGTCTATAACAAATTACTGCTCTGCTAGCTGAAATCTTAGATAATCTCACGTGGCTGGCAATAAGTGGTTTTAAAGAATTGCTCTTAGTGTGTGATTGGCGATACATGTGTCTTGTGTATGAGTTGGTATTGGCAATATTCCATGCAGCTTGGTGAAGGTGCCTGGTTCTTGACAGACCCTCTTCTGGAAAACTGGCTCTGGCCTGAAAACAGAGGTAGGGAGGGATTCTGAAGCCAGTGTCTCTACATCTTTCCCCATTGATGCCAGAATATCATGAGGGCTCACTTTTAATCAGAGATGGGAAACTATTGCCTATTATAATGTTTTAAAAAGCTATCCTCTTCATGGCACATCTCAGCATCCCTTTGGGGCAATCCCTTGTGGGTTCAACTTCTTTGATAAGCACTGCTTTATAGATGCAAAAGAGGAAGCTTCTATCACTAAAGGTCATTTAACAAATCAGTGTGTTTGGTTTGGGATTAAAATCCTGATTTTCTGATGCTTAGTCTCAGGAATATTTTACAATTCCACATTATTCCCCTATCTTAATACCATGCTTCTAAAAAAAATTTTTAGAAGAAGTTTACAGATTTCATTCACAAGACATAAAAAGATTCATACCCATTGGTTGTGGGTATTAAACATTTGCACTTACAACTTTGTCTTTCTGTCTATCTAGGTGTATATATATGTATGTGTGTATATACTTTGCATTCCAAGGCTGTAATTTTGCTGGATGCCCTGCTCTTGATAAATCTCTGTGACCTACTGCTAGAAGCAATTCTAGGCTTTGTTCTCCCTCTAATAGCATTTCCAGCACAGGTTCTGTTAAGGCTGCATAGCATGTAGGTGAGCCTACCTGTCCCCCACCCCCTACCCCACCCTGCCTTCTTGCTCTCTGGCCCACCAAGGAACAAGGGATAACTGGAAGTTCCTGAGTCTGTGGGGGGAAAAAAAGAGCTTCAAGGAGAGGGAAAACAACAAAATGAAAAGGGAAAAAAAAAGTAAGAAGACCATGCATGTATATTTTACAGTTTTCAAATGCTTTCACATTCGGAAATAAGATTCACACATGCATTCCAGGGAGTCTCTGAGTTATCTAGACAGATTCACTGCTAAGGTTAAAGCTTGATAGAAAAGGTTTCTAAGTATTACTGACTTTTGCTTTGCATTTTGAGATTGTTGCCACTAAATTCTCAGTTTGAATTGGGTCCTTTGAATCACAAATATACCAAATATTGTGCACATGTTAGATAATAGTGATTTTTAACTCAACTACACATAGTACTTCTAAAATCCCCGCCCTGTTTACTTAGGCCATAAGCATCTGGTTTCCACAGTCAGATCATTTACCACCCAACAATGCCTGATTTTGATGGACAGAGGAACAGACGGTCTACTTAAATCCTTTGAAATTCTCAGCCCAGCTTCTTCCCTTTCATTCCTGACTCCATCACCTAAGAACTGTGCCAGATTGTAAGGAAAATGAGTGAGGATCAGGAAGAGCTTTTGAGGTGACGATGTAGATGTGGAGAAGACGTTTCACTGTAATTAATCTTGTTTCATTTGAAATCAACATGGGGTGGCTTATCCACCTTCATCCTCTTCTCATTGTTTCAGATAGAAGCATGCATATGATGCTTCCTCTGACCTAAAGGAGCCTCTCTAGCTTAGTGAGAACAATAAAAGCAAAAGGTGTCTCTGCCCTGTGCCTATTGGTGTCAGGGGAACATACAGGAGCTGTTCCCACCTAGTAGTACTTAAAGTGTTAGTCACTCAGCCCTGTCCAACTCTTTGTGACCCCATGGACTGCAGCCTGCCAGCCTCTTCTGTCCATGGGATTTCCCAGGAAAAAATACTGGAGTGGGTAGCCAGTCCCTTCTCAAAGGGATCTTCCTGATCCAGGGATTGAACCCAGGTCTCCTGAATTGCAGGCAGATTCTTTACCATGAGTCACCGGGGAAGCCAATACTGAGATATCAGCAATGGCTTCCTGTAGGAAGAACAGCTAATTCTATTACAAGAAGATGGCTTTTATCCACTATTGCCTCTGTCTCCTCACTTGTAGCTTTGATAAAGATCACATGCAGTTCTAACATTACAGAGATAGTAGATGTAAACATTTGCTAAATCTACCCTTACATGCAGATCACAATGCTTTGTCCAGGCATAAAGTTAGTATGTGCAAGCAGAGGTCAAAAACAAGTTGACATTTTGTACACTGAGCATATAAACCAAGTCTATCTACCTCCACCCTTTGGAGGGGCTGGTTTCAGAAGCCTGGCCCTAGCTTATCTGTAGTCACCACTGACTTCTCTTCAGCCAGATCCTGGTTCCATACCACAGTGGTGCCCCATCATTGCAGCTTTCTCCTCTTGTGTTAAATCAATAGTTTATGACATGTACAAGGGAAAGCTGTAAATTTAATTTTGTTCCCTGCAGTGTGATTCCTATCTTGTTTGCTGGCAACATAATGAATATGTTTGCCCTCCAGACCCCCTACCCAGTGGAGCAATTGGAGGATACAGAAAGAGAAAACAGGAAAGCACAATTAGGTAAATGGATTAAAACTGGATTAATCAGAGGCTCAGCTAAAGATAGGCATATGCCTTGCTTGTGTGTATGTGTGTGTATATACATATATATTTTTCCCCAGAAATCCACTAAACAGGAGATGGTAATTAAGGAAAATGTGGGCTCTATCTGTGACTTGGAAATTTAAGGGTGGTTCAACTAGGTTGTTTTTAATTATGATGGAAACTGAAGCAGAACAGGCTGGCTCTACTGACTCCACAGGCCTCAACTGCTGCACCCCCTCCCCGGCTGCTCCACTTCTATGCTACAAAAATGCAAGCTTCCTTATTACCAGGGACCCTGCAATGCTGATTCCCTGAATGTCTTCCCTTACTCTATGCCTGACTGGCTTCCTCCAACTAAGTTCTCAGCAGCCCTCTCAGCCCATCCAGGCTCTCCGGATTCCTTTAGCCCTGCTGCATAATCTCAAGAGCCTTTCTCATCTGAAAACATCCTATATAGAGATAGATCTATCTATCTCTTCATCTGTCTATCTGTTAATATCTTTCTATAGAATAGGCACACGTTTTCTTTTTCTAAATTTTTCTTACTATAATGTACGTTTGGGGCCGGGGGGTGGGGCAGAGAACTTGTCTATTTTATTCCAAAGCAGTTCTAGTAACCACCATAATACCTATCACATGTCATTGTTTTGTGGCATGCAGAACCAGTGAATAAATGGTATACTGAGCTAGAAGTTACTCAAGGAGAAAAAACTCATATTTTAAGCACCTTCTGCTATTATAACAACAAACCAATTGGTACCAACACAGATGCCCTTAAACTAGCACTCACCACACGTCAGACACTGTTCTATGCTCTTTGCATACAAACATATTTTATCCCTACAAAAAACTTAGGAGGCAGGCACTATTATTATCCATATGTTTTAGATGAGGAAACTGAGGCGTGGAGATCTTTAGTAATTTCCCCTCATTCATAGAATTACCAAGTGGCAGCACTGGTATTTGGACTCAGGCATCTTGACTTCAGAATCCATGCTCTTAGGGACTACACTAAATTGTCCCTCAACTGACATCATTATCACAAGAAATTACAGGCACTCAGCATAAATAAAACAATAAAAACAGCAAAAGGCCATATGTGTATGTGTGTCTGTATGTACATATTTTTTTATAACTGCATCAGACTACTGGCTTCAAAACACATAGTCATTGCTACCAGAAACAAACAAACAAACAAACAAAAACAGTATAGACATTCAGAGTCCTGGGACTTGAAGTCAGATTAACCTATTAAACTTGGAACTTAAGCAATTTATGCAGCTGTATTGTTTACGAGTAAAGATATTTTTCTTCACAGCATCATTTGGGCTGAGAGGTTGTTACAGAAATCTATTCTTCAGAGACTGTAGAGAAAAAACTGTGGTGGGGTGTGTGTGTGTGTATGTATACACAAAGATTATGGAACTTGAGAAGAGGAAAGAAAGGCCTCAGAATCTTATTAAGTATTAACAGCCTTTGTAGCTGGTCCAAATGTCTCTCCATTTATCCATCTATCTATCCATCTATCCATGGCAGCCACCAATGGCTGCCATGCGTCCCTCACTGTGTAAGTGATATAAGCAGGGCATCTAAGCAGTGACTAAGGCCAATACTGCCCCTGACCCTCATGGAGATACATCCTGGCAGATCCTGTTCTTAGCACTCACCACCTCTCATCTCTATAGAGCTATTACGCAGGGCCAATTTGTAAACAGCACAGAGAAAAATCTGTGTGGGAATGTGAAGACCAAATGCAGATCAGGAAGAGAAGTGCAGGGCATTAGAAGCGGCAGTGCTGGGTAATGAGAGGAAGAACTCTTGCGAGAAAAATAGGAAAACAGGAAATGAAGGTGAGAGGACCTGGGGAAGGAGCAGAATTGAAGAAGGAATGACAGCTTTGTACCAATAGACTCAGCACGTTGATCCCACGTATGTAGGACAAGTCTAACTATTCAAGTTAAAGTGTTTTAAGATTATGGAAATATAAAGCTGTTTAAATTGTTCTTTTTTCTAAAGAACACAAAGGACTCCACCAGCCCATCACCACTGTGTTTGTTTTGGGAAGCTATCCTGAGAGCTCTTGTTTCTTTATAGATCCATGGGTCTGTTAGGGTACAGGAGAGAAAATCCCTGGGGAGGAGCTCTCTGTGCCATGTGGGCAGCAGACCCATGGCTACATTTCCCAAGAATCAAAGGACATTCATTTACATTTGAAACAAGAGGGGGAAAAAAAAGCACCATCATTTCATTGTCAGTTTTGTTCCAATCAACCCAACCCTCACCATCACTGCCAAGTAGACCTTTGACAGAAATTCATCCCAGAAATAGGATGGAAAATTTTAACGAGATTATTTTGATGTTCACAACCTCTAAGAATGTTCCCCAAAAGTTATGTGGTGGGAGGCATTTTCTTCTGCTTTTCCTGTGCATAACTCTGCTCCCTGAGGATATAACTTGGCAAGTCCTAACAAGATCGACTGGAATATTCCTGGCTACACAATATGTGCCTGTCCCTGTGGGGTGAGCTGTCAGGGCACAGAATGGCCTTGATGACCTGAGCGTCTCCCTCACTGATGCCTCCAAGTTCACTCACTGTTAGTGATAATGCTTAAGGGAAATCAGGGAGTCATTATGGACAAGATACTTGTAGATTCTGTTTCTTCACTTAATTACCAGAGATCACAGTACAATTCATTATATATTTTGAAAGTGAAAGTGAAAGTGTTAGTCACTCAGTCGTGTCTGAGTCTTTACAATCCCACGGACTATAACCCACTAGGCACCTGTATCCATGGAATTCTCCAGGCAAGAATACTGGAGTGGGTAGCCGTTCCCTTTTGCAGGGGATCTTCCCAACCCAGAGATTGAACCTGGGTCTCAAGCATTGCAGGCATATTTCTAAATATGAAATCTAATTATGCTGTCTTACTTGTATTTTTTTTCTAAAATGGAGATTTCCTCAAAAGGGACATCTGATTTGTTGATCAAATGGTTTTACTCCTTATACATATGAGATGGGGAAAAGCATATGCTAAAAAGTAAAAAGGCAAGAAATACTACAACTTAAATTGTTCCTTTACCCCTAAACTATCTAGTGAACCTTAAAGACCCTTTGCTATTTTGTGATTTACATCCAGACCAGAAGCCAAAATTAGAGAGAGACAGGCTTAGGCAAGGGCTGACAACAGGGTTTGAGGTGTCCACCAGAGGTTAAGCTTCTAGAGTTGGCTTCCCTTCCAGTTCATCCACTTATCTCTCTCTGCCTCCTAGATCAAAGTGTAGCAGTGAACAGCACAGTCCTTTTGCCTGTTTTCAGGAAGACTGGAGCCCAACAATGCCAACATGAACAATGTACTGTTTGCAAAGAATGCCATCACCATTTAGAAGGAAGACCTTCAAGAAATTAAACTTACCTTTTATAGCTTTGGTTTACATTTTAAAAGTAACTCCCCACCCCCTAAGATAACTCAGTTTCTTTATACTCACTCTATTCTTTGTAGGAGCAGGAGAACCACTGATGATTTCTGCTAAATAGGTTTTAAAAATCTAATTTATTTCCCCCCACTTCTGCTGTTGATTACTGGCAGTGGGTCTTGCAAAACTAGACTCATCTATTTTTAATCTTTGCCACTTGGTACATTTTTAAAATAGATGGATGTGAGTTTGAGTAAACATTGTGCCTCTTGTTACGGGCTGTGAACATCCACAGTGGGCGCTGGAAATTTTCTGAGTCAAAGCTCACTGTTATTAATAATTGCTGGCCTTAAACCTCATCTATGAGAAGTCATACAGCCAGGTCTCTTGTTAGTCTATAATCCATTTCTTGTGTTTCTTGCGTTTGTGTGCTTTACTATATAATGTTTAGATGTTTAAAGACATCACATTCTTCAAGTTCCTCTTCAATAAGGCAATGCAATAAAAAAGTATATATTTAAGATTT
>NW_011494787.1:6995640-7074827 GCF_000754665.1 Bison bison bison
TTTAGATATATAAATGTAAATATAATATATATTTATATATAATGTAAATATTTATACATATTTATGCAAAATTCAATTTGAACATTTTTTCAACCAACATTTAAAGCAAGAAAAAGTAAGAAAAGTATCAAAATTTTAGCTATCAGTTGCCTTAACTTGCTGTATAAGCCAATCAGCAGAGACCGCTATTTATGATTCAGTCTAATTATGCTGGTGGCTCAGAGGGTAAAGAATCTGCCTGTAATGCCAGAGACCTGGGGTCTGAATCCTGGTTTGGGAAGATCCCCTGGAGAAGGGAATGGCAATCCACTCCAGTGTTTTTGCCTGGAGAATTCTGTGGACAGAGGAATCTGGTGGGCCACAATCCATGGGGTTCAGCAAGAGTCAGACACGACTGAGCGACCAATACACACACACATAAGTAAAAATGCACTTGCTTTTGTGGCTGTGCTTTGACTTAGAGTCTTTGTAAATACAGACATAGATAGATATACAGATATAAATACTTACATCAACTTCTACAGGATTCATAGATATAGATACCTATCTATCTAGAGATAGACAGACAGATGACTTGCCTATTTTAAAATGTAAAACTTGCTTTGTGTTAAAAGCATTGGATAAAAAGTTTATTATTATGGAATAATTTTATGACTGGGGAAGACAGATGTGCAGAATGTTTAAGAACAGGAGTTCTTGAGTCCAGGACACTGACCTCCATCTTGCTTGCTGTATGACTGTGGCAAATTAGTTCATCTCTCTGACCCTTACTCTGGAGAGGAGTATAATAAAACCTATTTGAGCTTGTAAGAACAACATAATATGCAATGAATGCATTTACTATGTGACAAGAAGTGGGATTAGCATTCAATGTATTAATAACTACTTGGATGCTTCTGACTATAAAAAAGAGAAAATCCTGACATAGGATTTAAACCAGGAGATGTTTATTATCTCACAGAACAAGAAGAACAAGGTGAGGCAGGCTCCAGGACGGCGTGTTAAGATTGTTGGCTTTGTTTCTCTGGATTTCTATGTGGGTTCAGTTCTCAGGTGCAAGGAGACTCTCCAAGAAATTTCTAAATAAATTTTTTCTTACGTATCATTGGCCAGAATAGGGTCATGTGCAGGATAAAATATTAAGAGTATGCAAACTAAAATACGATGGCTTGAGCTTGAATTCCAGCATGACAACTCATAAGTGTTGTCTCAATGATTTTATTTCACTGAACCTCAGAATCCTTATTAAAATAAGGATATCAATACTACTTTCCTCACTGGATTGTTGTGATGATTATTTGGGTTAATACAAAGAAAACACTTAGAAGAGTATCCAGCACATAATGAATGTTTGATAAGAATTAATTATATTGAATTATAAACCAATCACTGAGAAGGGAATGAAATTGCTATTATTTGTTTAGATAAATTTGCTAGCTGGAGAAATGGTCACTTTTCACTGAATAATGTGGAAGAATAGAAATCTTAACTTTAATTGAGTTATATTAAGTAGGCAACCAAGTCTGATCACCACATTCAAAGTACCAATACTCTCACTACTTATCCTGCTTTTTAATAACATCACCATGTTATATTTCTTCCCAAATGAAAATCCATTGGCTGAACTACAGGTGAGTCCTACTTGATGATTTGATTATCTATTATCTTCAACATAAAACATGTATTTGTCAGCAAGTATATTTTAAAAATATATTTGTACAACTCCTTGTCACCCATGATATCACTGAACTAGGATTTCATTCTAGCCTTGAGTCATTTTAAGTCAACTGAGCCCAAAGGACCCAGAAACCCTGAACGTACCTTTCCTCTAGGAAGGTAAGGGGACATGAAAAGGGAATTTCTAGACGTAAGAGTGTAAGGAGCAAGTAGAGAAGCTGCTAGATGAGAGGGGAAGAGATTATTTATCAGTATCTCTTTGGAATTCAACACAGTGCCCAGTGCATTGTGTTTCCTCAAAAACGTGGCTAATGGAATGAATGGGCATGCATGAATCCTTGATGAGGGGAGCATGCGTTCATTCAAATACATTTTATTTACATGATAAAATTAATTTAGTTTGCATACAGTTCTATTAATTTTGGAAATGCATACAGTAATGTGGCCACCAACATAAGAAAGACATAGAACAGTTTTATCACGTGTGTTTAGTCATTCACTCACGTCCAACTCTGTGACCCCACGGACTGTAACCTGCCAGACTCCTCTGTCCATGGGATTCTCCAGGCAAGAATACTGGAATGCGTTGCCATTTCCTTCTCCAAGTTTTATCATACTTTCCTTCTAAATTTATTCAATAAGTATAAATTATCAAGTACTGGCTAAGTATCTAGTTATGAGTTGGTGAGTAAAGGAAGAGATGACCTCTCACAATGTAGCATTGTAATTGACTGTATGTTCACAATCCTACATAACTAGATGGCAAAAAAGTTTACAATTTCACAATTCCAAATAGGTGAGAAGTAAAACTGGATGTTTTTAGCAATTTCAATATTTTAAGGTTTTTCTTTCAAATTTTATTGAAAAATATTAAGTTCTTTCAAGCTAATTATCAGTGTCTCTGACTTCTGCTATAGGTAAGAACATCTATTGGAACCAGATACAAATACCTGGAATTTGTTACTGGGGCTTTCCAAACAACTGATATTTATTCTATAAGAGTTTGTAATAGAGAAGAGAAAATGTAATGAGGAATAGAGGTAACTTTAAATCTAGGTTTTAAGAGTATCTGAAAATTCCCAAGAAAGATGGTAGCAATATTAAAGAGAAGATATGGGGTAGAAATGTAAGCACCTATCATAGCAACTCTCAATTATTCTCTCAAGAAGGTCTGTTTCTGGAATCATTAGTGTTATTGATGCTATATATCATGATCCAAGCTTTATTCAATAACCTAAAGGTTGATGATCAGTTTACTTTCATTGGCACTTCTTCCCTACCCCACATCATGACAGAAAACAGAATAAAGTTTCCAAGCCTACAGTGACTACTGGGAGATAGGTAGAAGTGACTGAAAGGAGATAAAAGAGCTCCACTTTCTCAAATAAGATACAGAATGAAATAAATTGCCAATAGTGCAATTCCAATAGTTATGCATGGATGTGGGAGTTGGACCATAAAGAAGGCTGAACACTGAAAAATTGATGCTTTCAAACTGTGGTGCTGGAGAAGACTCTTGGACAGCAAGGAGATCAAACTAGCCAATCCTAAGGGAAATCAACCCTGAATATTCACTATAAGGACTGATGTTGAAACCGAAGCTCCAATACTTTGGCCACATGATGTGAAGAGTCAACTTATTGAAAAAGACATAGACACTGTGAAAGGCTGAGAGCAGGAGGAGAAGGGGGTGACAGAAGATGAGATGGTTGGATGGCATCATGGACTCAATGGACATGAGTTTGAGCAAATTCCGGGATATAGTGGAGGACAGGGAAGCCTGGTGTGCTGCAGTCAAGGAGGTTGCAAAGAGTCAGACATGACTTAGCAGTTGAACAACAACAAGCATAATCTACCACCTTCTCAAAAATCTTAATATCTACTTTTTTGAACATGCATAAATTTTATGTTAGTTTAAAGAGCCAGGTCAGCTGTGCTAGATACTAGTTAAGCAAAGGAAGCTTCTCATTGGGAAAACCCCCACCTGCATTTATTTTCATTGCCTCGCCCAACTTTGGAACAACAGAGCAGGACATATGTACTGTGTCCTTCTCAGTGTCAATTAAATGGCTAAACACTGATCAACTTGTGGATAACAAAGATCCATTAGAAGAATATTAATGGTGACTCTAGAACTTTTAGTCCTGTGCATAACGTCTGCCAATATTTCAGCAGTTAAAAGATACATAAGCTATTTGCTGTTACCTTCTGTTACCATTTTCTTTACACCAGAAATAGGGCTTTTAATCTGAAAGATGGAAATCTCTCTTTCTTTCTGTCTCTGTACCTCTTGCTCTGTCTCCAGTGTATACAGTATGTTTTTAATCTATCATCAAATATTTTGAAAATCTAGAAAATGGATTGTTGGATTATTATATAAGTTTAAAGGCAAGTGTTTTAATTAAAGGTAAAGACAGAATTTATGTAACAGTTGATGTTAAGGGTGGCATAACAAAAAGAACAGAGGAAGTGGGAGAAACAGATTCTTTTTTGTAACCATTGGAAAAGCAATCTCTGATTTCTCTTGCCTTCTTCCTCTTCCATCTTTCCTAGTTCCAAAGATGCATTTCACATAGTTGCATTGTTCTTGGATAATCTATTTCCTACCCCTTTTGAAAAAGTATCTAGCACTTTGATTAAACAGTTTTCGGTCCTCACATTCCCATACTTTCAACTTTGACAATTTAATTTCCAGACTCAGAACTTTTCCAAATCAGAAAATGTCGGATTTGTGCACTGTCACAGGTAAAAATCAAAATGGTCTTGGTTATTTCCAAAGGTTGTTTAGCTGCCTTTGGACACATTTAATATCATGACTCAAAAGATTGTTTCTTAGAGATTATGGCTGCAGTATGAGCTACCATTGCAATTAGTTCTTATAAACTTCCCAGGACAACAATAACAACCAACACGGTTATGACTATTGGTAATGACGTCTTGCATTTACATGGAACCTTTTATTTGATCTGATTCCTAAATATTCTACAAGCCATATTCTTGGGCATCACTTCACCCATCTGCAGTATGCAGCCACCTTAGGGTAAAAACTAATAGCTGTTAACATAGCACTGGCCCACAAAATAACACATTAAGATGATTATTCTCTCTTTGGATCTAAGGGGATTTTATAATAATAGCAATCATAATAGCTGTGTCTTTTTTATGCTCATTTTCTTGCCCTATTCATAGACCAGAGGCATTATTCAGTAAAGAAAACACAAGGACTTCATTATAAAACACCTAAAGAATACCCTATGAAATTACTGGTCATCAAATCCAGTCATATCTCACATTTGTCCTTTCACTTCCACAACAGGGATAATGAACAACTTACTGCAGTATAGGGGGCTTTTTGAGTCCAATTTTCATATAACTTTCTTAGCTTCCTACTCCTCTTTTACATATAGCTAAGTCTATTTCAAATACAATATTCACTTAATCCAAATCATGCAGAGTGGCTCCCTGCTGTCTATCTCATCATATGCAAGCTCTATCAATTTCCTTTCAAAATTGCCCATCCACCTTTCTCTTTTCCATTATTGTCTTTGAATTTGACTATGTGTATTATCTTTTGCTTTAACCCATTCCCCATCACCTGGCCTTATTTTTTGTATCTTGTCTTTCTGCATCGGCTAATGCCTCCCATCCTCTGCCCACAAATGGCTTCTCTATCAATATAAGGACAAGTCTAGACTCCAAGAATTCTTCCTTAATAAATAAATTCACCACTGGAACCATCCTTTAGCCTATGTGGTGATACTTTCTCATAGTATATCAACATTGTCCCAAGACATCTAAGATCAGCATTCTCTAATTAATTTTTAGGTTTCCCAATTAAGACTATGGTCTGCAAGGCCAAGGACATGCCCTTTTGTTCTTTTGACTCTACCAAAGTATCTCGACCTGTGCTGGGAAGCCAAGGAGTACTCAATAAATACTGATTCAATAATTATATGATAGGTATACATCCAAGCAATATGAAGACAGAACAGACCTGTGGAGCACTCAATCTAGCCTGAACAGAACCACAAGCATACACAACTTAGAATCAAACTTTTTGGGGTGTGGGAGGGAGGAGACTGGGTCAAAGTTGGTATCATAGAAGAGCAAACAGACATCTTTGCAGATGGGTCATGAAGAAAGCATTTCTGTGCTGAGAAGCAGAGCCAAGTTTCCGGGCACTTTCAGTATAATGCGAAGAACATTGTGCTAATGGTAACTGTATATCCAATGAAGACTCAAATTGAAAGACGTGAAAGCCTAACACCCAAAGGCAAACATTTTTCGGTTTATAAAACTGCACCCTTCTGCAGTAATACAGAATCATAAAAAATTAAGAGGTAGAAGAAGTTTGAGGTCACACAGTTTAACTCTTTACTTATGCATAAATTTCTGATATAATATAAAGCTTGGCAAAAGACTAAAGAAACTTGCACTATTTCAATCATCATCCTCACCAGTAGAGTCAGAAACACAGAAATATAATAACTGGTATATTCAGACATATTACTGAGTACCCTATATGTGCACATAATTGCACTAGAGACAGTAGGAAATAAAACAGTTCACAAATGGATGAGAAATAATCTTTGCCCTCAAAAGAGGTAGGAAGGTATAAAGCCTGCAGAAAAAAATCCACAAGGGAAAAATGAAAGAAATATTAAGTATGGGACTGGTATAGAAGTTATCATTCTATGTTTTAAATTAGAAAACAATGAATCATTGACAAAGACTGTCAAATATCTAAGAACAGTTAGTATCATTTCATGATCAAGCCCCATCTTAACTCTTCCACTGCCATGATCTTATCTGTCAAATTTAATGAAGGATGCACCAACCAACCAAGCAAGTAAACAAATAACCAACCAGCCAAGGAAGCAAAACCTCTTCCTTAGTGACAGAAATGATGAATATCAAAATGTAATATCCACTAGATACTAAGGTACATGAGGTTGGTAACTAAGTTTATTCAGCTTCAGGCTGTTACAACAAAACAAAACACCAGAGATTGGATGGCTTATAAATGACAGAAATTTATTTTCCACAGTTCTAGAGGCTGGAAGTTCAAAATCAGTATGCCAGCATGAATTGGCTGAAGGTCCTTGTCCAGACCATAGACTTCTCCTCAAATCCTCACGTTGAAGAAGGGACAAGGAATCTATCTGAGGGTTTCTTTCATAAAAGAACAAATTCCATTAATCACCTCCCAAAGGCCCCCACTACTAATGCCATTCACCTTTGTGAATTAGGATTTCAACCTGAGGATTTGGGAGACACAAATAATCACTCTATAGCAGGAACCATAGGTAGCTTTTATTTGTATGATTGAAGTAGTTAGTTAGACCTAGCAACATACCTAATATCTGGTACATAGAAGGACTCAGTAAATACTCATAGAATCTTGAACCATATGATGAGAGGGAAGTGAGTATGAAAGAAAGTAATAACATTCTGCCTTCATAAGTGACTTCAGACAGGATGCATATTTTAAAAAGTGAGAAACAGATATCAAAAAGCCTCTAATGTTTGAAGGATTGTTTAGAGTTGGACCATAAAGAAGGCTGAGCACTGAAGAATTGATGCTTTTGAAATGTGGTGCTAGAAAAGACTCTTGAGAGTCCCTTGGACAGCAAGATCAAGCCAGTCAATCCTAAAAGAAATTAACTCTGAATATTCATTGGAAGGACTGATGCTGAAGCTGAAGCTCCAATCCTTTGGCCACCTGATACGAAGAACCGACTCACTGGAAAAGACTGAATCTTTCTTGATACTGGGAAAGACTGAAGGCAGAGAAGAAGCAGGGTGATATAGAGAATGATATGGTTAGATGGCATCATGGGACTCAACGGACGTGAGTTTGAGCAAACTCTGGGAGATAGTGGAGGACAAGGAAGCCTGGACTGCTCTGTGGTACATGGGGTCGCAAAGAGTTGGACAAGACTTAGCAATCAAACAACAGCAAAGTTAGTATCAGGTCTACATATATTTCTATTTATCCCTAGTATAGTTGATTTCGCTTATTTTATTTTTTTTTAGTTTTTAAAATTTTGTTGTTTTGTGAATGCTGTTTTCCAAAGTAAAATCTCACTGGAAATGCAAGTTATACAAAATAATAAAAGCAAAGTTGGCAAAAGCTGAAGCTTTTCTTATTAGGAAACATCTTTAGAAGTAGTTTACAAATGCTAGAAATCATTGGGATAAGGTTTAAAAGCCACTGCCCTGAAAGATTCAAGAAGCACATTGCAGTTCTAAGGTATAATGTCTGTGTACTTACTTGTGTTGTAGTTTTGTATATAACACTGATTATAAGAAAGAATTGTAATTCCCAAGACTGACATTTCTGAATTGTGGTATGCCTCAGAGATTTGGGATTAGGAAATGTTTGGTTCTCGCATTTCGTAAGTGACAAAGGAACCTTTCCAAAATCAAAGGAGAGATATCTTACCTTCTGATTGACGTTAATAGGAATCCACATACTATAAAGAATATAAATACATAAGGCAGCCATGATACAGCCCTCGCGAGGTTCAACAATTGTAAAATAGGTTTGGAAGTTTTCACAATGTGGCCAAAGAGGGTTTGTGTATATTTTATAACGTGAAAAGTGAAATGAAAGTCTCTCAGCCCTGTCGGACTCTTTACCACCCCATGGACTATACAGTCCATAGAATTATCCAGGTCAGAATACTGGAGCAGGTAGCCTTCCCTTTTCCAGGGTATCTTCCCAATGCAGGGATAGAACCCAGGTCTCCAGCATTGCAGGCGGATTCTTTACCAGCTGAGACACAAGGGGAGCCCAAGAATACTGGAGTGGGTAACCTATCCCTTCTCCAGGGTATCCTCCCATCCCAGTAATGGAACCGGGGTCTCCTGCACTGCAGGTGGATTCTTTACCAACTCAGCTATCAGAGCAAGATCCTATAATGTGAAATACCACATTATGAACAAGATCAGAAGCAAGTATTATATAAAAGAGGAATGTTTTAAAAAGTAATTCCTTCAGAATTATCCAGGAATTAGAAGTATAACAGATCTCATAGAAGTGTTTTGTAAAAATTCATCTCTCAGAGAGAAAAAAAGGGGAATGGTTGTGATAATTGTATCACTGTTTCTTATGGCCTAAATGATCTCATATTCAAAATAACTATAAGCAGTCACCCATTTATTCAGCAGGTAGCTACTGAGCACCTACTATGTGAAACCTGTATCCGAGCTTTTTATAGGAATGAAGAGCTTGAGAAATGCTGACTTGTGGACTTTCACAATCCAGATAGAGAGACTAATGCTTCCATCACACAGCTGCTAGGATACAAGGCAAATCATGCTACATTTTATCAGAGATATTGGAGCTAAGTCAGTAGAGAATTCTGAAAGTAGGAATGAGGAGTTTAGATTTTGCATGAAAAAACAGTGGAAGCAGGGTAAGTATGTGGTGATCTCTTTCTGATAGTCCTATGCATATGTGCATGTTTATGTGGACTTGCACATACTTGCACACACACACACATACATGCAAAATGGCAGATGTTAAAGTAGGCAGATCAGTTAGGAGGCTGTTCTAAATGTGGGCCTTATTATCTAAACCAAGGAAATGGTAAATAGGGTGGGAAGTACAAGATGAATTAGAGGCTCATACTACAGTAAAGAATCTGCCCACAATGTAGGAGACCCAGGTTCGATCCCTGGGTCAGGAAGATCTCCTGGAGGAGGGCATGGCAACCCACTCCAGTATTCTTGCCTGGAGAATTCCATGGACACAGGAGCCTGGCAGGATACAGTCCATGGGGTCGCAAAGAGTCGGACAGGACTGAGCAACTAACACTTTCACTTTCACTATGAGTGCTAGAAAGGACTAGGGTTAAGTGCAGGTAACGAATATTCTCCTTCCCTACAGAAGGCTACCCCTGAAAAAGGAACATATTCTTGTCACCTGGGAGCCCAAGATACACCAAATCTATCTTCTAAATGTCTATTTTAGCCTCTAAGACAGATAATAACAAACATTTTAAATAATGAATAACAAGGCATGAAGTGGGTATTTTTGGATAACACTGCAAGCTCTTTCTTGGTAAAAAACCTCTTACCCGAAGCTCCTTCAAATGCAATCTGGTCTTATGGTCTTTGCTTTTCATCCTCCTCCTTCTGAAACAATCTGAACACTTGGAGTTTTGTCAAATTGAGTTTTAATGACTTCATAGTGCCATGAAAAGATGTTGCATTTCAGTAAGGGTTTTAGATCATCAAGTTTTAAAACTTTCTTAAACAATTGCCTCTTGACAGCAGTGGCTTCTTCCCATTTTCTGAAGAATGAAGTCTGTGCTTGTATCACAGTTTAAATTTCTCCAGGAGTAAAGAATCTGCCCACAATGTGGGAGACCTGGGCTCAATCCCTTGGTTGGGAAGATCCCTTGCAGGAGAGGCTGGCTACTCATTCCAATATTCTTGCCTGGAGAATCCCACGGACAGAGGAGACTGGTGGGCTACAGCCCATGGGGTCGCAAAGAGTCAGACACAACTGAATGACTAATTACACACGTAGTTGAACAAGTTGAAAATAAAGACATAAACCAAGACTTCTTCCTGCCAACTCCTGCTGCTTCAGGCAGCAACCTCAATTCCCACAAACCACAAAAACCTTTGCAGGACATCTCTTGGAAACAGATTCATCTGCAACACTTCCTCACACAACTCTTCAGCTCAGCAAACAAACACGCTAGTGAGAGCACTGGGCTCAGCCACCTCCCAGGGGAAATCCCTGTCTACACTTGATCCCTGAGCACTGGAAGATAAATTTCAGTAGATGGAGGTGCTTAGAGAGGGAACAACTGATCACATGGACATGTTTGACAGTCCCCAAGGATATCAGTGTCAGAAAAATGTGATAAAATTGTACCTTACCAATTGCTACTAGAAAAGCACACTTCTGACCCCATGGTCTCTTTTGACATTTTTTTTAAATAACATGCTTGTACCTGACCAAAGAAATAGTATCTGTTCTAAGTATACCTACTATGTTTATAACAGCACTATTACCAAAAGTTTGGGCTCAGATTTCAAGGTATGTATTCATTTTCAGTCAATCTTTTTTTTTTTTAATATGACAAATATTTTTTAAGATTATAGCCATATACTTAGTCTCCAGGACATTAGAGGGGCTATGTATAATAAACGTATGTCAGAAAGCATGTTTTTGCTAAGGACATATTTCTGGGTTAGATGGACATAGTCCCTGCCCTTGAGGAATTCAGAGCTCACATGAAGCAGGGGACACACATTAAACAAATAACTATTTGATTGAACACCTGATTACAAGGATGATAAGGGAAAGACAGGCAACAAACAAGATGCTATGAGAATGCATTAGCAGAACTCAGAGACATGAAGATTTGGATATTTAGATTTCTTGTCCCTGATACTGTGTATCATACTTTCTCTTAAGAGTTAGAGCATTAGACATAGTACTGAGTTCAGTATCTGTCATAGTTAAGAAAAGCGCCGCTCCACAGGGAAGACTTCTGGAAGGGTGAAGAACATGGGGGTGAAAGCTGGAAACACTTCTGGCTGTTATAGAAAAGAATGGTCACAAAGCCCCTTAGGGTGTAATAAGTTAATCACCCTCAACAAGGTTGAGGAAATGAAGGAGAAGAAGCAAATATAAGATATGACAAGATGTGATGACCAACAGTTTTATGGGCTAATCCCTTTGGTACTTAAAAAAGTTATATGTTTTTGTTACTAGATTATGCTCTGGTATATGCTGGCAAAGCAACCAGCACAATAAAATGCATAACTATTATGATTATTATTACTATAAATCCCTTTAAAGATCTGAACAGAGAATAATGTGTTGATGTGGTGCTTTGTGGTATGTTAAACGTCTGCTAATTACTTGTTATCCCAGTGTTGGCTGCATCCTAAAGATGGGTGGAGTGATTCTATCAATAATGATTGACAGAATATTAAAATACTAAGAGATTTTTTTTCACACAAAAGACAGCAAATGGGTGCTGCTGAAAATTAGAACATCTGGCTCAGTGGTAAAGAATCTACCTGCCAATGCAGGAGATGAAGGTTTGATATCTGGGTTGGGAAGATCACTTGCAGGGGGAAATGACAAGCCACTCCAGTATTCTTGCCTGGAAAATCCCAGAGATAGAGGAGCTTGGCAAGCTACACCCCATGGGGTCAAAAGAGTCGGACTTGACAGCATGCAACCCCACCAAAAAAAGATAAACTTGATAGTTTTACACTTCAAATAGTGAAATACTTTGTCTGACATTTATGTAGGAGTTTCCCAGTTAGTCGACTTCATTCAGTTATAACTTAACTGTAAAAATAAGAACACTGTCCAATAATTCAAGTACCCTTATTTGAATCATTATTTTTAAACTTCTTTGATAACTGCCTTCAGCAGAGCTGTGCCAAAGCAGTAACAAAGGACAGATTTCCAACCCAAAGTGAAAGGTGCTATTCAACATGTAGTTCCCCTGTTGTCAGCCTCAAATACAAAATCCTGATGCAAGGGACCCTGATAATGAGTTTTGAACTGACACAATTATTGTTAAAATACTCGATTTAACGTCTACATAGAAAGCTTATCTCCGCAATCATTTACAACACCCCACATGCACCTCCTCAGTTCCCTGAGCATGCCCATCATTCACAGAATCAAAACCTCTTGCAGATACTATTTCATAATGATGATATAAGTATAACTGATGCAAAGTCAAGGTATTACCATAGTTTTAAATACCTGGAATTTGTACTGCCCACTTACTTTCACAAAGCACACTCAGACAAATTATTTTTACTACTCATGACAATGTTCTGAGGCAGAGAGCCACTGTCGTTCATCCACCAGACTCCCAAACTCAGAGCTACTGTGAATCGAGACTGTAATTTCCTGTCTATGTATCTGGTTTCCTAAAGAGAAGGAAAGAATACAGAATGGGGAAAAGACAACCTCTTCAATAAATGAGGTTGGGAAAACTGGACATTTACATGCAAAAGAATCAAACTGAACTACTTTCTCACACCATATACAAAAGCAAACTCAAGATGGATTTAAGGTATAAATGAAAGACCTGAAACTATAAAATTCGTAGGGAAAAAAAAAAGGGTGCAGTACACTCTTTGACATTGTTTTTTTTTGTTTGCTTGTTTTTTTATTTTATTATTATTTTTTAAATTTTATTTTATTTAACTTTACAATATCGTATTGGTTTTGCCATATATCAAAATGAATCTGCCACAGGTATACATGTGTTCCCCATCCTGAACTGGGATGAACCTCTGGGTCATCCCAGTGCACCAGCCCCAAGCATCCAGTATCATGCATCGAACCTGGACTGGTGACTCATTTCATATATGATATTATACGTATTTCAATGCCATTCTCCCAAATCATCCCACCCTCTCCCTCTCCCACAGAGTCCAAAAGACTGTTCTACACATCAGTGTCTCTTTTGCTGTCTCGTATACAGGGTTATTGTTTTTAACAATATTTCTTTAGCTATGTCTCTTCAAGCAAGGGGAACAAAAGCAAAAATAAACAAATGGAACTATAGAAAACCAAAAAGCTTTTGCACAGAAAAGGACACTATTACCAAAATGAAAAGTCCTCCTAACGAATGGGAGAAGATATTTGGAAACAATATCTGATGAGGGGTTAATATCCAAAATATGCAAATAGTTCATACAGATCAATATCAGAAAACCAAACAACCCAATTGGAAAAAGGGCAGAGGGCCTGAATAGGCATTTTTTCCAAAAAAGACATACAGATGGCCAACAGACACCTAAAGATACTCAACATCCCTCATCATCAGCTAAATACCAACCAATACTATGAGATATCACCTTACACTTGTTAGAATGGCTATTATCAAAAAGACAACAAATACAAACGTTGAGCGAGGATGTGGAGGAAAGGACTCATCTCATGCACTGTTGGTGGGGAGGTAAATTGGTGCAATCACTACTGAAAACAGTATGGAGGTTCCTCAAAACATTAAAAATAGAACTCCCATGTGTGTATGTGTGTGTGTTCTCAGTCGCTTCAGTAGTGACTCTGTGACCTTATGGACAGTAGCCCCCCCGGCTCCTCTGTCCATGGGATTCTCCAGGCAAGAATACTAGAGAGGGTTGCTATGCCCTCCTCCACAGGATCTTCCCAACAGAACTCTCTAGCAATCCCACTTATGGGTATTTAAAAACAAAACAAAACAAAAAAACCCCATACATATGTCATTTGTGACAACAGATTAATCTAGAGGGTATTATGCTAAGTGAAATAAATCAGGCAAAGACTAATATTGCATCCTTTCACTTGTATGTGGAATACAAGAAAAAAACAAGTGAACAAACATAAAATAGAAATGGAGTCACAGATGCAGAGAACGAATAGGTGGTTGTAAGATGGGAGGAGGGCAGTGAGTGAAACAGGTAAGGGAAATTAAGATGTACAAATTTTCAGTTACAAAATACATGAGTCATGACGATGAAATGTAAAACATGGGGAATACAATCAATAAAAATGCAATTTACATACCATAATAATTCAGTAGAAGTATACTGACAGATAGTAACAGGCTTATCATGGTGATCATTTTGTGATGTATAGAAATATCACATCATTATGTTGTACACCAGGAACTAACAGAGTGTTGTAGGTCAATTATACTTCAACTTATAAACAAACCCATACAAAAAAACAGATCAGATTTGTGGGATCAAAGGCAGGGAGTGGCATGAGGAAGAACTGGATGAAGGTGGTCAAAAGATACGAACTTACAGTTATATGATACATATACTAGGAATGAAATGTACAACATGCCTGGTATAATTAACACTGTTAAATGTCACCTATGAACTGTTGTTAAGAGGATAAATCCTAAGAGTTTTCATCACAGGAATATATTTTTAAAGTGTTTCTTTTATTTTGTATCTATATGAGATGATGGATGTTCACTACAAGTATTGCACTAATCATTTCATGATGTATATAAGTTAAATCATTATGCTGTACATCTTAAGGTCATATGGAGCTATATGTTAGTTGTATCTTAATAAAACGGGAAGAAAATATAACAGATTTGCAAATCCAAAACCACAGACTTTTCAAATGAAAATCTCCTTGTGAGGGACACAGGATTCTGTATTTGTGTAAAGTTCCCCCAGTGTGTATGTTTTAGTCTATCCAGTCCATTTCAGTTCAGTTCAATTGCTCAGTCATGTCCGACTTTTTGCAACCCTGTGGACTGCGCCACGCCAAGCTTCCCTGTCCATCACCAACTCCTGGAGCTTGCTCAAACTCATGTCCATGAAGTCAGTGATGCTATCCAACCATCTCATTCTCTGTCATCCCCTTTAGTCCAGCCAGTGATTGCATTTAGGAACTATTGATGTGGAATAGTCATGGAGATAAGCTGAATATAAGTTACAAATTTTATAAAAATGAGTGGAACATGTGTTTCAGCTTCTGTGAGAATGGCCACCCTGCTTGGTATCGGCCTTGAGTGTGTTTTGTTTGAAATTTCTTTTTATTTAAAGCAGCTGGAAATCATTTTCCCATGGAAATAGCCTGGTAGATACTAGTCAATTCCAAGAACATTCAATAAAACCTCTGTAGCCAATGACGCAGACAAATACCAAGCCATGAGTTGCTACTTCAGTTATTCCTTGGGTTCTTTTCATAAAAGATATTTTCTGCAAGTAAACAGATATACCATCATCTAGAAATCAATTGCCTCATTTATTTGTTCATTCAATTCTATTTAAAAATTATATATAAATATATATGTAACTTCATATATGTTAGGCATTGTGCAGGGCAGTAGAGATAAGATGGAAACAGTCTCTGTCCTCATGACCCCTGCAGTCTTAGAGAAGAGTCTGCCATTAAAATAAGCCCTTAGAATAAGTTTTCTTAAGTGCTATGACAAAATGCTCCAGAAATGCCTGGGGATGGCACCTGATTCTTTCAGCATAGTAGTTTCTGCACATGTAAAGGGAGAGTAGGGGCAAAATTAGAGAAGACAAGAAAACCATGGGAAGCTAATCTTGCCTAACATCATTTTTTAAACAGAATGAGGAAAAAGGCAGTAAAGAATCACCTGGGGTTCTGTTGTTGTTATCTGGCCTGAGTCCCCACATTAAACACAGCTAATCTGAGTTTTGGGAGGGGAGAGTTGAACCTGGTGACGTCTGTTTTTAAATATTCTAACCATAAAATATAGAACATTTTTCTTGAGTTTTTCTTATATATAGGCTCTGTGCTCTACACCGATAATACAAAGAGTAAAGGCTCAGACCTTATTATCACACTGACTATTGTTGACTTACTGAGAGAGATCTATAAACAGACAAGGAACACTGGGTAAGGTAGGGTCCATAGTCACTATTAATCATAATTGTTGGTCTCTGAATATTTACAAGTTCATACAATACAGCACCTCTTTTGATCAGTATTTCCCTTGAGTTGCCAAGTTTGCTTTCAGAATTGGACTTCAGACTGAGGTAAATGTGTGCTCTTAAGTTTGATTATTTTGAAATTGGGGCTATCCACATGTGACATGTAGGGTAAGAATGCTTGAGTCCATAGAGGTAAAACTAAACTCCTGAGTGGATCTCCTCTTTAAGGAGACCCCTTAATTTAACACAATAAACACACAACACAGTTGCATCCTACACTTCCAGCTTGGCCGTGCCTATTTGACTGCACAGGGAAGGTCAGTTCACTTCACCATGATCACATGCTTATTGGGCAAAAGGCACAACATGAGATGTTACAAAATATGTACAGGTAAGACACTGGCCCTGGAGAGAGTATTTGGGGTAACAGAAGAGAGTATTAAATGGGAAAGAAACATATGCACAGGTGTCAGGAGAGTGCAATGTGTTAGTTAGGGCATATATGGGTTCAGGACTCATAAAACTGAGTCTTCCCAACTTATTGGTTGGGTGATTTTGAGCAAATTACTCTACATTCTAGAGCATAAGTTTCCTTTCCACCAAAATGGTGATAATGACAATTCTGACTTTACTAGATAGAGTTCCTGACACCTTCTTAGCATTCAATTAATAAATGGTAGTTGCTGATTTTAGCATTAACAGTGTGACTATCTTTAGATTTTAGTGAATCAACATTTCTAACTAGGTCATATGGAGGGTATTATAAAAGACAAAGACTAGAGGGGGAAAGTATTCCTGATAATCATAAGAAGAAGAAAAATAAAGAGATATCAAACTCAGGACACATTTGAGAAAGGACAAGTTAGACACTGGGGTGGGGACGGAAATGGACACATATAAGCAGAAAGCAAGTATAGGATAGGATACTACACTGATTGAGTCCTAATAGAAAAGTACCTTAAATACCATGTTAATAGGAATAGGAGACATTCTGTAAGTCATAAGGCCTTGAGCAGGAGGGAAAACCCTGGTCAGATATTCTTGTAGGATGCCAACTCTGAAAGAAGTATGAAGACTGAACTTGAGAGAATAGAGAGTGGAATCTGGGAGACCCATTAGAAGATTGTAAAAGATTAGAAGGCTCTGAAATCTACATCTTCATCATCAACATCACCATAATTACAAGTGAATTTATCGAGCACTGCATATATCAACTAATTTAAATTTGAACACAATCCTATGGTATTGTTTACTATATTTCTTGTTTACAGGTGAGAAAACCAAATTACAATGAGATTCAGCAATCTGCCCAAGATCACAGATGTAGTTAGTGCAAAGACAGGATATATAAGCAGTGGACTCTAAAGCTTGCACTCCTGATCTCCACATTATGCTGAATCTTAGAGGAAAGAGTAGGAGAGACGCATAGGGTGATAGAATCAAGATGACAGAACCAATATGACCAGGTAACTGAATTGGGCATGGAAATTAGGAAAAGGGGCATGTCAAAAATAACCCAGACATTTTGAGCTATGGTAACTGGGTTTTGGAGGCACCCTTAAAACATGACATTTGGTAGAACAGTTCCCTTTTTGGTGAGGAGGTTTGAAGAACGTGCTGCAGGTATCTGCAGGGGCAGCTGCGTAGATGTACATGTGTAGCATTTGGAAGCATTTTGAAACAGAGATCTCTGTGTTAGAAGACAGGAAAGAAGTGAAGGATGTAGGTGGAGTACATCTGTGGGAAGGGCAAACAGACGGAAAGAAGAAATATGGACCTCAAAGAAACCAATCCAAAAATAATCTTGTAGAGCTGAGCTGAATCAATAGACTTTTGGTTCCCCGATGTCTTTTTCTGTTAGCCTTCCACATTATCTGAAATACCACCACTGCCTTTTAACCATGTAAAATCTATCTATTCATCTACCATGATCTATCAAACATATATTGCAGTATCACATTTATTAAATTATAGAAAAAGTTAATAGCATTTTCCCCCCTGTTTTAGTTGGCTTTCCTGTTACTAAAAAGCTAGGGAGATGACCAAAATTATATTCTAATTAATAATTTACAGAGACTGGAAATTTAAGCAGGGGCTGTCATAGGACTGGAAGAAGTACATAAAATATTTTCACTTGTTAATGAGTACTATCATTTTCATAAAGTGTACATTTGAAGCTTTATAGTGTTAAGTCATCTGACCTCTTGGTTTTTTTTTCTCCTTTGGGAATTCAAGCCCTATGAAAACAAAAGGGAAATCCTGTGCATGTAGAAAATATTTTTCAGTTGACAGAGGGGCCAGAGACTCTGAGAGGGTATGGTTTACAATCTTACAGTAAATTGTGAACATTCACATTCTTCCATTTCTTACTAAAATCCATTTGGAACCAGCATTCTTGAATACATAGACATCCTTTATTATGCTATTCATATATATAGCATTTATCACTTTTAGACTAAAAAGTTCTACAAATTTAAAATCTACCAAAGTGGAGAATCTTTTCATTTGTCCTGAAAATTACCTTTTTCAAATTTCTAGGGGTGTCCCATAATGCTGTTATATCACACTCTATTAACAAGTGGCATCCTCACTAAGCACTTTCCGGTTTGATCTCAAAGTAGGCTTTTGAGTGTCGTTCTTCCTAGGTTGGGCTCCCATGCCTTTGGTCCTTTAAATCACTCAGTCTCCACTTTCTGTGGCTCTGTTTTGCCACGTGCAGTTCAGCTGAACAACAGCAGTGTTGTGTTGTATTCAGTTTTGAATTCCCATCTGATGATACCATCTAATGATAGATGATTTTACTAACATCAAGTTCAGATGGTGTCAGCAGGAAATAAGATACAATGACTTCCAGGCCTCCGTTACACTCTTGTTGGCCTCCTAGCTCCCCACACATCCACACAGTGTGTTCAGTCACATCTGACACTTTGAGACTCCGTGGACTCCAGAGGCGACCAAGCTCCTCTGTCCATGGAATTTTCCAGGCAAGAATACTGGAATGGGTTGTCATTTTCTATTCCAGGGAATTTTCCCGACCACGGGATAGAACCCGCTTGCGTCTCTTTGTGTCGCCTGCATTGGCAGGCAAATTCTTACCACTGAGACACCCTTTATACTTGCCTGCATTGGGTTTTACCTATCCCTTCACTGAACTAATCACAGCTTCTCTTGAGAGGTTCTTTCAGTTTATTCCCTCTGAGGTGGTATCTCACAGCCCTGAAAATACTGGCACAATATAGAAGAATTTACTAATTATTTCCTTTTTTGGATTTTTCACAAGAAGTATAATGTGTATAAATTTGTATTAAGCCAATTTTGTGAATTATCTTTATGTTTGATTTCTTATTTTTAAGTAAACTTCATATCAAAGACACAAATTTTTCCAGTAAGAATTTTAAAGTTTTTTTTTTATATTTTCAAATGTGGTAAGAAAGATCTTAGTAGTTTTGTTTTAAATTATTTCTACTTATAGAAGCTGTGTTACCTTTCTTTCAACAATGAGGATTTGTAAGTAATAACTAATTCTTTTCATTATATATGGCACTAGTAAGACCAATGTGAAAGTGATTCTATCATGTTATCTAGCTATTCTGAATGGAACACTGGTATTGCTCAGAGATTTACTGACCCATTTTATAAATAAATGGAACCAATATTTTGATCAGTTTCTCTGATTTTGCTTTTTTCCTCTAAGCCTGCTATTCATACACTGATCTTCAAGTAATGCTTCAAATTCCCTAAAAGATTCTGTCCCTAGGAATACAGGTATGGTTGAGTTACACATGGACAATATCAGAATATCAAAATCAGATTGATTATATTCTTTGCACCCAAAGATGAAGAAGCTCTATACAGTCAGCAAAAACAAGACCAGGAACTGACTATGGCTCAGATCATGAACTCCTTATTGCCAAATTCAGACTTAAATTGAAGAAACTGGGAAAACCACTAGACCATTCAGGTATGATCTAAATCAAATCCCTTACAATTATGCAGTGGGAGTGACAAATAGATTCAAGGGATTAGATCTGATAGACAGAGTTCCTGAAGAACTATGGATGGAGGCTTGTGACATTGTACAGGAGGCAGTGTTTAAGACGATCCCCAAGAAAAAGAAATGCAAAAAGGCAAAATGATTGTCTGAGGAGGCCTTACAAAACAGCTGAGAAAAGAAGATAAGCTAAAGGCAAAAGAGAAAAGGAAAGATATAACCACCTGAATGCAG
This sequence comes from Bison bison bison, assembly GCF_000754665.1. NCBI lineage: Eukaryota > Metazoa > Chordata > Mammalia > Artiodactyla > Bovidae > Bison > Bison bison. The sequence goes on from NW_011494787.1 coordinate 7,015,955, forward strand.
AGTTCCAAAGAATAGCAAGGAGAGATAAGAAAGCTTTCCTCAGGGATCAGTGCAAAGAAATAGAGGAAAACAATAGCATGGGAAAGACTCAAGATCTCTTCAAGAAAATTATAGATACCAGGGGAACATTTCATGCAAAGATGGGCTCAATAAAGGACAGAAATGGTATGGACCTAACAGAAGCAGAAGATATTAAGAAGAGGTGGCAAGAATACACAGAAGAACTGCACAAAAAAGACCTTCATGACCCAGATAATCACGAAGGTGTGATCACTCACACTGACCTAGAGCCAGACATCCTGGAATGTGAAGTCAGGTGGGCCTTAGGAAGCATCACTACGAACAAAGCTAGTGGAGGTGATGGAATTCCAGTTGAGTTATTTCAAATCCTGAAAGATGATGCTGTGAAAGTGCTGCACTCAATATGCCAGCACATTTGGAAAACTCAGCAGTGGCCACAGGACTGGAAAAGGTCAATTTTCATTCCAATCCCAAAGAAAGGCAATGCCAGAGAATGCTCAAACTACCGCACAATTGCACTCATCTCACACACTAGCAAAGTAATGCTTAAAATTCTCCAAGCCAGGCTTCAACAGTACATGAACCGTGAACTTCCAGATGTTGCAGTTGGATTTAGAAAAGGCAGAGGAACCAGAGATCATTATCAGAGAAGTGCAAATCAAAACCACTATGAGGTACCATTTCACACCAGTCCGAATGGCTGTGATCCAAAAGTCTACAAATAATAAATGCTGGAGAGGGTGTGGAGGAAAGGGAACCCTCTTACACTGTTGGTGGGAATGCAAACTAGTACAGCCACTATGGAGAACAGTGTGGAGATTCCTTAAAAAACTGGAAATAGAACTGCCTTATGATCTAGCAATCCCACTGCTGGGCATACACACTGAGGAAACCAGAAGGGAAAGACACACATGTACCCCAATGTTCATCACAGCACTGTTTATAATAGCCAGGACATGGAAGCAACCTAGATGTCCATCAGCAGATGAATGGATAAGAAAGCTGTGGTACATATACACAATGGAATATTACTCAGCCATTAAAAAGAATACATTTGAATCAGTTCTAATGAGGTGGATGAAACTGGAGCCTATTATACAGAGTGAAGTAAGCCAGAAGGAAAAACATCAATACAGTGTACTAACACATACATATGGAATTTAGAAAGATGGTAACAATAACCCGGTGTACGAGACAGCAAAAGAGACACTGATGTATAGAACAGTCTTATGGACTCTGTGGGAGAGGGAGACAGTGGGAAGATTTGGGAGAATGGCACTGAAACATGTAAAATATCATGTAAGAAACGAGATGCCAGTCCAGGTTCAATGCACGATACTGGATGCTTGGGGCTAGTGCACTGGGACGACCCAGAGGGATGGTATGGGGAGGGAGGAGGGTTCAGGATGGAGAACACATGTATACCTGTGGTGGATTCATTTTGATATTTGGCAAAACTAATACAATTATGTAAAGTTTAAAAATAAAATAAAATTAAAAAAAAAAAAGAAAAGGCAGAGAACCAGAGATCAAATTGCCAACATCCACTGGATCATTGAAAAAGCAAGAGAGTTTCAGGAAAACATTTACTTCTGCTTTATTGACTATGCCAAATGCCTTTGACTGTGTGGATCACAACAAACTGTGGAAAATTCTTCAACATATGGGAATACCAGGCCAGTTTACCTGTCTGCTGAGAAATCTGTATACAGGTCAAGAAGCAACAGTTAGAACTGGACATGGAACAACAGACTGGTTCCAAACTGGGAAAGGAATATATCAAGGTGGTATATTGTCACCCTGCTTATTTAACTTATATGCAGAGTACATCATGAGAACTGTTGGGTTGGATGAAGCACAAGCTGGAATCAAGTTTTCCAGGAGAAATATCAAAAACCTTAGATGTGCAGATGATACCACCCTTATGGCAGAAAGCAAAGAAGAACTAAAGAGCCTGTTGATGAAAGTGAAAGAGGAGAGTCAAAAAGTTGGTTTAAAACTCAACATTCAGAAAACTAAGATCATGGCATCTGGTCATCACTTCATGGCAAATAGATGGGGAAACAAAGGAAACAGTGACAGATTCATTTTTGGGGCTCCAAAATTACTGCAGATGGTGACTTCAACCATGAAATTAAAAGATGCTTGCTCCTTGGAAGAAAAGCTATGACCAACCTAGACAGCATATTCAAAAGCAGAGACATTACTTTGCCAACAAAGGTCCGTCTAGTCAAAGCTATGGTTTTTCCAGTAGTTACGTATGGATGTGAGAGTTGGAATGTGAAGAAGGCTGAGTGCCGAAGAATTGATGCTTTTGAACTGTGGTGTTGAAGAAGACTCTTGAGAGTCCCTTGGACTGCAAGGAGATCAAACCAGTCCATCCTAAAGGAAATCAGTCCTGAATATTCGTTGGAAGGACTGATGCTGACATTAAAATTCCAATGCTTTGGTCACCTGATGTGCAGAACTGACCCTGATGCTGGGAAAGATTGAAGGCAGGAGGAGAAGGGGATGACATAGGATGAGATGGTTAGATGGCATCACCAACTCAATGGACATGAGTTTGAGAAAGCTCTGGGAGTTGATGATGGACAGGGAAGCCTGGCATGCTGCAGTCCATGGGGTCACAAAAAGTCAAACACATCTGAGCAACTGAACTGACTGACTGAGCTTCAGGTGGGCTCTTAACAGGGATCAGGGTACCTGTCTGAAATATACTTTTACTATTACATTTTGAGTACCTCTCAGGAAATGTTCCTATAATTATTTCTTGCATGTTTGGTGCTTTCTCTAGTTGGTTGATTATCCAATTTTTCTAGTTGCTTTTCTCTCTCCCAAAGATGCTTGTTTTTTTTGTTCCTTCCAACACAGACATTTTGACTTAGCTGGTTATTCAGTTTTGCTTGGTCTGTTTGATTCTCTAAAGGCACTTATCATGAACTTCCAATGAGGTATTTTAAATGTTTTAAGGTTTCTTGTGGTTTATTTAACTAATTAAAATAAATAAATTTAATTTTAAAAATTACCTGAAAAGCAAAAAAAAAAAAAAAAGAAATAGTCATCTATTCTATTTGGAAATCTTATCATTCCCTATTTTTCCCCAATGTGTGCATTTAGACACTCCATATCTGGCAAATTTTTATCCTTTAGTTATCACTACTTGTTCTTCTTCTACAGTTTCTCTCTATCCCTACGTATTTTAAAGTTAGGCTCACTTTTTGGGGGAAGACTATCTAGAGCATGTCCTTATAGACGCATTTGTTATTTGAGTATTTCCACACACTGGAATTCTCTCGTGTTGCTGTTGTCTTTGTACTACAGGGTTTTACTCTGTTTCTGTTTATACTCTCCTTCATATACAGTGCTTCAGACCTTTCTGTGTAACCTTTTTATAGATTTCAAAGGCCAAAAAGCACCATACTATCTTGGTTATCTTTTCTCCTCAACACTACCAGATTTTAAAAATAGCTATCTCAACCAGTGTTTAACAGAATGTGAAATATAGTGCAATGCTTTAAAACATTCTAATTATCTTTTGTAATTGTTTAGCAGTAAATGAATGTTCAGGCTTTTTTATTCACTACAGTGCCATAAGTACTTTCTAGGAGGCAATTTTTTCTCTAGCCCATTCCTGCTCTATAACCAGTGTTATTTCTTACTGTTGAAAGCGGGAGAGTTGGGGTGAAGGATGGAAATGGGGGAAAGGCAGCAGAAAAATCTCTCTAGTATTCTTTAAAGAAAAGTAATGACTTTCTCCCAGAAGAAAATCAAAGACTGCATGAAATTCTGCCCCTTTAAAAAATGTAAGCTGATTTTTTTTTTAAATGCCAGGCACTTTTATCCTTATAGCTTAAAGGCAAAGAATGAATGAAATGTAGAAAATGAAGAACATGTGACAGCATCAAAGAAGCAAAGCAAAACTGGAGAGTGTGTCTGGCTATGTCAGGCCAGGGTGGGTCTTTCTAGGCAGACCATTAAGGCAATCTGGCTGCCAGATGAAGTGTTTATGAAAGGGCAGGAAAGATCTATAAAGACTTTTTGATGTTTTAAAGGAACCTCTCCTTTATACCTCCTCCTCCCTTTCCCCCCTGCCTCATCTTGTCCCCACCAATGCCATCCCACTTGTGAGGCAAACCACAACCATCTGTAGAAGTGTTTTATGTTTTAAAGCATTTGGATCTTGGCTTGATCTCTATTGTGACGGATACTGGAGCATTTTTCACTTCTGCTGGGAGAAAATGGTGAAATGTTGGGTAGATCAGGTAAATGCTTCTAGGAAATAGTGAGAGGTGGTGGTTAATCAGAGTGGAATTAATCAACTCCTATTTACCTAATCAAGATAAGGATTATTTCTTGAATAGATTTAATTACATCACGTTGGCACCATTAGGACATCATGACAAATCCACTCATTTTATAAAGAGGAAATCGAGCTTCAAGGGCTCACAATTAGTCCAGGGAAATTCCAGGACTGCAATCCATTTCTCCACATTCTTGCTTCTTATACCATATAATCTCTCTTTACTCTCAGAAGACTTCAATTGTAATTTCTATTCCTGCCTTTGTCATCCTTTAGTCTGGGAAAACCACTTGGCCAGCAGAATTTGTATTGGCTGGATACACATCCGTTTGTATTCAAGCCTATAGCATTGAACAGTGGTGGGTTAGCATAACAGGAAGGTTCCATTTTCCATGAGAGTATTCCTTGGCGGGGACAGGGAGGACATGGAGAAGGGCAACACTGGTGAGGGGATGTTTGTGAGGAACAATGACCATGTTCCCTGGGACAATAAAAGATACAACAGAGGGTGAGCAGTTGTATCATGCTCTTACCCTGACCACTCTGACATTCACAGTTCTTCCACATGTCCTAACCCTCTTATCTTCTACATCTACATCAACTCCTGGCCCATTTCACACTTTCTCCATATTGCACTTGTATATAGGTGGCATCTTGATAGTTTAGCTGGACATCATAGTGAAGTACAGTGAAAAGTGTACTTAGGGGAAACCCAAGACCTCCTGAATTCAGGTCCTAATTGTCAATATCCATCTCTGTAGCTTTGAGCACATTGCGCTAAGTCGCATCAGTCATGTCTGACTCTTTGTGACCCCATGGACTGTAGCTCTCCAGGCTCCTCTATCCATGGGATTCTATAGACAAGAATACTAGAGTGGGTTGCCATGTCCTTTTCTAGGGAAACCTCCTGACCCAGGGATCAAACCCACATTTCTTATGTCTCCTGCATTGCAGATGGTTCTTTACCACTAGCACCACTGGAAAGCCCCCATTTCCTACTTCTCTGACCCAGAAATAAGAAGTAAAATGAAGAGAATAGCCTCACTGCTAACTTTATCTAAATACCAGTGGGTAAGAAAGCAGCCTTTCCTTACTTCTTTGGTCCTTATCCCTTCTTAATTACTATAATGTTTCTATTGCCTAAAAATGTTCAGCACTACATTTTGCAAAGTATCAAGGACTCAGCAGAACATGAAAGCTTTGTATACTTCCCATTCCTTTCCCTCTTGAGAGGAAACCTCTTCCTCCCTAATTAGTACACTGTAAGTTACTGAGTCAGGAAACTCCCCTCGAATGCATTCAGCCTCCTTCTTTGCCCATGACACAGCTTCTCCTCAGTACCTCCTCACATGCACCAAAAAAGGCACATCATACATGGCTTTTTTTCTTACATAGTTACAGAAGTCATACTCTTACCTCTGTATACGTCTCTCTATGCAAATAATCCTAACACATAAAAACAACTGTATTTTTACAGCTGTGTGGAGTTCCTTGCTAATGTCAAACATCATACTCACATGTCTGTAAATGCCCTCCCTGTTCTGGACACTTATTAGGGGAGTTCTTTGCCTCATTTAGTGATCCAGCTACGTATGAGGAAAAGCAGATGTGAAATATCTGTAGTCTCAGGCTCATGCCCTTTTCTGAAAGACTCCCCAGGAATAGTTAACCTTGAGACTATTATAGGAAGCTCAATTGAATAGAGGTCTAATATGACATCTTATACTTATTTATGGATGCCTGGCATCTCTATGTTTTCTGGGGCTCCCATGGGAGCCATTCATCTGTTCATCATCATGGTTGCTTCTTCTTTGCTCTGAGACCCCAGGAATTTCAACTGTTTCTCATTGGCAACTGCCAAAATTCACTACATCCTGTGACTCTCTGGTCTCCCTCCAGCCTGTTTGTGGAGTTCTCACTGGCCCTGACAGATGCACACAGACCCCTTTTACTCTAAACTACAAGTTTTGTTGAGACAAAAAATAAGAAAAATAGAAAATATGAGTTCATTCTCTCAGTCTACAAATATTCATTGAGCTTCTCTTCTATCCCAGGCATAGGAAATTCAAAAGTAAGTGAGAGGGCTTCCCTGGTGGCTCAGAGGTAAAGAACCCCCCTGCCAATGCGGTAGACACAGATTCAATCCCCGATCCAGGAAGATCCCACATGCTGTGGAGCAACTAAGCCCATGAACCACAACTATTAAGCCTGTGCTCTAGAGCCCAGGAGCCCCAACTACCGAGGCAGCACATGCGCTCCACAAGAAGAGAAGCCATCGCAATGAGAAGCCCATACCCCATAACCAAGAGTATTAGCCCATTCACCACAACTAGAGAAAAGCCCACACAGCAATGAAGACCCAGCACAGCCAAAAATAAATTAAAAACTAAAGTAAGTGAGAAAACACTGCCTTCCTCCAAGAGGCCCCCAGTCTAAAGGACAAAACTCACACATACTCAATAGAGACTGGGAGAGAAAGAAGAAAGCAGAATGGGGAAAACATAGGAAAATGGACAGTTCCTGTTATATTTAAAGTTAAAAAAAAATTCCCAAATTGCACAAAATTTTGCAGTCTCATCTCATGACTACTTATTAATCATATAATTTATTTATTAATTCAAGAATTATTTCTGAATATCTGCTACATGTCAGCTTTATTCTAGGTGCTGGAGTTACAATAATGAAGAAAGCCAACTAACTTCCTAGTTTATATACCAGTGGAGGAAACTAATAAAAAACAGGTCAACGTATAGTTTCACATCATGGTAAGTGCTATGAAGAAATAGTGGATAAAAATTAACGTCAATGAAGACCTCTTTGAGGAGGTACCAATGCAGTGGAAGCCTGAGGGAAGAAGGTAGAGAGAACTAGGCTGGGGTATAAGGGAAGAATTTTCTTAGTATAAGGAGGAACAGTAGTAAAATTTCTGGGGTGAGAATGATGTTACAGTTTGGAATCACGACAAGTCTCTCAGATTGCTATGATGGTAGTATTACATCATGGAAACTGGCAAACACTACAAATTAGGGTTTCCCCAGTAGGGGCCACATTTAGGAAGTATTCTCTCTGGGCATTGCCACAGATACAGGAAAAAAAAACAAAACAAAACACTTCTCACAGAAGACCACCAGAACCAGCTCTATTCCAGACAAAATCTCCAACAGAGATGGAGGGTCATGGGGGCTCAGCCCTGTAACCCTAAGGCCTGGAAACTTTTAAAGCTATTTGTGTCCAGGCTGAAAGCTCAGAGGTATTTTGATACAGATTTTTAAATGGCCTAAATTATTGTCGAAAAAGCCATGGCATACACACCCCTTTAAATCAATGTAGAACCCCAGTTTCCCTCTCTACTTATTGTCCTGTGAGGTTACATCAGACATATCAGATGTAAATGCTAAATACAAGAGACAGTGACCTATAGAAGAGAGGGGACCCAAAGAAGCTGAATAAAGAATGAAATAATTATTTCATAATTTAAAAATATTGAGAAGGGTTCCTACAGAGAATGAGTATTAAGTAATATGAGATTAAAAACCAATCACCAGGTTGAGCCTCAGGAGCAACAGTAGAAGCATGCACACACACACACACACACACACACACACACACACACACAATGCATTAATAAATCCCTACTTTACAAATCTTCGTATGTCTGCTAGGAGATCTCCCTACCCACAACCCAAATTCCTAGACTGTGCAATTGTTACACAAGAGATTAAAACAATTATATGTGATACTTAATTAAATATCTATACTTTCAGTGAGTGATGGATTTACCTTCTTTCCCCCCCTTTTTGTTAAAGACAGCCCAGAGATAAAACCTTCAAGTTATGAGTAATTATACCCTGCTGAGAAAAGTGATAGAGTGCTACACTCAGAAGGACTTATCAAGCCCTGAAATTGTGAAGTCGACACTTAAGACTTTTCTTCTTATTATTTTCCCCAACACCAACAGTTTCCCAGCTTGCTCCCAGAGGGAGAGAAACAAACAGTATGTACCTGCATTTTAATGGGACTAAATAGAACTGGTTTATTCACTTTTTTTTTTCTTTTTTACTACACTGGTTTCATATTTCCAAACAGAGGGATATGGTACAAAGTGCACTTTTCATGGACAGTGGAAAGCTACAAGATAGGAATATTTTCTGTTACTATGGATAGGGTTTTGGCACAAATGGGATCATAACATTTTGTCAACAGAACCTGTCGGCTTAGAATACTCTTTCAGATGGTGCTACGAAATGGGGAAGCCACTAGATGCCTTCTGAGGCTCATGTTAAATGAGATGCTGTTCTATCTTGGGTACCTTCTATGGAAAAGAACACAAGAACTAAGAACCAAGGGTCTTTGCAGAGCAGTGTCCATCCTAGCATCACTATCGGGCAACATTAAGGTTGGAGCAGGAATGACTGAGTTTGTGAGGCAGCCTCAAATTTATTTTTCTAAGATGTATGATTTTATCTGGGCTCAGTGTATACCTTTCAACATGGATTCTCAAACTTTGCATAAAAATCAGCTGTAGGACTTGTTAAAATGAAATTCCTATCCTTCACACACAGAGACTGTTTTGATGGCTTTGGGAGAAGAATCAGGAATTTGCATTTTAGTAAGCTAACACCCTAGGAGATTCTGGGGAAGTGGTCCAAGATGCACACATTGCGAAACAGTCTGCAAACAGGTTTTAGGAAGTCTGTGAATGCCTGATGTTGAGTGCAATAGTTATTGTGTGAATTTCTATGACAACACATTTTTCGGGGTTCCTAAATGAGTCTGCAGTCCACAGAGGGTTGAGAACCTTGGCCCTCCAGGTGATTTGAACACCAGGGATTCGATTCAATCTTTGGATCCCCACCAGCCTCACTGAGTCCCAGGGGCTTAGCTTGAGAAAGGAAACTCATTTCTCTGTGGTCTATTTTCTTGGTTTAGCTGCTTGGTCTGAATTTGGCTTTCTGTGCTTTGTCCCAGCATTCCTGCATGATGTTTCTGCTGTTAGCCAATGATATGTTTCAGGGCTTATCAGGGGCATCTAAGGCCCTGTTTTCTAAACTATGGAAGGTTTTAGAAAGAATGGTAAATGTTAAAAATGCCCAAGCAACAGCTCTGGATCCTATTAAACCACATCCTAATTATTTGGTTTGGGAATCAGATTCATCTCTTCCAATACTGAGTTGTGTAGATTACAAACTTGATTAGTGATATACAGGTACTTAATAGCCACAGGTCTTAGCTTTTTAATCTCTAAAACAGAGTCAAAAGTATCTGTTTAAATTTCTGAGTTACCGTGAGGAAAAATGAGATAATAGACATAAACAATTTTTTTTTAACATTCTATTACAGCAAGGTATTTTTTGGCAATGAAAACTTTAGCATGGCTTCTGTGACTCAAAGAATGTTAGATCCATGAAAATGCATGGCATTATACTAAATATTAATATAACAATTCATCCGCTTTAACAGAAATTTCTGATTATTCTTATCTGTCAGAGGTGGCTTGAAAATCACCTTTTTGAGATGGGAACATAGGAGTAACCCTGAGTTGGAAGAAAATGGAACAAGAAAGGTATAGGAGGAAATATCAGACATCTGCTTTTTTGCAAGTTTATATTATTGTAGTTGATTTACAATCCTGTGTTAATTTCTTCTGTGATTCAGTTATGTTGTTGTTCAGTCTCCCAGTCATGTCTGACTCTTTGTGACCCCATGGACTGCAGCACACCAGGCCTCCTTGTCCCTCACTATCTCCCATTTGCCCAAGTTCAGTTTCATTGCATCGATGATGCCATCCAGCCATCTCATCCTCTGATGCCCTCTTCTTCTGCCCTCAGTCTTTCCCAGTATCAGGGACTTTTCCAATGAGTTGTTTGTTCACATCAGATGACCAAAATACAGGAGCTTCAGCTTCAGGATCAGTCCTTCCAATGAATATTCAGGATTAAGGCCCCTAAGATTGACTGGTTTGATCTCCTTGCTGTCAAAGGGACTTTCAGAAGTCTTCTCCAGCACCACCGTCTAAGGCATCAATTCTTTGGCATTCTGCCTTCTTTACAGTCCAGCTCTCACAACCATACGTGACCACTGGTAGAACCCCAGTTTGCCTTCTCTACTTATTGTCTTATGAGGTTACATCAAATATATCAAATATAAATGCAAATACAAGAGACACTAACCTACAGAAGAAGAGGGGACCCACTGATTCAGTGGGTGAGCGTGACCACTGATTCACTTTTACATAGATATATATTTACCTTTTCATTTTCCTTTCTATTATGGTTTATCACAGGTTATTGAATACAGTCCCCTGTATTATAAGTAGGACCTTGTTGTTTATCCATTCTATATATACTAACCCCCAAACTCCCAACCTATCTCTCCCCTGCCTCCTTCCCCCTTGGCAACCACAAATCTATTCTCTATGATGAAACATCTGTTCTAAATCCTAGTATTCAAACTACTTTTTAAAAATCATCTTTCTTTCTGCCCAGCCATCCTCATTACCTTTTTGCATTCCATTGCTCCCTAAATTTTTCCAGTTTCTCCAGTAAAACTTTCCTTCTTTTACCTTCTCTCTGCTTGAGTCTTCTACTTTCCCAATTTTACTCTCTTTCTCTTTATTTGTCAATATTCTAGGAGGATAATGTTAAATAGAATGAGTTGGAACATATACAGGCATGTTAAAATATTATCAATAAGTGACACCTGGGAAGATGGAAAATTCAAGAAGAAAATTAAGTGAATGAGTTAGCAAATGCAGACAAATAGAGATTTTTGTCTGCCACCCACGTCTCCTACAACTTTGGTAATGGTTAATGCTATGACATTCTCCCCTGGTTTACAGGGAGTTTTCTTATGAAGTAATTCAGATACTGGAACAGATGATCACTAAGAACCTTTTCAGCTCAGAAAGGCTGGCTGATGAACAAAGCTGTCCAAGCTACAGGCTAATTGCCAGTCTAATTTCTTTTACCTGTAAACGTAATAGGCTTATACGAGTACCAGAGGTGTTTCCACTACCATTTAATTAGATGACTGCTGTAGTGATATACCAACCACTGCACTGTGACAGAACAACCCCATGGTAGATAATTCATTTCTTGAGCAATTAGAAATGAGGTTTGAAGGTGATGTTAAAATATTTTACTTTTATAATGCTTTAGCATTTACAAAGCACTTTCATACACATGAACTCACTGAGTCCTCATTAAAATCATGAGCTATATATATGAACTATTTTCACATTTTACAAAATAAAAGAGTTCTGAGCTTGCGGTAACTTGATTTGTTCCAGGTTGACCAGTAACTGTAAGGAGTTCTTCTATCTGCCATGAAAGGTGAAGTGCAGTTTTTCCTCTATAGTTCAGGTAACTGTAGGTTTGAATTCAGAAAATCTCTTCCTCAAAGTTCCCATCTATAGAGTTATTTGTCACAAGAGGCATAAAGCTAGAAATCATTAATCGCCTTGGAAAAGCATGGTATCATTAGTCTTTTAATGTGATGATCTTTTCAGATTTAAATGAAATGTTCCTCATCTGAAAGACTTGATGAACCTTGTAAAAAGATTTTTTATATTTATGAAATGAAGGCTTACTACAAGGCAGACACTGTGCTAGATAAAGGTTATCCATTTTGAAACGATATACTTCATCCGGGGATTGGAACTAGCTCAATCTCATATTCAAAGCAGAACCTGGAGAAGACTTCAAAGCCTGGTCACCAGAATGTAGGAAAATACACCTAAATCTTTTCATTCTTCAGTCCACATCATCCAACCATTATGGTGAAAGGAAGAATACAAAACCATGAAAGCAAAATGTTATAAAAATCTTGCTGAAACAACAAACAATAATAACTGTAATACTCTTTAAGGACTGGATTACATGCCATACTATCACCAGCTACATAATATTCTCTTTCCTAACCCCAGTTCAGAACTACATCCACTCCTATAGAGGTGCACAGCAAATTTCAGACAGAAAGCTGAAAGACTTTTTGTAGCTGCATTGAGGTTGCAATTGGAATTGGTCCTTCCTAAAGCTTACCAACTAAAGCAAACTCCCTCCCACTAGAAAGAAGTCAGCATAAAGAAACGCTCACATGAGGAAGAAGTCGAGGAAATGAGACAGATAGGGAATGAGAAGTGATGATAGCCTAACCTTTAGGAAATGGATACAAGATCTTGATGCTTAAGTTAGGGTATATCAAGCTGAAAATGGCCAGATTCACATGGCCACCACAGGAGACTGAGAGAGAAATGCAGAGAGCAGTCCAGGAACAATTGAGAAGACACGTAGAGAAAAGCTGTTTTCTTTTTCAATTCTGTGGATCTGAGGCACCACACTCTCAAGGAATCAAACTGCAGCACTGGTGTGGGGTAGCCTTAAGTGACCCCCTCCTAACCATTCTTCCACTGTTTGTTGCCTATGCTCAACAAATCATTGCTTAAGGTTCAGATTTGGTACAATATAAAAAGGAGCTTATAAAGAATATTAGACACAATGTTCTTAGCATTCAAGTGGATTTGGGGGAATATATACCTCTCTGCAGTTTCTTGGCTCTGTTACTCTGTAAATTAATTAAACAAGGAGGCCGTTAGACTGAAGTGGCTGTAATGCCAAGCTGTTTGAGTTTGGTTTGGTGACAAATCAAAATCTAAGGCTATAAATACCTCAAGGTTAGGAGACTGAAACCTAAGGACAACTAACAGATGACAAGCAGCACCAGGTTTCAAGCTATAGCCAATCAATAATTTCCTTACTTTGCTTGTCTTTTCTCTATATAAGTTTTTCCCCAGCTCAAATAAATTTTTAAAATTTTAAAATGCCTCAGTTATCTGTTAACATCTATGAGTCATCCCTCATTCTTCCTCTTCTCTTCTGAGTCGTTGTGGAGTGACTGGTTCAGGCTGTGCTTTCCCAGGCTCCCGTGTCAGCTAATTCATTCATTCAGTGAGAAGCACTGGCAGAAAATGAGAGACCAGGGGCATGGGAGAGGCCGGGTGTCCCTCCACTCTTGTCTCTGCACTGGTCCCCTTCTTTGGCTGTGACTACATCTCCTATGGAGATCAATCCCTTGGTCCTGGTAATGCCAATTCTCCCACTGACTTCAGCTGGTTCTCGTCTCTGGGTGCCTCTGCTCAGCGTCTTACAGTTCTGTAACGTGTGTAACAAATTTGGGGGATTTCATTTCCTTTAAATGCTTTGAGGGGGTTTATGTTTCTTTGGTTGTGCCTTCACTGATTCAACCATCTTCCTTTTTAGATTTTCTAGTATTAAAATATGTTTTAATATTTCTGATTAAATCATTCTGTCACATTGGTATTAGTTAGTTGAACATAAATATAATTAAATAGCCAATATATACAATCTAACCATCACTGTAAACAGATTTTGCTACTAGTAAGTGGTGGTGATGGTTTACTTGCTAAGTTGTACCTGACTCTTTCGACCCCATGGACTGTAGTCTGCCAGGCTCCTCTGCCCATGGTATTTCCCAGGCAAGAATACTGGAGTGGGTTGCCGCTTCCTTCTCCAGGGGATCTTCCTGACCCAGGGATTGAGCCCACGTCCTCTGCACTATAGGGAGCCTCCTGCATTGCAGGTGGATTCTTTACCACTGAGCCACCAGGACATCTAATAAATACTCAAGGAGAAAAGATCCATCCATAGTGGCAGTGGTGTTAGGCTCCATCTTATCATAGTGACTAGAATAATTTCTGGCTCTAGGAAGTCCTCTGTAAATATTTGATTATGACCTTGTCTTATGCATCTTATTCACAGAACCTAATACAGTGTCCAGCTATCAAGAAGTATTTGTTGACATGAACTGAATTGACAATAATTCTACTAAACCTATTTATTTCATGCACATTTACTAATGGGCAGGTGGAAATATTTGAGTACTGTTTCAAGTGGCTCATAAGTAGTAAGAACATCGGTTTTATTTTTTCCCCAATATACTACTTAAGCCATCATATTCATTTTCAGGGATTTTTATTTCAGCTATTGTTGCCAGGATAAAATTTCAATTTTCTATGATAATTATATTGGGTTGCAAAGAGAATTTAGGAACAAAAACTAGAAGATTTTCCTTTTCAGCAATCTGACTTATGAAGTCAAAACACAAAGTCAGTGCATGCCTCAGGTAAAATTTAAAGGGGGTTATGCTACGCTATGCTAAGTCACTTCAGTCATGTCCGACTCTGTGCAACCCCATAGACGGCAGCCCACCAGGCTCCCTGTCTCTGGGATTCTCCAGGCAAGAACACTGGAGTGGGTTGCCATTTCCTTCTCCAATGCATGAAAGTGAGAAGTGAAAGTGAAGTCGCTCAGTCGTGTCCGACTCTTAGCGACCCCATGGACTGCAGCCTAACAGGCTCCTCCGTCCGTGGGATTTTCCAAGCAAGAGTACTGGAGTGGGGTGCTATTGCCTTCTCCGAAAGGGGGTTAAGTGTGTCTTTTTTCTCTCCCTTTTTTCATCCCTTCTTCCCAGTTGTCTTCTTTAGATCTCTCTCTCTCTCCAGGCACTCCCCCTCAGTCAAGATCTCACCTTCTTCTTGGGCTCATATACCCATTCTGGCCACACCCCTACTATCTTTGCTTACTCCCCAAAGCCTTTCATTGCCTCGGCTTTTCATTGTCATCATCTCTCATTCTGTTACTCTCTTCACCTGGGGGCAAGCTGCCAGCACCTCCTAAAAGGCATATTCAATTTAAAAGGGACAAGGCCATCCAAAATCTGTTTCAAATAATTAGTGCTTTTAAGCAGTAGTCTCTGATAAAACTACTGAACCCCCAACACACACACACAGCTGGTTTCATCACCCACCCCTGAAGCTACTACCCTTGTCTCTGCCTTTCCCATCCTGAAAAGACCAGGAGAGATGCAAATGGACTGCATGAATGCAGACTCTAGGCATGGAATTTATAACTTTGTCCTTGTCACTCCTCCTTCCAAACATCTCACCTCCAATATTCACATAGAGCCAGCTGCTTCAAGTTGCAGACAGCATCACTTTTTTTTTAACTACAGTGCCAAGCAATCATGGTTTACAAACTAGTATGAAGTATACAAACTCACCTTACTCAGCTAGATCGGCTAAGTTACAACGCTCCAGACTCAGCGTATTAAGTTAAAGATTGCTTAAAGCTCTGTGCCAACTCGTCAAAGCCTTCCCTATTTCACTTTCTAGACAGGGCAGCAGATTTTTGTAACCAAATGATTTGGATTGTTCTCTTTACTTCTCAGTACAATCTTAATTTCTCTCTACCAATATTAAACCATCTACTTTATTTTTAATAATGAGAATCTCTGGTTCTTCAGAACACTAGGAAACTGAGAGCTAGGGGAAATATAGTTTCATTTTACAGATGGGCATATGGGCATCTCTTGAGCACTAGTATAAGCTTGTGTGCGTGCTAAGTTGCTTCAATCGTATCTAATTCTTTGCAATTCCATGGACTGTAAACTGCCAGGCTCCTCTCCAGGCAAGAATTCCGGAGTGGGTTGCTATTCCTTCTCCAGGGGATCTTCCTGACCCAGGGATCAAAGCAGCAACTCTTACATCTCTTGCATTGGCAGGTGGGTTCTTTATTACTAGAGGCACCTGGGTAGCCCAAGTACAAGACCCAGAACTTTTTCTCAAGTAGATGCAGTCTAGTGGGCAGACATAGGCTTGGCCAGCTTTATTATAAGATGATGCATGCTCTTGTTTTAATATGTATATAGAGATGGATAAATAGAAGTATAGCTATATTTTTGTATGTATTTACCCATCTCTAACTGCTTAGGAAGTAATTAATTCTTCCTAGAGAATTACAGGAAGATAGCATTGAAACTAGGACATGAAAAATAAATTAAATTTCACCATCAGAAAAAGGAGGAGGTTATTATACAAATAGGAACACTGTGAAAAATGGCATGGAGATAACAGACAAAAATGACTTATGCAGGTGAGCAGAAGCCATCTGGTATGGGTGAAATGCAAGTCAGGAATGAAAGAATGAGAAAAGATGATGCTGAAAAGGTAAGAGTGGGGAATAAAATGTTTAAAAAACTGCACAGACTTCCTTTGTAAGCATTTCCATGAGACTAAATTCAGGGAGATAAGATGGGAATTCATTACTATTCATAGTGAGATTTGATGACAATCGTGGCTGTGGGCTAAAAAGGAAAAAAAAAAAAAGCAAAAAAAAAAAAAAGACATGGTATTTCTCTGGGAGATAAAGGCTCCAAATGTTAGGGACCAATGTGTTATGCAGTTTAAAGCAGAAAAATGAGAACCTCAAAATGCCTCCCCAGTTTCAAGTTTTAGTGGCTCACTGAAAGAGTATTATCAAATTGGACTGGGTACTCTGGCCAAAAGGACGCTATACGGGCAGGGGTAATGTTCAGACGTGCTATTTAGAGAAGTTTCCACCAAGATGTTCGAAATCCGGGTGGAAATTTCTCTTAGAAAATCAAGGCTTACTAGAAATTACTGTTGAGATGTATGCTAGTGAGTCATCCATGCTTTTCCAGGGTTAAAGCCATAGGAAGTCTGGAGCTGAGTGGGAAGAGCGCTGAGCAGGGAATCTTGGGAAACATTTACTTTTAGAGATACATGGTTAACTCGTTCTTTAAAACTTCAAACTCAACTCAATTGCCACTTCTTTCAAGAT
Source organism: Bison bison bison (assembly GCF_000754665.1). Taxonomy (NCBI): domain Eukaryota; kingdom Metazoa; phylum Chordata; class Mammalia; order Artiodactyla; family Bovidae; genus Bison; species Bison bison. Next base: position 7,032,932 of record NW_011494787.1, read on the forward strand.
GCCTTCCTTGATGCTCAATCCCACAGGTTGTATGTCCTTTCTCTCTGCCTCCAATCACACCCCATTTGCACTACCATGACACAGAACTTGCTATATTATGTTAATTCATTTGCATTTACTGTATCCCCATAGACATAAAGCTGGGACTGTGTCTTCACAATGTGGTAGTCTCAGAACATACTACAATTCTCAGCATAGGGTAGAAATGCAATGCATGTCTACTAGAATAAATGAATAAAGAAATCACTGAATGAACATACAGAATGAAGAACAGTGAGAAAGAGAATTAACAGAAAGATGAGTTGCAGGCAAGTCAGTTTCAAGAAGGCTAATAGGGTGCAATGCTGTAGAACAATCAAGGAGAGTGAGATCAGGAAAAGGACTTGATCTACCTAGGCCAGTAATATTCTGGATATTTGGATTTTGGATATCCAATAATATATTAGATGTTTGTTTTCTTTTTTAAGAAAATTATTTCAGGGAGCAGGGATCAGAATTCCATTTTTTGAGGGGTGTATGGAAGGGAGGAAGTGGTTCCAGCAACCACTGACTCTTCTCAGAGAAATCTGGAGAACTAAGGGAAAGTGAGATGTTGATGGTGGGTGACAGGGATTATACTTTTAGAAGGAGGAATTGGAAAAAGACAAAGATTCCCATGTGAGGGATACTGAGAAGTTGTGTATAAGGAACTAGAAGTGAGGGATATGGTAACAGAATAATCAAGAATAATGAGAAAGACATCTTTTATTTTTACTGTAGTTCACAATCTCACTTTCTGTCTCTGTCTCTCTCTCTCTCATACACACACACAGAGCTAAAACATAGTAGGTATTTTCTAACCATTTATTAGAATGAGAGGCTTAACACTTATTAAATGCCAGGTATTTATTATAAGAGTGAATATCCTTTTCTCCTGATACTCTGACATTTTGGGAAGCCTCAACCATGATGCTGGGAGAAGGGAAATATTCAGTTATATACAGGGACTTCAGTAAAGGATATTATAAAAACTATCTCTGGGAAGCTGTAAGAGGGGGTTTTTTAGCCACATGCTCAAGCTAAGCACAGCATTATCTGGGTATTGTTCCCCTAAGTACAGAAATGTGGAATGTGCTATCCCCAATTAAGAGTCTGATGCATCATATCTGGTTTCCTAATGACAGTGGATTTTTCTGAGGAAAATGATTGTGACACTCTCATCCATTGCACACTGTGGTTTATTGAAGACAAAGTCCAGGTTTCTGCCCTTGTTTCTCTGTAGCTGCAGGACAACCAGCTCCTGACCCCAAACAGAGGACTGAACCCCATTGGCTTCAAATGTTATTTGTCGTGAAATCACTCAGTCCCCTTTAAAATCTGCCAGAACACTTTATTCTATGGCCTTCTGAAGCAAATTCAACAGGTTAACTCTATATCTTGTGAAAAGTGTTCATCTGTTCTAAATTTACCACCTGCTAATGCTGTGCAGTGACCCTTTGTTCTACTGTGAAGCAACTGAAGAAAAGAAAGTCAGTAGCACAGATCAGGTGAAGAATAATGCTGCTGTGTTTTCCCTTGTCTTGTTTCTCTTCTATTTGTAGGTAAATAAGCATCCAAGCTCCTGTCTATAAAATTCAGTCCAAGCTCCCACCACCTTGTCAAACTCTTCAAGGGAAACATTATTGCCTTAATTGCTTAAACCCAATTTGCATAATATGGAGTTCTGACAGCCACAAAACAGGGATGCAAAAAGGAGATTAACAAGTGAGGTGCACGCTCAGCCAAGCCTGTGCAGTTTGGAATCGAGAGCAGAGAAGAATGCATCGGATGGGTGGGTTGCCTGTTTCATCTACTCCCTGGCCCTCCCCGCTGCACCTCCTTCTCTCCATCCCACCTTTGGGTTTGTTTGTTTTTCATTTGCATGCATTGGCTCCTAGCTTGTGCCTAGACTGTTAATAGACGTTCCCAGCAGAGCCTCCTCAAGCCCTGGTAAAGCTCAAGCAGCACCAAACAGTGCAGTTTTAAAAGCAGGCTGGCCTCTTTACAGCAAGCTCATCCAAATAATCAAAATATTAACACTTCCTGGGAAGGCAGGGACTGTGTCTTTTCTCATTTTTTTTGTGTTAGTGTCTTTTCAGATGACTAAATTGCTTTCTCTTTGGAAGAGTCATGGATGGTCAACTCCTCTCTGTGGTTCCCATCAGGATGCTCCTCTGCATGCCCCCAGCCCCCACGGCAGAAGTCTGTCTGTGCAAATCTCTTCTCGGTGCACTTTGGGGGCTTCCTGTTGTCTACAGGCTAACAGACCCTTAAAATGGCTTCCAATCTAGATCCAGTCACTCTGCATTACTTTTGAAAAAGGAAAATGTTCCATCGACTAAGGCACATGCCCAGGAGATACAGCAATCAAATGCTGCTTTATTGCACCCATCTAACCAGCTGGAACTGCTAACACACCATCAACACTGAGACTCCACCAATCTCCAGAGCTTTATCAGACCAAACTGAAGACTCATTTCTGACTAATGAAAAGTAGGGCTTATTTTAATCAAATGTGTAGACACCAATGGACTCATTCCAGGGTCCTAGATTTTCATTCTCAATTAGCATCACCTTGTCTCATTGGAAAAGACTCTGATGCTGGGAGGGATTGGGGGCAGGAGGAGAAGGGGACAACAGAGGATGAGATGGCTGGATGGCACCACTGACTCGATGGACGTGAGTCTGAGTGAACTCCGGGAGTTGGTGATGGACAGGGAGGCCTGGAGTGCTGCAATTCATGGGGTCACAAACAGTCGGACACGACTGAGCGACTGAACTGAACTGAACTGTCTCTTTGTATGCTCAGTTGTTCAGTTGTGTCTGGCTCTTTGAGACCCCATGAACTGTAGCCCACCAGGCTTCTATATCCATGGGATTCTCTAGGCAAGAATACTGGAGTGGGTTGCCATTTCCTTCTCCAGGGGATCTTCCCAATGCAGGAATCAAACCCAGGTCTCTTGCACTGCAGGCAGATTCTTTACCTTCTGAGCCACCAAGGAAGTCCCCTCAATTAGCATAAACACCATGAATTCTCATCTTCCGTTATTTATAAACATTTTATATTTCCCTTCAGTGAACTTCTCAGTGACTCTCTTCACTGGTGTTGGCTAGCAAATCAAACTCACCTCCTTCCCTGAGGCCTTTGATTATTCCCTGTCTCAGAAGGTAAAGAATCTGCCTGCAATTCGGAAGCCCCAGGTTCTATCCCTGGGTCAGGAAGATCCCCTGGAGAAGGGAATGGCAACCCATTCCAGTATTCTTGCCTTGAGAATTCCATGGACAGAAGAGTCTGGTAGTCCGTGGGGTTGTAAAGACTCGGACACGACTGAGTGACTAACACTTTCAACACTAATATGTGGAATTCTGTGTTGGCCCTGGCCTCCATCTCTATATTATTGTACATATCACTTTAGCCAAGACTACCCTGGTCCCACCCATCCACATCCTTTTCTTGACCCATTTCTACCCATACTGAATACTAGTTCCAATGACTCCTGCTCCAGGATAGCCTTTCCTACACCCAAATAAACTCCCTGCTGCTGCTGCTGCTGCTGCCAAGTCGCTTCAGTTGTGTCCGACTCTGTGCGACCCCATAGACGGCAGTTCACCAGGGCCCCCCGTCCCGGAGATTCTCCAGGCAAGAACACTGGAGTGGGTTAAACTCCCTAATGTGCTGCTACTTTGGCTTCCTGCCCTGGAAGTCCTCATCTCTTTGCAAGTTAAGCATCCAAGCCCCAGTCACTGTATGCAAACATCACTAAAGTTACCTGAGGAGAAATATAGAAGTGTGTTTTTTGTGGTGAAGTATACAAACACAATTGATTTTTGTATTCAACCATTTTTATATTTTATAGTTCTCATAGTATATAAATCCTCTTATTTTATGTAGACAATCATATTTTCTTCAAATAATAAAAGCTTTATTTCTCTTTCCAATCTTCATGCCTTTTATTCTCTTTTTTGCCTTCCTGTACAAATTATGAGGCTTTTAATGTGAAATTGGGTTATGAGGAATCTTCATCTCATTACTGGCTTTCAAGGCAATGCTTCACCATTATATTGTTTCCTATATTTTTAGTGATTTCCTTTATGAGGTTAAAAAGTTCCTTTTAATTCTAATTTACAAAATGTATTATGAATGTATATAAAATCGATCAATTTTTTCTCAATTATTTTTATATAAATGCCTCTTTAAATTCTACTCTTTATAGAAGCATGTATACTTTTATTTGTTTTTCCCCATATATATAGTTTTCCATTTTTTTTCATACATGTGGGATTATTTAAGGCAGTAAGCTTCAAACTGAGCTGTCTTCGGCATCCACTGTGGCTTCAGCGTGTGTATATGTTCTAATGAGTTTCAGGGGAGGGGACTTTAATTTTGGAGAACTAACAAGAGTTTAGTTGGAGTCCAAAGGAAAGCAAATGGGATCAATGAACTGATATTTAGTTCTTAGTCTAGAGTCTCAAACTGAACAGATAGATCTGGGGACTTGACTTTTGACTACTCACTTAACAGGAAATTATTTAGAAATAAATACTATGTATCTAGCTTCAGTGTCCCATGTTTTATGTGATGATGTTGATGGTGATCATTATCATCTGTAAACATAAATACATGGTTTACATCAGTAGTACAGAAAACTTCTAACAGTGAATGACTGAATGAAAAATCCAAGATAGATGATCAAAAAGCAATAATCAAGCTTATATTAAACTAGACTGACTTTAAACTCTGCCAACCCCAAAACATGGGGAAGCCAAGGGCTCTTAGAGTACTTAAAATAAATACTGAGAATCCGAGAAGAGGATAATGTGGGCTGATTCATTATTCACAGATTAAATATGGTAGTGGGCAGTGATGTGCTGACTTTATGTGTATGTGATTGAGTTCTTATTAGATGTTCCAGATTTGAGTCCTGGATTTACAAGAACTAGTCACTTTAGAAGTAATTTGGGGTCTGAATTTATCCTGAAAGAAGAGGTCCATATCTCTCTTTGTTTAATGAGGATTCTCCCATCTATCAGCCCTTATTTTCAGACATAAACAAAATGTGCAGATAAGGGTAGAGAGACCACAGCAGGAGACCTTGGTGTTACATGTTAAAGTTTGTGTCAGTATTCTGATTGTGCTTCCTCACATGTAATAGAAGACAGAAGTCAAGTTACAATTGGATTCTGTGATAAAGACTATGAAAAGAATGCCAAAGAAGCAGACTTCTACCCAATCCAGTGACGCAGGATTTTATTGCTTGACACAGTTTGTTGAGCAGCCATGAGGCAATTCACAGTCTAGTACTTCTGAGAAATAATGAACCGTGTGTGCTGTGATATCAAATAAATGGAAGTTGGAATTGAAAGAATGCTTATGATCAGTCAATCGGAAAGATGCACAAAGTTCAGTTTTAGGTGCAAAATGATTCAGGAGTGATGACAAAGTTACCTTTGAGCAAATTTTAAAGATGTGAAAGATGAAGGTTTTCTTTCCATTTATGGTAATACCATAATATTTCCTGATAAACATCAGAACAGAAGGAAAAGCCAATTTTAAACAGCATAGAGGAGGAAGTAATTGAGAAACTAATCCATCCAGACTGACAGTTTTTTAAGCATATTCACTATGCAATTTCACTTTTACCATTTACCCTATTAAGGCAGAGATTTAATTTAGAGAATTTTGTTTAGAGACAAAATAAAACTTCAAAGAAACTACAGAAGTAAAATTAACTTCAAAGACACCCTTCTGAGTTGATTAGATACAACAAATGTTTACTTAAGCATTTAATAACCATCTAACTAATGTTTAAAGCTTATAAAAGTCATGCAAACAGGCTTTGGAGTTGCAAGTTTCTGTAAGTGCTAGTTCCATTGAGCACTCTTCCCTTTTCATCAGTTGGATGGGTGCAACCGCAGGCAGATACACTGGGGAGGAGCACTTTGCAGAGAACCTGACTAATTTGTTCCTTTAAGCACCAAATACTGTTGCTTTCACGCGCAAATAATGAACCTGTGTGAAAATGTAAAGATTTCAAGTCTCATCAGTAAGCCAGGAGTACTATGAGAATTGTCAGTGTATCACTTTGCAATTTGTACATTTTAAACCGTGTACCTTGGGGTACACAGTTTAAACCATGCCACCTTGGGGCTTCCCAGATGACATAGTGGTAAAGAAGCCGCTGGCCAATATAGGAGATGTGGGTTCCAGTGTTCTTGCTTGGAGAATCCCATGGACAGAGGAGCCTGGCGGGCTACAGTCCATGGGGTTGCAAAGAGTCAGACATGACTGAGCACACACAAACCCACAAACTATATTCACAGATTCTGAAGGTTCACTGTCTTTTGCCAATTCTCTTTTTAGAGGAACTATGGGACATTAATTTTAAAGCACAGAACCTTCATGCTGAAAAAGGACAATGTTAAAATTACTGATAGATCTAAGACTGTAAATTTTAAACATGAACTTATTACTAAACTCTTAATAGAATCAGTGGCAAATTATTATTCAGAACAGCCAAATGTACTGTTATAAAAAAGGTAAAAAATAAAGCAACAAACCCTCAAGTAAATAATTCTGAGAGGTGGTTGTTTTTCAGTCACTCAGTCATGTCGGATTCTTTGTGACCCCATGAACTACGGCACACCAGGCTTCCCCGTCCTTCACTGTCTCCCGGGGTTTGCTCAAACTCATGTCCATTGAGTCAGTGATGCCATCCAACCATCTCATCCTCTGCTCCCTCCTTCTCCTTTTGCCCTCAATCTTTCCAAGCATCAGGGGCTTTTCCAATTCTGAGGGGTGACCCTCATCAGTTGTGGGATGTTCTTCAAGATCTATTCTCCCTTTCATTGGCAATGGAATATAAGTTGGTCCCTGGCCACTCAAGGAAGTCTCTGTTCCCTAGTCTTCCTTATAGTCAGTGCAACCATGAGACTAAATTCTGGTTAAGGCAATGTGAGTGAAGGTGATACATGCCACTTCCAAGTTTGCACTTTAAATTATTGATCATGCACTGCTTTGCACCTTGCCAAGAGCCTACTGTTGCAAGAAGGTGAGAAAAGGAAATGTTTCCTGGGCCAGACACAGAAGCCATTTATTAAACATGCAAAACCACCCTCATCAAGATGGCCTGCTTCTGAGCTGTCACCCAAGAGAGGAATGACTTTCTCTTACATTTCCGCCACTGTCTTTTGTTTGTTTGCTTGTTGATCTTTTTCCCTAGTACATTTGCTCAGATTCTTAGCCTAAACCCTAACCAATTCAGGTACCAACCAACTAGAGAGGTGAGTTTAATTTGAGGACACTTTGAGCTGACTTTGAGGGAGATACAGGTGTAGATTGTCCAGGAGTTAGTATGGATGTGCAATGATACATCAGTCAGGAGAAACCATAGTAGGTGGGGACAACTGAATGGATTAAAGCAAAAATAATTCACTATGAAAGTGAAAAATAGCAACTGAGATGTCCTTCAGTTGCTGAAAGGATAATTAACTGGAGTACATCTAGACAATGGAATATCATTTGACACTAATGGGAAATGAGCTATGAAGTCATGAAAAGACATGGAATAACCTTAAATGCGCATTACTAAGTGAAAGAAACCAATGTGAAAAGGCTATATACTATATGAATCCAACTATATAATAATCTGGAAAAATAAGAAGCCTCCAACGTTACAAAGATGGGGAGAAGATCATGGATACCAGGGCTGGCGGAGGAGAATGGATAAGAAAATTATAGAGGAAAGTTAAGGTACTCTTATGGCAGAAAGCAAAGAAGAACTGAAGAGCCTCTTGATGAAAGTGAAAGAGAAAAGTGAAAAAGTTGGCTTAAAACTCAACATTCAGAAAACTAAGATCAAGGCATCTGGTCCCATCACTTCATGGCAAATAGATGGGGAGACAGTAGAAATACTAACAGACTTTATTTTCTTGGGATCCAAAATCAAATGGTGACTGCAGCCATGAAATTAAAAGACACTTCTTGCTCCTTGGAAGAAAAGCTATGACCAACCTAGACAGCATATTAAAAAGTAGACATCACTTTGCCAACAAAGGTCCATCTAGTCAAAGCTATGGTTTTTCCAGTGGTCATGTATGGATGCAAGAGTTGGACTATAAAGAAAGCTGAGTGCTGAAGAATTGATGCTTTTGAACTGTGGTGTTGGAGAAGATTCTTGAGAGTCCTTTGGACTGCAAGGAGATCCAACCAGTCCATCTTAACGGAAATCAGTCCTGAATATTCATTGGAAGGACTGATGCTAAAGCTGACACTCCAATGCTTTGGCCACCTGATGTGAAGAACTGACTCATTTGAAAAGACCCTGATGCTGGAAAAGATTGAAGGCAGGAGAAGGGGATGACAGAGGATGAGATGGTTGGATGGCATCACCGACACAATGGACATGAATTCGAGTAAATTCTGAGAGTTGGCGATGGACAGGGAGGCTTGGCATGGTGCAGTCCATGGGGTCACAAAGAGTCAGACACGACTAAGCAACTGAACTGAACTGAAGGCAGCAAAAATAGTTTGTATAGTATAATAATGGATACATGTCACTACACGTTTGTCTAAACTAATAGAAAATATACCAAGAATGAACCTTAAGGTAAACTATGGACTTTGGGTGATTATGTATCAAGGTAGGCTCATCAACTGTAACAAAAGTGCCACTCTAGTAGAGGATGTTGATAATGGGGAAGCCATTCATGTGTTGGGACAGGAGGTACTTGGGAAATCTCTGTGCCTCTCAATTTTGCTGTCAACTTAAAACTGTTCTAGGAAAGTCTTGAAAAGCTCCAATGTTAGTCAGTAATTTTTATATGTAAAATCCACCTCAATAAATCTGTTTATAAAAACAAACAAAAAGTGTAAAAGAAAGAAAATGGTGAATAACAAGATTCATATATGGAAGAATCACAATCATTTAGCATTGCAGATAATCCAAGAGGTCATGCAGTCTATTTGCCTTCTCTATAACTGAATACATCCTACAGAATGTGAAGTACGTTTTCAGGCACTCGCTTCTGCTACAGGAAAGTCACTGTCTCACAAAGGTGTGCATCACTTTTTATAGCGATCAAACATGAGTGATTTCTTCCTTAGATGGATCTGAAATCCAACTAACCCTTGTCTCCCGTCAGTGGTTTAACTATTATTCTTGCAAGTGACAAAAAGAAAAAAAAAAGTTTACTCCTCCTACTATGTAACATTCCTTTAACTCTTAGTTTGTCCTGTTTTCCTTTAGTCTTTCTGTTTTCAAATGAACTCCCTCAGGGTTTTTAATTTGGCTCTTAACCTCTCATGACATCCAGGCCCACTGCCATCGGGGTCACCCTGTAATGAGTTTTCTTCAGTTTGTTGATGTTCCTTAAATGTGCCCAGAATTCAATGTGCTACTCTAGGTATACCCTGATGAGGACAGGGAAGAAAAGCGACATTCACTGCCCCTGTTTTGGGCACTGTACATCTTGTAATAGGGCACATGATCAAATTATCTTTTTCTTATTTTTTTTCTGATAGCCCTGCTTTATTATCTGAAACCAATTACTCTTCCATTTTTTTCTGAGATGGCATGAACGTGGGAGAATCTAGAAGCAGGGAAACAAAAGATTTGTGTAATAAATCTAATGATGAGATGATATACAAGAGACACGAGACATTGTTTAGAGAAAAAAATAATAGGCATAGTAATGAATTAGCTGTGAAGAGTTAAAAAAAAAAAAAAAGAGGGAGGAGGCAACCACACTGAAATAACTACTAGTTTAAAGCAAGAGATTTAGGAAGGAGGAGTTTGGGAAGGAGCTATTAGAAAGAAGTGAAGAAAGGGCTTCATTGATGGCTCAGTGGTAAATAATTCACCCGTCAATGCAGGAAACGTGGGTTCAAGCCCTGACTCAGGAAGACCCCACATGCCATAGTGGAACAACTAAGCCTGTGCACCACAGCTATTGAGCCTGTGCTCTAGAGCCCGGCAGCCGCAACTGCTGAAGCCTGCCCCTGAGAGCCCATTTGTTGTAGAAAAAGAAACCATTGCAGTGAGAAGCCTGGGCACCGCAACTAGAAAGTAGTCCCCACGTGCTGCAACTAGAGAAAAGCTCACACAGCAATGAAGACCCAGCCCAGACAAAATTAAGTAAATAAATTTAAAAAATTAATTTAAAAAGGAAAGAGGTGAAGAAGATTCTTTCAGTTCTGCTGAAAAGTTCACAGCTAGCTTTGCTTTTCATGATGGAGAAAGGAGGAAAATAAGCTACTTTGGAAATAGATCTTGTTCAGATGCAAAATGGGACAGGGAGAGGAACGCTTACTCTTATGTACAACAGCACATGGAACCACGACGGGAGAAGAACAGATGGTTTGGTGGTTAAGATAAGCACTTAAAGTGAGGCTGTTCTTATCCTAAACTTATTCCAAACACCCAAGTTTCTTGAATCTGCAATATGACATTGGAAATATCACAATCAGGAAGCTTTCAGACGAGATTTCTGGCACTTCCTGAGGCAGTTGTATTCTCCAAGGACTGTTTTAATTAAGGCTCAGGAGATGAGTTCTCACTGCTGGTGGCTGTTGTGGTTTGAGCCCACACCTTCACCAAACAGATAAATTCATGCAGGTAATTGTGCCAAAACCCTTTACAATCAAGTCCCCGAGATTTATGGCTGTTTTTATCACCAAGCCTGTAAAGCTCCAGGAATTGTGATTGAAAAAGCAAGGGCTTATCCTCCATGAAGTAAAGAAACTAAAGAAAGCATTTATGTTACAGAAGACTGACTAGTAGTACACAATAAAGTACTTTTAGCTTCAATGCCAGCTCTTTTAGTAATGGATGACTTTGGGCAAGTTATTTGATCTTCTGAACTCTAGTTTTATGATTTGTTCATAAATGCATGCATTCTTGCACTCATTACTTCCAAATTAATTAAGTGCCTACTATGTTCTGCACAGATACTTACATAGTCTCTGCTCCAAGGAGTTTATATCTAGTGGGAAGAAGCCCAGTGGATTTCAGTTTTCTAGTCATTTGCTTTAAAATGATACCACGTACAAAGCACTATGCTAAACATTTTATACAGTATTTGCTTATTTTGCACAAAAATTTTATGAGGATATTTGTACCTCCAATTACAAATGGGGCAACTGAGAATTAAAAAGTTTAAATAATTCACCCAGTTAATGATTTAAATCAAGTATTTCTAATCCTGGTGCTTTTGTTCCTAACCTCCATACCACACTACTCATATCTGCCCACGTGCTGCTAAGGGGGATGAGAGAGGACCATGGGAAACCCTAAGGGGTTCCCACCACAGGCCATAACCCAAAGGATAGTAAAATATTTAGTTCACAGGGTTTAAAGGGGCTTTTATTTCCACAGAGGTTCAGGTGAAAGGACAGCACAATTTTAAAACGGACACAAAGCAGGTCAAGTCTTAAAATCAATCAGCGTGTGAAGACGCTACCGAACAATCTGCCTATGCAAGAAAGAATAGTGGATGTGGAACCTTTGGTCATGGTGCTCAGGAGTGGGAGGCAAGTGTGGGGAGTTGGGGAGGGGAGAGAGGAGAAGAGTGGGATCCATCCGTCCATATAGTCACCTTCCAAGAGCAAGAGGGCCATGAGATGGTGGAAAAAGCAGACTTATAGACTAGATTTAAAACTAATGCAGACTAATGATGCAATCCATCCCAGGAGGAAATAACACGGACCACAGTCAACATATTACCTATGGAATGCAATGGATCTTAAAAGGGTTTATCTGATGAACTTTGTTTTAGAAAGTATAAAAAGAGTGGGTTTCTCCTAGTTATTTGTCACCAGAACATACTCACAGTTTCACTAATTTAAAATGCTTCTTGCCACCACTGCATCTCCCTTATCCCACTGTGTTCCCCACCTGCCAACAGTTTGACACAGATTTGATGAATTTGCTTCCCAATTTTACAGCACTGAGGTCTTCTCTGTACCCAGCAGTACTGCGTGGAGTTCACTGATAATCTCCCGCGACCAGGTGCTTCTCTTTTAAATGGGCTGCCTCTCTCCCCATTCTGCTTTCATTTTTAGTACCGTGTAATCAGTCTTCAGCTTTTTAACTTGACTCTGAGTGGGCTCAAATTTTTTATTGGTAACAGCTTATGCTTCTGCCCTTGAGCCCTGGTAGCAAAAGAACTACATACATTTTAATAAAGTATCTTGCCATTCTGCCCTGTCATTTGCATACCTCTGTGTGCATGGGTATGCGCATATATGTGCAAACAAATACATATTGTGTGTAATACACACACACACACACACACACACACGATTGTTCCAAAAGGAACAAAGAACCAGAGGAGGAGGTGCAATGACAAGAGATGAAAGAAATTGAGGTTGGAACAGAAGCTAAATATGGGAAAACGTATAATAGAGGATAATTTGTCAGTCATTAAAAAAGAGAGTACTGTGACTTAGGGACATTTTGTGCTACCAAGCATTAGAAGAGGTGGACAGTTCAAGATGCCAGTTTCTTATTCCTATCATTTCTCAGAATTTGTTGTGATACGGAGCAGTGATTATGGGTTCACAGGCATCATAACTTTAGGAGTTTTCAGGATTTCTATTTCTCAAAATGGAACTGAGGAATGAGATAAGGGATGTGGGGCCCACATAGCTGCTACCAGAATCAAGCACCAGGGATTGGAAACAATTCTGACATGAGCAGGATGACCAGCCATTCTGTAGTCAAAAGAGTATTCAGTGGGATGCAGAAAGCATGGTTCCAGCCCTGACCCTGAGACAAAGAAATGGGAAAATGACAAAAACAATCGAAACATTTTTTTCTAATACTGAAATTACCAGTTTATATACACACACACACACACACACACACACACACACACACACTTCTTCATTTCATTTTAAGGTACTATCCTATAGAAAAAACGCAGTTCAGTTCAGTTCAGTCGCTCAGTTGTGTCCAACTCTTTGCAACCCATGAACCGCATCCCACTTCATAAACAAGAAAATAGAGACTCATCAAGTTAAATAACTGGTCCGAGTTAACAAATCTGATAAACTAACAGAGGCAGGCTTCGTACTAAGAACCTCAGGATTTCTGATTGTAGCCCTCTTTGCTTTCCCTTCTCACCTCCTAACTAACTAGGGAGGTCACACAGCCATGCCAGCTGTCTTGAGCCTCCAGGGATTTGCTGGTAAAATTAGATAACTCGTCTAGATCAGTAGTTTCCAAATGTGCATACATATGGGTACATACATGTGTGCCTATATGCTTGAGAGAGGCAGAGCCTTTCTGAACACAAAACCTTACAGAGTTTGCTGGATGTTACAGACACTGGCTGAGCCGTGTTGATTAAAGACTGGTGTCTCACTATCTCCATCCTCACTGTGACCCTCAAGAGATGCCAAGGAATACACAAGTTTTTAGAGAATAGCTTGAAAACCTCTGTGTAACATTCTTTGAACAAGTGTATGTGTGTGTGTGTGCACACACGTGTGTGCATGCATGCATGTGTGTGGTCGGGGGGCGGTGGTAAACCCAGTGACATGGTCTTTTTCTATTGTTCATCTTCGAAAGACTTTTTGGTCACAGTTTCCGAGTGCGGGAATTCATACGAAAGATACTTATTAAGCGTCTGTTAAGAGCAGAGCCTTAAAAGCCAGTTTCACCTCTGTGCTTGGAATTGGCTGCTGCTTCTCTTCCCAGAAGACAGTCCCATAAAGATGAGGTTGTGCAAATCCACTGCTCTGGGTTCTAGCTCCAGCTCCAACGCTAAGCTCCATGATTTCTGGAATGTCACCACTCTCTGAATGTGGCTCCTCATTTATAAAATGAGGGTGATCTCTAGGACCTCTTGCAGCTTTAACATTCTATGATATTATGCCAATTTTATGACTTCAAAAAAACAATTAGATACTTTTTTTATTTCCACAGCACTACATCCTATGGGCTGACAGTTGCCTGCCATGGATGAAATTACTTTTTAATAACTATGTATTTGGTGCTCATTTTAAATTTTTAAAGTATCCCCTTCAGGGCATAAACACATTTCTATATCTAGCTATTTAACTGTGAGGGAGGAAAAGGCTTAAACTCATAATTTTGCATTCTAATTTTGTAGGTTGGACTTTCAGTCTGGGTGTGAAGTCTGGGCAGTAAGAGCTACATTTGAGAGCTGTGCTCCTTGAGCAGAGCACAAAGGGGCTTGGGGACAAGAAGAGGAAGAAAGGCGATGTGCCCCACTTATAGAAACTAGGGGTGGGCTCTGAGAAGGAGTTTAACATCGTCCTTACCTCGGCTCTTTTTTCTCATGTTTCACCATCTCACCCATTTTCTAAACAGATCTCTGTAATTTTTCCTCTTTTAAAAATATAAGAATTACACAAAGGGTAAAGTATTCTTTAGTATAATAGACACAATGCATGTAAACTCAAGGAACTATTAACCTAGATTCATTTTAAAATGTTTAACAGGGTAACAAATACTGGAGAGGCTGACAGTAAAAGGTACTCACATAATTTTGTCACATTGTAAAACGTATAAATCTTTGGATAAGGAACTGAGATTCCAAAATCAGAACGACATTCCTGACAATACTAGCCAAGAAAGTCTCATCACCAAATATTTATTAAGCACTTGCTTTATACCAAAACTATTTAAATTGGTAAAAAAAATTGAAATTTATCTATAGTAATAAAAAATTAGAACCAGTATAAACATCCAAATATAGGAGATTGATCTAGTATGGCTTATTAATTCATTCAAATATTATAAAGCCACTGAATCTTAAAATACATAAGCTGTTTAACATTAAAATATGGTGGTGATTTAGTCACTAAGTCATGTCTGACTCTTGCAATCCCATGGACTGTAGCCCACCAGGCTGCTCTGTCCATAGGATTTCCCAGGCAAGAGTAATGGAGTGGGTTGCCACTTCCTTCCCCAGGGGATCTTCCCAATCCAGGGATCAAACCCACTTCTGCTGCATTTCAGGCAGATTCTTTACCGACTGAGCCACCAGGGAAGCCGTACGTTTAGGCTATTATGTTAAATAGAAAAGCAAATCAGAAAATGGTTTGTATATTATCTCAAACTATGTAAAATATCATTCATATGGTCAGCAATTTGAAAGAAATATGAAAAAGTGAAATGAGTTTTCATTAAAGTAATAATATTGTGTGTGATCCTTTTGAAGATGGTGTTAAATGACGATATTAGAGTACCTTTGTCCAGCAACAAAAAGGGGCTGCATTCCCTAATGACACCTTGTGTGAATGTGATAGCATTTAGCTACAGGAGAGACTTCTTAAGGTTCATGGTGATTCCAGTTCCACAATGTGGCCGCCTGAGGTCTGACCATTCGTGCCGCCAACTACATAGAAGATTATATAACCTTTTGTAAACTTTCACAGCTCTAATTCTTTCTCGAGGGGAATACTGGAAAGTGGCTCCTTTGCAGATTTCATAAATTTTCATTTTTCAACTCCCCCCCTCAGTCTCTTCTAATGAATTTAAAAAAAAAAAATTCTTCTGGAAGTTTCATGCTGTAGTACTACCTGTGGGTATGATTCCCCATGTGAGGATGTCAAATTTAATTAGATTTTGCTCTCTGTTACTTAATGACTCAACTAGGCTCACAAGTCCAAGATCATAACCTCCCTACTAGGCTGCCAAGTTAGCTATTTCAAGGAACCACTATTTATGGTACCCAATCATAATTATTTTAAACCATGCCCAGAAAATAATAAAACTAGTAAAACTCGCTTAATTATATCCTTCTTCTGTGGATAATCAAGCATTTCACAAGATTTCTTCACTCAGTCTCACATATAACACAGGCAAGAAACTTCTAAGGGCTTCTTTAACCAAAAAAGACTCATCCTTAATTACCTCCTTTTCCTATAAGAAATTTTCAGTGCACTGAGCAGATTCCAATGATATCTGACAAAAGCATAAGGAATCCAGAACTAGATAAAATAAATATTTTTTTCTTAAGGCAAACAAAGAGGATATATTTTTCTGGGTCCAAAAATGTTCTGTTCTTCTGAAAACCTTCGGAGCCTGTTCACTTTCTAGGTCTTCATTGATCACTTTGGTCTATAAAGTGCCAATAAACATGTAACAAGTAAACAACATATAACAAAAATGTTGAGATCTGAGGAAAAGCTTTATCAACTCTACGGAAGTCAAAAGGCACACAGGAAAAGGCAGCCTCATATCCTTCCTGAGGGTCTCATGCCATCAGCCCATCTGGCTTGAAGCAACACTGATCAGATAATGATGCTCTGTGAGAGTGCTGCCAGCCCTAGAATGAACTCCTGAGTGATTCCCTGTCTTTTTTTGTTCGCCATTGTCATTCAGCTCCTGGGACAGCATATCTTGCCTATAGTAAGTGCTTAGTATCAATCCATACTTGTTAAATAAATGAATCTACACTGCTTTTGATTTACTGATCAGAAACAAATTTTCCCCACTGTAACTGAAACTGTGCAATAAATGGACTTTGATAGTAATTTGAACAAAGAAAGTGAAAGTCACTCAGTCACGTCCAACTCTTTGCAACCCCATGGACTATACAGTCCATGGAATTCTCCAGGCCAGAACACTGCAGTGGGTAACCGTTCCCTTCTCCCGAGGATCTTCCTGACCCAGGGATCAAACCGGGGTCTCCTGCATTACAGGAAGATTCTTTACCAGCTGAACTAGCAGGAAAGCCCCAAATGAGACCTTGTCACCTGAACAGGGACTTGAACCCTAGGCACTCAGATTAAAAATCTGATGCTCTACCAAATGAGCTATCCAGGCTCCCTAAGCCAGCTGTAAAGAGTATTTTGGGAGCAACTCCTACAGCTCAATTCCAGAAAAATAAATGACCCAATCAAAAAATGGGCCAAAGAACTAAATAGACATTTCTCCAAAGAAGACATACAGATGGCTAACAAACACATGAAAAGATGCTCAACATCACTTATTATCAGAGAAATGCAAATTAAAACCACTATGAGGTACCATTTCACACCAGTCAGAATGGCTGCGATCCAAAAGTCTACAAATAATAAATGCTGAAGAGGGTGTGGAGAAAAGGGAACCCTCTTACACTGTTGGTGGGAATGCAAACTAGTACAGCCACTATGGAGAACAGTGTGGAGATTCCTTAAAAAACTGGAAATAGAACTGCCTTATGATCCAGCAATCCCACTGCTGGGCATACACACTGAGGAAACCAGAAGGGAAAGACACACGTGTACCTCAATGTTCATCGCAGCACTGTTTATAATAGCCAGGACATGGAAGCAACCTAGATGTCCATCAGCAGATGAATGGATAAGAAAGCTGTGGTACATATACACAATGGAGTATTACTCAGCCATTAAAAAGAATACAGTTGAATCAGTTCTAATGAGGTGGATGAAACTGGAGCCTATTATACAGAGTGAAGTAAGCCAGAAGGAAAAACATCAATACGGTATACTAACGCATATATATGGAATTTAGAAAGATGGTAACAATAACCCGGTGTATGAGACAGCAAAAGAGACACTGATGTATAGAACAGTCTTATGGACTCTGTGGGAGAGGGAGAGGGTGGGAAGATTTGGGAAAATGACATTGAAACACATAAAATATCATGTAAGAAACGAGATGCCAGTCCAGGTTCGATGCACAATACTGGATGCTTGGGGCTAGTGCACTGGGACGACCCAGAGGGATGGTATGGGGAGGGAGGAGGGAGGAGGGTCTAGGATGGGGAACACATATATACCTGTGGCTGATTCATTTTGATATTTGGCAAAACTAATACAATTATATAAAGTTAAAAATAAAATAAAATTAAATTAAATTAAAAATAAAAAACCAAAAAAAAAATAAAATAAAATTTTAATAAGTTCAAATAAAAAAAAAAAAGAGTATTTTGGGGAAATTTGTGATAGAAATGACACCTCTGCAGCTTCTCTTGCATTGCTCTTCACAAAAGTAGAACTCTTTCATCTTTCTGGCCTCAATTTAACCACTTCTTGGGCTTCCCTGGTGGCTCAGAGGTTAAAGCGTCTGCCTGCAATGCGGGAGACCTGGGCTCGATCCCTGGATTGGGAAGATCCCCTGAAGAAGGAAATGGCAACCCACTCCAATGTTCTTGCCTGGAGAATCCCATGGGTGGAGAAGCCTGGTGGGCTACAGTCCACGGGGTCGCAAAGAGTCAGACACGACTTAGTGACTTCACTCCACTCACTCACTCTGGAGTGGTCTGACCAGATCACCCAATCTAAAGACCTATCCCTCCAGGCATAATTTCACTACAGCATTAATCAGAATATGCATTTATATAGTGCTTTGGGGTAAACAGTTACTTCCCTCTCTTGTCTCCAAGTTGCATGTCCATTTTCTTCATCACCATAAATTAGCACAGTACCAGATTCATATCAGATGCTTAAATGAGTGCATATAACATATATTCAAAGTCCATTTTTACATCGTTTAAATTGTGTCTGAAAATACATTTTTAGACTCAAGCTTGTCTCTTAGAACAGAATTTTCCCGTCTCTTCAACGTCTCCATTTTCCTTTTCATATTAGTCACTCAGTCGTGTCCTACTCTTTGCGATTCTATAGACTGTAACCCACCAGGCTCCTCTGTCCATGGGATTTTCTAGACAAGAATACTAGAGTGTGTTGCAATTTCCTTCTCTCGGGATCTTTCCGACCCAGGGATCGAAACTGGGTCTCCTGCATTGCAGCCATATCCTTTATCGTCTGAGCCACCAGGGAAGGCTTTTCCTCTCCTCTCTCGCCTCTTATTTCTATTATCATTTCACTACCCTCCTTCTTCTTCTAGTCTCTCTTCCCTGCCACCGTATTTGTGAATTTTATGAATGACAGCTCACACATGGAAGATATGTTCCCACTTACTGTCTATTAGGTAATGAGCAACAAAAATGAGAGATGACTCATATTTTAAAGGGTCATAACTTTCAATCACATAATTTTGCCAAGCATTCCAACAGCTGTGATTTTAAAAGTCATCAAAATTCAGTCATGCTGGTACTGCTTCAAAATAGACTGAAGATAAAGCATTCTACTAACTCATATTAACCATATACAAAGATGTATCTAATTAAACACATGCTATATATTTGTACATAGGGAGCACAAGCTGTTTTTGTTTTTTTTGGAAAAACTAGTCTAAGCCAGACATAAAATGCAAAATACAGATGTGCAAGGTAAGTAAACTGTGTTAGTCATTCAGTTGTGTCCAACTTTTTGTGAGCACACATACTGGGTGGGGCCTGCCAGGCTTCTCTAGCCATAGAATTCTCCAGGCAAGGATACTGGAATGGATTGTCATTCCCTTCCCCAGCAGATTTTCCTGAACCAGGGATCAAACTCAGGTCTCCTGCACAACAGGCAGATTCTTTAACATCTAAGTCACCAGAGAAGACCAAGGTAAGCCAAGTTCAGTTCAGTCACTCAGTTGTGTCCAATTCTTTGCAATCTAATGGATTGCAGCACGCCAGGCTTCTCTGTCCATCAACAACTTCCTGAGCTTGCTCAAACTCATGTCCATTGAACCGGTGATACCATCCAACCATCTCATTCTCTGTCGTCCCCTTCTCCTCCTGCCTTCAATCATGCCCAGCATCAGGGTCTCTTCCAATGAGTCAGTTCTTTGCATCAGTTTGCCTAAGTAATGGAGCTACAGCTTCAACATCAGTCCTTCCAATGAATATTCAGGATTGATTTCCTTTAGGATTGATCTCCTTGCAGTCCAAGAGACTCTCAAGAGTCTTTTCCAACCCTACAGTTCTAAAGCACCAATTCTTTGGTGCTTAGCTTTCCATATAGTCCAAATCTCACATCCACACATGACTACTGGAAAAAACCATAGCGTTGACTAGACAGACCTTTGTGGGCAATGTAATGTCTCTGATTTTTAATATGCTGTCTAGGTTGGTCATAGCTCTTCTTCCAAGCAGCAACGGTCTTTTAATTTCATGGTTTCTGTCACCATCTGCAGTGATTTTGGAGCCCAAGAAAATAAAGTCTGTTACTGTTTTCATGTTGCCTGATCTATTTGCCATAATGTGATGGTACCAGATGCCATGATCTTAGTTTTCTGAATGCTGAGTTTTAAGCTAACTTTTTGACTCTCCTCTTTCACTTTCATCAAGAGACTCTTTAGTTGCTCTTTGCTTTTTGCCATAAAGTTGGTGTCATCTGCATATTTGAGGTTATTGATATTTCTGCTGGTGATCTTGATTCCAGCTTGAGCTTCATCCAGCCCAGGATTTTGCATGATGCACTCTGCATTTAAGTTAAATAAGCAAGGTGACATTATAAAGCCTTGATGTACTCCTTTCCCAATTTGGAACCTGTTCATTGTTCCATGTCCAGTTCTAACTGTTGCTTCTTGACCTGCATACAGATTTCTCAGGAGGCAGGTCAGTGGTCTGGTATTCCCATCTCTTTAAGAATTTTCCACAGTTCCTTGTGATCCACACAGTCAAAGGCTTTGGTGTAGTCAATTCAGCAGAAGTTTTTCTAGAACTTTTTTCTTTTTCTATGATCCAAAGGATGTTGGCAATTTGATCTCTGGTTCTTCTGCCTTTACTAAATCCAGTTTCATCATATGGAAGTTCACAGTTGATGAACCATTGAAGCCTCGCTTGGAGAATTTTGAGGATTACTTTCCTAGTGTATGAGATCAGTGCAATTGTGCAGTAGTTTGAGCATTCTTTGGCATTGCCTTTCTTTGGGACTGGAATGAAAACTGATTTTTTCCAGTCCTGTAGCCACTTCTGAGTTTTCCAAATTTGCTGGCATATTAAGTGCAGCACTTTCACAGCATCATCTTTTAGGGTTTGAAATAACTCAGCTGAAATTTCATCACTTCCATAGCTTTGTTTGTAGTGATGCTTCCTAAGGCCCACTTGACTTCACATTCCAGGATGTCTGGCTCTAAGTAAGTGATCACACCATCGTGATTATCTGCGTCGTGAAAGATCTTTTTTGTACAGTTCTTCTGTGTATTCTTGCCACTTCTTAATATCTTTGCTTCTGTTAGGTCCATACGATTTCTGTCCTTTATTGTGCCCATCTTTTCATGAAATGTTCCCTTCAGTTCAGTCGCTCAGTCATGTCCGACTCTTTGCGACCCCATGAATCGCAGCACACCAGGCCTCCCTGTCCATCACCAACTCCCGGAGTTTACCCAAACTCATGTCCATCCATATATGACTACTGGAAAAACCATAGCCTTGACTAGACAGACCTTTGTTGGAAAAGTAATGTCTCTGCTTTTTAATATGCTGTGTAGCTTGGTCATAACTTTCCTTCCAAGGAGTAAGCATCTTTTAATTTCATGGCTGAAATCACCATCTGCAGTGATTTTGGAGCCCAAAAGATAAACTCTGATACTGTTTCCACTGTTTCCCCATCTATTTCCCATGAAGTGATGGGACCAGATGCCATGATCTTCGTTTTCTGAATGTTGGGCTTTAATAAAACCTTTTCACTCTCCTCTTTCACTGTCATCAAGAGGCTTTTTATTTCCTCTTCACTTTCTGCCATAAAAGTGGTATCATCTGCATATCTGAGGTTATTGAGATTTCTCCCAGCAATCTTGATTCCGGCTTGTGGTTCTTCCAGCCCAGTGTTTCTCATGATGTACTCTGCTGCTGCTGTTAAGTCACTTCAGTCATGTCAACTCTGTGCAACCCCATAGACGGCAGCCAACCAGGCTCCCCCATCCCTGGGATTCTCCAGGCAAGAATGCCAGAGTGGGTTGCCATTTCCTTCTCCAA
Organism: Bison bison bison; assembly: GCF_000754665.1. NCBI lineage: Eukaryota > Metazoa > Chordata > Mammalia > Artiodactyla > Bovidae > Bison > Bison bison. The sequence continues at coordinate 7,054,739 of NW_011494787.1, forward strand.
TGCATGAAAGTGAAAAGTGAAAGTGAAGTCGCTCAGTCGTGTCCGACTCTTAGCGACCCCATGGACTGCAGCCCACCAGGCTCCTCTGTCCATGGGATTTTCCAGGCAAGAGTACTAGAGTGGGGTGCCATTGCCTTCTGCATGTAAGTTAAACAAGCAGGGTGACAATATGCAGCCTTGACGTACTCCTTGTCCTATTTGGAACCAGTCTGTTGTTCCATGTCCAGTTCTAACTGTTGCTTCCTGACCTGCATATAGGTTTCAGTGGCTTCTCTAATTTTCTTGAAGAGATCTCTTGTCTTTCCCATTCTATTGTTTTTTTCTTTGCACTGATCACTGAGGAAGGCTTTCTTATCTCTCCTTGCTCTTCTTTGGAACTCTGCATTCAGATGGGCATAGTTTTCTTTTCTCCTTTGCCTTTAGCTTCTCTTCTTTTCTCAGCTATTTGTAAGGCCTCTTCGGACAACCATTTTGCCTTTTTTTTTTCTTTTTGGTGATGGTCTTGGTCACTGCCTCCTGTACAATATCATGAACCTCCATCCATAGTTCTTCAGGAACTCTGTCTATCAGATCTAATCCCTTGAATCTATTTGTCACTTTCACTGCATAATTGTAAGGGATTTGATTTAGGTCACATCTGAATGGTCTAGTGATTTCCCCTACTTTCTTCAATTTAAGTCTGAATTTTGCAATAAGGCATTTTTGATTGGAGCCACAGTCAGCTCTTGGTCTTGTTTTTGCTGATTTATAGAGCTTCTCCATCTTCGGCTGCAAAGAATATAATCAATCTGATTTCAGTATTGACCATCTGGTGATGTCCATTTGTAGAGTTGTATCTTGTGTTGTTGGAAGAGGGCGCTTGCTATTCCAGTGCATTCTCTCAACAAAACTCTGTTAGGCTTTGCCCTGCTTCATTTTGTACTCCAAGGCCAAACTTGCCTGTTACTCCAGGTATCTCTTGACTTCCTACTTTTGCAATCCACTTCCCTATAATGAAAAGGGCATCTTTTTTGGTGTTAGTTTTATTAAGTCTTGTAGGTCATCATAGAACTGCTCAACTTCAGCTTCTTTGGATTAGTGGTTGGGGCACAGACATGCCTTACTGTGATACTGAATGGTTTGCCTTGGAAACAAACTGAGATCATTCTGTCATTTTTGTGACTGCACCTAAGTATTGCATTTCAGAGTCTTTCAATGACTATGAGGGCTACCCCATTTCTTCTTCAAAGGGATGCTTGCCCACAGTAGTAGATATCATGGTCATCTGAATTAAATTTGCCCATCCCAGTCCATTTTATTTCACTGTTTCCTAAAATGTTGATGTTCACTCTTGCCATCTCCTGTTTGACCACTTCCAATTTACCTCGATTCATGGACCTAACATTCCAGATTCCTATGCAATATTGTTCTTGACAGCACCCGACACTACTTCCATCACCAGTCACAACCACAACTGGGTGTTATTTTCACTTTGGCTCCATCTCTTTATTTTTCTGCAGTTATTTCTCCACTCTTCTCCAGTAGCACATTGGGCACCTACCAATCTGAGGAGTTCATCTTTCAGTGTCATATATTTTTGCCTTTACGTACTGTTCAGAGAATTTTCATACTGTTCAGCGAGTTTTCATACTCTTCAGAGAATTCTGACAAAATGTGCTCCACTGGAGAAGGAAATTGCAAACCACTTCTTGCCTTGAGAACCCCATGAACAAGGTAAGCCAAGCCTGCCTTCAAAAGGAAGAAAACATTATTCCTGATGGTTTCTCTAAAATTCATTTGTTTGCTTTTTTAATCCTTTTTATTTTAAGTGAGCCATAGTTTTTACCACACTCATCAAAACTCTTCTTGAAGATGGTGCAAAGTATCAGAGAAGACATCCCTTCATAAAGCCTCCTGTGACAATTGTTCAATTGCTAAACTGTGTCCTATGCTGTGACCCCATGAACTGCAGCACACCAGGCTTCCATGTCCTTCCCTGTCTCCCAGAGTTTGCTCAAATTCATGTCCACTGAGCTGGTAATGCCATCCAACCATCTCATTCTCTGTTGCCCCCTTCTTCTTCTGCCCTCAGTCTTTCCCAGCATTAGAGTCTTTTTCAATAGGTCAGGTCTTCATATCAGGTGGCCAAAGTATTGGAGCTTCAACATCAGCATCAGTCCTTCCAATGAATATTCAGCATTGATTTACTTTAGTATTGACTGATTTGAAAGGGTCTCTCAAGTGTCTTCTCCAGCACCACAATTTGAAAGCATCAAATCACTGGTGCTCAGTCTTCTTTAAGGTCCAACTCTCACAGCTGGACACGAATACTGGAAAAACCATAGCTTTGACCGTACAGACCTCTGTCAGCAAAGTGATGTCTCTGCTCTTTAGTACTCTGTCTAGGTTGGTCACAGCTTTTCTTCCAAGAAGCAAGCATCTTTTAATTTCATGGCTGCAGTCAATGTCTGCAGTGATTTTGGAGCCCAAGAACATAAAATCTGCCACTTTTTTCACTTTTCCCTCATCTATTTGCCATGGAGTGTTGCGACTGTATGACATGATCTTCATTTTTAGAATTTTGAGTTTTAAGCTAGCTTTTGCACACTCCTCTTTCACCCTCATCAAGAGACTCTCTCATTCCTCTTAGTTTCTGCCATTAGAGTGGATTATCTGCATATCTGAGTTTGTTGATATTTTTCCTGACAGTCTTGATTCCAGCCTGTGATTCATCCAGCCCATCATTTTGCATGAGGTACTCTGCATATAAGTTAAATAAGCGGGTGACAATATACAGCCTTGATGTACTCCCTTCCCAATTTTGAACCAATCTGTTTTTCCATGTCCAGTTCTAACTGTTCTTCTGGACCTACATACAGCTTTCTCAGGAGACAGCTAAGGTGGTCTGATATTCCCAGCTCTTTAAGAATTTTCCACATTTTGTTGTGTTCCACACAGTCAAAGGTTTTAGCATAGTCAATGAAGCAGATGTTTTTCTGGAATTCCTTTGCTTTCTCTATGATCCTGTGACAGAACATGATTATAAATCAATGTTGTTAAGGTTAAACAATGTATTAATCATTCTTAAAGGATACATAACTGTGAAAGAGGAAACATACCCAAATGCAGAACCTCACCTTTAGCATCAGTAGAATAGTTACAACTCAATCTCTGCAATTAAGACAGACCGAGCTTTGATTTCAGGTTTCACCTTTATTGATCATGTCACTTTAGACAAAGCACTGGACTCTCTGAGTCTCACCTTTCTTATATGTAAAATAAAGGTATAATAATATCTACTAAATATGGTGATTAAATGGGCCTGAAAAATAATGTGTAATACAGTAGTAGGTACATGGAGTAAGTACTCAATTGTTTTTGTTTAATTGCAAAGTCATGTATTACTCTTTCATAACCCCATGGACTGTAGCCCACCAGGGTCCTCTGTTTAGGGAATTCTCCAGGCAAGAATACTGGAGTGGGTTGCCATTCCCTGCTCGAGGAGAAGTTCCTAACCAGGAATCGAACCTGGGTCTTCTGCATTGACAGGCAAGTTTTCTACCACTGAGTCACCAGGGAAGTCCAAGTACTCAATTAAATGATAGTTATTACTACTACTGTGATTCTCATCAGTAATGCTATGTTATTTTGGTAGTGGCAGTGATTACTTCATTCTTGTCAAATGCTAAAAGAATGTGGCAAAATAAGGGAAGCCAATTCTAAGTGCCATCATGTGGAAAATATATCAAGTAAAGCAAATGTGGGTGCTATAAGAAAACTAGACTGGACTCTCAAAAGGAGATTAACTTAATCCCCCATTTACTCATGAAAGAAGGTGAGGGCATTAGGGTCAGCAGATAGCCTATTCAGGCTTCACTTTTGGTTCAACTGGTAAAGAATCTGCTTGCAATGTGGAAGACCTGGGCTCGATCCCTGATTCATTTTCTCATCCAGTATTTCCTACTGCTACTGCTGCTGCTAAGTTGCCTCAGTCGTGTCCGACTCTGTGCAACCCCATAGACGGTGGCCCACCAGGCTCCCCTGTCCCTGGGATTCTCCAGGCAAGAACACTGGAGTGGGTTGCCATTTCTTTCTCCAATGCATGAAAGTGAAAAGTGAAAGTGAAGTCACTCAGTCATGTCCGACTCTTTGCGACCCCATGGACTGGAGCCCACCAGGCTCCTTGGTCTATGGGATTTTCCAGGAAAGAGTACTGGGGTGGGGTGCCATTGCCTTCTCCAGTATTTCCTACAGGCTTTTCAAATAAGGACTTGAAGAAGCATTTAGGTAACATCAGCTCTATCATATTACTCTAGGAATCAGTGAATATGTCTGAATTTAAGAAGTTATAAAAATGTTTGACAAATTTAAATCCAAACACATATTTAAATTCAAATAAAAATTTGAATAAATCCCACAATTAATTTTCTCCAGTTTCATTTTCATTATTTGTAAGTTAGCTTTATCATGGAAATTTCACAAACAAAAATATCAAAATTTCTTTTGAAAATGTTTTCTTTGAAAGTGTTTTCTTTATAGTTTTAGTCTACCAAATTAAGACATTCAGAGAAAAATGAACAGAAACATTTGCATTTTTCTCATATCTCAAATAATAACACATGATCAATTACCTATGTAAAGAAAACAAAAGGAAATCTAGAAGTTACAAAATATTCTCAGCGTAGTCATGAATAAAATCTAAATTCAGATGTTAATACCACAAATAAACTTAGCTGGAAATTCCTGTTTATTTTAGATTTTTATAGGCTAGACATAAATTTGCTATTAATATAGAGAGACTCATTGGAAAAGACTCTGATGCTAGGAGGGATTGGGGGCAGGAGAAGGGGATGACAGAGGATGAGATGGCTGGATGGCATCACTGACTCGATGGACATGAGTCTGAGTGAACTCCGGGAGTTGGTGATGGACAGGGAGGCCTGGCATGCTGCGATTCATGGGGTCGCAAAGAGTCGGACACGACTGAGAGACTGAACTGAACTGAACTGAGTTGTACTTCAGAATACCAATAACTACAGGAAATTGCCAATATATAAAGCATGCATTCCAAAATTTCATTTATAATTCAGTCATTTGGAACTTGCAACAGCTTTTCCCATATAACTATTTACAATTTGTGGTTAAGTTCATATGTAAGGCCACATATGCTACTTTTACATGAAATCATTGTAAAACATTTATCTACAGAAGGAAACTAATATATACTTTCATTAATAAAACATAAACTAAAATAATACAATGTTAAACTGAGATAAAGTTTATTATTATATATTTATTCAAAACTCTATGCATTGGTGAAAAGAATGGCAAAACTCAAAAGGGAAGAGGTGTGGTATGTTTGGTAGAATTCCCAAAGAAAGCTTAAGAGTATCTTCAAGGACTTAGCTATTTTCGGCCAAATTCTCTTTTTTCCTAAATCATTTCAGATCTTACAAAAGGTACAGGTAGATTTTCAGAACCATATTTAAATATTATCAGTTACTGACTAAAAAATGTAAATGAAAAGAAGAGAGGGTAAGTGAATTATAAGGAGCTATGGGGGAGGTAAATTTGAAATAAGCAAGCAGAAATGTCTGGAAACAAAGGAGACTGCCTGGGAGGAAAACTGAGCTACATGCAGAGAATGCCAGAGGTGCAGGATTGTGTATAATCCTTTGGTAGCAGATTAAGAAAGTGTTGGAGCAGAAATCCGGCCAACTTGTCCTATGAGCTGACTACAAAATGGCAGGAGTGCTTCTTCATGACATTTTGGTTGCCAGAGAATGTGCACAAGTTGTAAGAAGGTAAACACTTAGCAGGCTCTGCTGTGATGCTCTTATAGAGCCTTTCACACTTGTGGGTGGAACACTTTTTCTGTCTTTACCAGGTTAACATGCAAACCTTATGATCTTAGAAACACTCAACATTGATTGGTCTTCTCTAGCCATGTGTTGGGTATTGGGTTTTAGCTTTTTAGCACATTGTGATACTGCTTCTTAATTAGTGGAACAAAAACTAAATGTGTGGTAGAAATAAGGACATTTGATATTACAGTCATACATACTGTAGTATAGTGCTATGCTCTTGCAGCTATTTTCATATATTACAAAAAGTGTTTGATTTCTGACTTCCCATCTGACAATAGACACAGCGAGAAGTCCAGACAGACTCTATGAATAACTTTTTGCCTGTAATGCAATCGTGCTGTCCCTAGTCTGTGGGCTATGTCACCTCCAATTAAACAGTGGCTCAATCAGTGTGAAGACAGCCTTCATATTGTTACCATAGAAAGGTTTCTCCTCTGTGAGTAAGCCTTTTCCAGCTGTCGAGATGTTCACCAATTGCTGCCTCAGCTCCTTGGAACCTGCTCGGCTTGTGAGCGCCGATGCATTTACTGTACTAGTAATTAATGCCGTTAGCATTGTAATTAAAAAGAAAAAAAAAAAAACTTTTTGCCTTTATACTCAGGGTGATAATGCTGCAAGTAAAAATTAATTAAAATGAGATGAATTGCCTTCAGTTAAACGAAACGGAAAGAGAAAAGGAGGGGTGGGGGGAGGAGGGACCTGACATAGAGTTTGCAGCCTTATTAATGAAGCAAACTGAGGAGGCTGGGCTTCACATTTTCCCCTGATTCTTCTTCCTTTGTGCTACAGTCTGGGTTAATGGAGCCCAAAGCTATCAGTTGGTGAGGCAATACAAAGAAGTTCCATTTTTGCTCCATTTGCTATGGGTCACTATGAAGACCGCAAACATGAGCGCCCATGTTTGTCAAGCCCCTCTTTAATTTCCCCTTATAGGTCTGTTTGAAGTAATGGGCTGTGAAATTGACTTCTATATTATTATTAATTAGATATGATGCCTGATTTTTCTTAACACTTGATACAGTGAAAAGGTCTGGTTCTTTGCATAGGACAAAATCCTGACAAATTCAATCATCGACTAAAACAGAGCTTGAGTGGGAAAGTCTGACCTCTTCTCATCCTGAAAGCAAAGACCTGGTGATCATCTTCCAATCTCCTGATTTTTCTGAATTTAGACTCCCAGTTCTGACTGAAGGACACAGATCCTTTAAATGAAAGTAATACACCAGCATTCTAAATTTCATAAAGGAACAACAATTAATCAATAAACACATGCTTAATGAAATCCTGGTGTGTATCTTAGGATTATGTCAGTGCTCCAGGGGATACAGAAACAGTGAAAAAACAACCCTTGTCTTCGAAGAATTGATAAACTCACTTAAAAAAAAAAAAAAGCTTAGTTGCATAAACCACTTATAAGTGGGTAATTGAAGCCTAAAGGCTTTGACACTCTGAGTGAAACAGGTTGGTATAAAAGAAGAGGTACTGGTCTGGAAGTCAGTAATAACTGCATGGTGAATGAGTGAGTGAGTGAAGTTGCTCAGTCGTGTCCGACTCTTTGCGACCCCATGGACTGTAGCCTACCAGGCTTCTCCATCCATGGGATTCTCCAGGCAAGAATACTGGAGTGGGTTACCATTTCCTTCTCCAGGGGATCTTCCTGACCCAGGGATCAAACCCACATCTCTCGCATTGGAGGCAGACGCTTTAACCTCTGAGCCACCAGGGAAGCCCTGCATGCATGGTAGAATAAGCCAAAGAAAAAGGAGAAGATAAAAGGACACAGTTAAAGAGGGAAGAATTTTCATTACAGCTCACAGCACATAATTTCTATATATCTCAAGTCATTCATTGGTCAAGAAGGGAAAAACTACCTGCAGCAGGTAAATTTCTGCTGGAATTTCCAGTAAATTTCTGGAATTTCTCTAGCTCTGAGAGGCTTCTTTCATACTCTAACAATTACTGACTGACTCCTCTGGTTCTGTTTGGTGTTCTATGGACTGTCACATATTGGACATTCTACCCTTTTAAGCCTTGATTCTCTGATATACCTTCGTTCCATTTTCAGGCAGAAACATATTCCCACAGCTTAGAGATGGGAATACATGGTTCATCTTTTAGAGTTAGGGCCTGACACCTGATGCAGGAACTGAGCTCATTTAGAAGAACAGTGCATTGAATCAACAGCTCTCAGCATGGGTTTTAAAATTCGTACAAGAGATTCTGGGGAGCCTTCAGATAATCTCTTGAAGTACTAAATATAGTTCTTCAAATTCCACAGTCATCTCATGTTTGGGGCCACTTCACTAGCATCGCCAGGTAACAGCTTTCCAAGAAAACGGTAGTAAGTGTGACCATATGACTTACTTTTTCAACGTCTGTTCGTGGATGTTACAGACTGTAAAATTAGAATCTTCAGATTTAAGAACAAAGTTGGTATTCTCTTTGTGAAGCCATCTGTATTTGTGCAAAGGGAATTTCTTAAAGTCCCTTCAACCAAAGACATTTCGAGAAAAATGTTCACTTGCTCCATTCACTATCTAGATGGAAAGCCTGATGACTGTCTGTTGCGCCCTAGAGAAGCTGCCCAGATGCTTTATAAAGGCCATGGCTTAGCTGCAGAACATCTGCAATTTCCAAATAGGGGAAGTCAATCCAAGCTCCAGCTAGTTCAGCCTGAGAAAGAGGCAGTTTGAGAAGCTTTTTTTTTTTTTTTAATTTTTTAGCAGCAGGGTAGATTTGCTGCCTGAGGCAAGGAAGGTCTTGAGTCTCAGATGTGCACAGGTCTTAAACACCAAGAAAGTAGAGCTATTAGGGTAAATGAACCTAGCCGGGCCTTGATGGATGTCAAATGGGCTCAGAGAAGCTGCTGAACTACCCAAACTAGAGAGAGGCCTGTACCAATCAGAAGCATCCTTTTGCTACACTAGTCAGAAATTAGCAAGCAGGGGAAATGTATTTAACCCTGCCCCCTCTCTGTGACGGGCTGCGAGTGTACTATCAAGCTGTGTGGCATTGACAAAACTGAAATACACAGTTAATTCTTTCTCTAGCTGCTTTTAATCATTTCTTAGAACCTTATAGAAAAAGCAACTACAGTTTAGAATACCAGAGAGCCATAAGAAAAAAAGATGAAGCCCTACTTTAATTAAGAAATGATGGACTTGATTATACTTGTGTGTGTATTAGTTTCTCAGTTGTATTTGACCCTTTGTGACCCATGGACTGTAGCCCACCAGGCTCTTTTGTCCATGGGATTTTCCAGGCAAGAATACTGGAGTGGGTTGCTATGCCCTCCTCTAGGGGATCTTCCCAACCCAGGGATCAAACCCATGTCTCCTGTGTCTCCTGCATTGCAGGCAGATTCTTTACTCATTGAGCCATCAGGAAAGCCACATGATTATACTTATGACACAAGAAAAGACAGACCTTGAAGTAATGAAGCAGTGTGGGGGAAAATGGGCCATGGAAAGAAACAATGGTAAATTACTAGTTTATGGTGCATTACTGATTTCCTGTGACCTCTATGAATTCCACATTGTAGTTCAGTAGGTAATAGTCACATGGTTTACTTGATTCTCCCTTCCTAATTCCAGAAGGCATAGCAACATGCTCTGTGAGCAGCAGAAAATTCTCCCGCTGACTGGTTTGCAGACTCTCCACTTGAAGTGCTGGACTTACAATCTGGTTGCAGCAAAGAACTGCTGACTGGAAGCTGGCACCTGTACAACTACTGGCTTGCATACTTTAAGGCCTGGCTCTTAAAAACAAATACAGTGAGCTCTGGGATCTTGGAGTTGGCTGCACAGGACACAGTCTATCTCTATACATACTCTCCCTGTGGTAGTACAATGTTCTGTTGTATATGTTGAATGGGGGCTTTCCTTAGGTTTTCACAGGTCTAATTACAGATCCCATGGATTGGAAAATACAGGCTCATTCATTTTTCATTTTAACTTCTCTTGGGATATGAGAGTGGATAAAGAAGAAGGAATGAAAGGGCATACACAGAGAATAATTCATGAAATGACCAAATGCTGTCTGATAAATAAAAAGGTGGAATTTGGCAAAAGACAGCCATAGTGAAGAACACTATAGCCAACTTCGAGACTTCATCTTTTCTCTCCCACCACCCCCATTCCTGTCTCTCTACTACCTATCATTGTCTCTCTCCTCTCTCTCTATCTCATTATCTCTCCATCTCTACACATTTCTATCTAAAAAAGAATCTTATTCCACCAAAGGAAAATGATAACTTGTTTAAAACCCTTAGCATCAGAGCTGAATGCATTAGTCCTGACAGAGTAGGTTATTAGAAAAGAAATACATTTTCTTCTAAATGTGTTAACTGAAAGATAACAAAGACAAGGCCTCTCCTGAAAAGTAAAATTTATCTTTTCTTTCACATTCCAATTTTTAATTCTCTGTTTTTGTATTCAGCACATGAGTACTTGGACTTCTTGATACTGAAAATGAAAACAGCTATTTTTATAGACCTTTACTCTATCACTTTCAATTCTGAAGTGCAATGAACCTCACAATATGGTGTTCCATGTAACATGTGGGTTCTTTGGGAAATGTCTGAGATATTTTAGATAATAATATGCTTTTTAGAAGTCTACAGCCCATATAAACATACTAAAGGCTATGAGAAGTTCTGTAAAAAGAAAGACTTTAAGTCAAAATTCACCAAATTTTTTGACCAAGAACATTTTTTTTTACACAATTATTTCTGCTACACAATTATTTCTACAGAACAAATATTCTAAAAGACATGATTTCAGACATGACATTACAGTGCAAAGGCTGACACACAAATAGGCCAACATTCAAATTTTTGCTTTCCTGCTAAAGTGTGTTCTTATTAACTTTGAAAATAACAGTACATATGCATAAATACAGAGAAGGAAGAATGCAAGGAGAAAGGAAGGGAGGCAGAGAAGCACAGAGATGGAGAAGGGAAAAAAAGAGAAAACAGAGAAATTAATTTTGCCCTAAATTTTAAATAATTGAATCTCCAAATCTTTGTTTTTGTATGTAATAGTAAGAGTACTGTTATGTACTAGTACAGAAAATGGAAATGACAATTGAATACCTACCATGTGTCATTCACTTTTAAAATATACATTATATATGTTATTTCATGAAGCTATCAAAATTATTGCAAAGATCATCTTGTATGATGACATCAGGGTAAATCTAAGAGACGGCCTTACTATGTATAGAAAATAATGTACTTTCTCAATTTCTGTGACTACATTCTGTTCTTGGATTAAATAAAGGACTGAAAGATAAATCTTATCTGGATAAGATAAGGATATTCTTTTAATCTGGGTGCTACATGGGATTTAGACCAAAGTGAGTCTTTCTTTCTAACTTTTATATCTTACTTCCAAACATTACTTTTCCCCATATGTGTCAATAAACATTTTAGGATTACTTGAATTATTATTTTTCTGTGAAAAATGCTCTTGGTATTTTGTCAGGGATTTCATTGAATCATTAGATTGCCTTAAGTAGTACAGTCATTTTGACATTACTAGCTCTTCCAACCCATAAGCATAGTATATTTTTTTTTTCATTTTTGTGCCATCGTCGATTTCTTTCATCAGTGTCTAGAAGTTTTCCAAGCATGGATCTTTAACCTCCTTAGTTCGATTTATTCTTAGTTATTTTATTATTTTCAATGGCATTATAAATGGAATTGTTTTCTTAATTTCTCTTCCTGATAGTTTATTGTTCGTGTAGAGAAATACAATGGATTTCTGTATATTACTTTAGTATCTTGCAACTGTACTTAATTAATTGATAAGTTCTTCTAATTTTTTGATGGCACCTTTATATAGTATCATGTAACTGCAAACAGTGATGGCTTTACCTTTTCCCTTTCAGCTTAGATGCCTTTTATTTCTTTTTCTTGTCTGATTGCTGTGGCAAGGACTTCCAATACTATGTTGAATAAAAGCTGTGAGAATGTGCATCCTTGTCTTATTCTGATCTTAGAGGAAATGCTTTCAGCTTTTCACCACTGAGTATGATGTTACCTGTGGGCTTGTCATATGTTCTTTTTACTATAATGAGGTATGTTCCGCTCTTACTGTGTTGAGAGATTTTATCACAAATGGATGTTGAATTTTGTTTAAAAGCTTTTAAACAAAAGAGCAAGTCCCAACAGTTTCCAATAGACACCCTAGGATTAGTAAATGGATTTTCCTCATGGATAGTCTAGATACCCTTCAAACCACTGTTTTTGGAAGCTATTTAATCAGTCCTTAGTACCTGTGGCGGATTCATTTTGATATTTGGCAAAACTAACACAATTATGTAAAGTTTAAAAATAAAATTAAATTAAAAAAAAAAAGAGGAATCATTCTAAATGTACATGCAGATTCAGTGTGCATATTCAAGGAGGTGTGTTCAGAGTCTTCCTATACTGTGGTCTGGGACAGCTTTCAATTTTTTTGTAGATTATTTATTTGTAAAGCAAAAGAGCTATACTAGATGACTTACAAGAACATTTCCACACTCCAAAATACTATCTCTACAATTTAAACAATATATAATAGCCCTACCCATCAACACAAAATTGGATTAAAGATTTATGAGCATGGCCCCGCCCATCAGAACAAGACACAGTTTCCCCCAGTCAGTTTCCCCCACAGTCAATCTCTCCCATCAGGAAGATCCCATAAACTGTTTACCCTTATCCCTCAGAGATAGAATGAAAAACACAATCACAGAAAACTAATCAAGCTATTCACATGGACCACAGCCTTATCTAACGCAATGAAACTATGGGCCATGCCATGTAGGGCCACCCAATATGGACAGGTTATGGTAGAGAGTTCTGACAAAATGTGGTTCACTGGAAAAGGGAATGACAAACCACTTCAGTATTCTTGCCTTGAGAACCTCATGAACAGTATAAAAAGGCAAAAAGATATGACACTAAAGATGAACTCCCCAGGTGGGTAGGTATCCAATATGTTACTGGAGAAGAGTGAAAAAATAACTCCAGAAAGAATGAAGAGATGGAGCCAAAGCAAAAACGTCACCCAGTTGTGGATGGGACTAGTGATGGAAGTAAAGTCCAATGCTGTAAACAGCAATATTGCATAGGAACCTGGAATGTTAGGTCCATGAGTCAAGGTAAATTAGAAGTGGTCAAACAGGAAATGGCAAGAATGAACATCAACAATTTAAGAATCAGTGAACTAAAATGGACCAGAATGGGCGAATTTAATTCAGATGACCATTATATCTACTACTGTGGGCAGGAATCCCTTAGAAGAAATGGAGTAGCCATCATAGTCAACAAAAGAGTCTGAAAAGCAGTACTTGAATGCAATCTCAAAAATGACAGAATCATCTCTGTTCGTTTCCAAAGCAAACCATTCGATATCACAGTAATCCAAGTCTATACCCCAACCAGTAACGCTGCTGCTGCTAAGTCGCTTCATTCATGTCAAACTCTGTGCGACCCCAGAGACGGCAGCCCACCAGGCTCCCCCGTCCCTGGGATTCTCCAGGCAAGAACACTGGAGTGGGCTGCCAGTTCCTTCTCCAATGCATGAAAGTGAAAAGTGAAAGTGAAGTCGCTTCAGTCGTGTTCGACCCTTAGCGACCCCATGGACTGCAGCCTACTAGGCTCCTCCGTCCGTGGGATTTTCCAGGCAAGAGTACTGGAGTAGGTTGTCATTTCCTTCTCCAACCAGTAATGCTAAAGAAGCTGAAATTGAATGGTTCTATGAAGACCTACAAGAACTTGTAGAACTAACATCCAAAAGAGATGTCCTTTACATGATACCTGGACTAACAGTCAAATTTGGCCTTGGAGTACAAAATGAAGCAGATCAAAGGCTAACAGAGTTTTGCCAAGAGAACACATTGGTCATAGCAAACACCCCCTTCCAACAACAAAAAGGAAGACTCTACACAAGGACATCACCAGATGGTCAATACCGAAAACAGACTGATTATTTTCTTTGCAGCCCAAGATGGAGAAGCTCCATACAGTCAGCAAAAACAAGACTGGAGGTGACTGTGGCTCAGATCATGAAATCCTTACTGCCAAATTCAAACATAAATTGAAGAAAATAGGGTAAACCACTAGACTATTCAAGTATAACCTAAATCAAATCCCTTACAATTATGCAGTGGAAGTGACAAATATATTTAAAGGATTAGATCTGATAGACAGAGTGCCTGAAGAACTATGGATGGAGGTTCGTGACATTGTACAGGAAGCAGTGTTCAAGACCATCCCCAAGAAAAAGAAGGGCAAAAAGGCAAAATGATTGTCTGAGGAGGCCTTATAAATAGTTGGGAAAAGAAGAGAAGCTAAAGGCAAAGGAGAAAAGGAAAGTTATACCCATCTGAATGCAGAGTTCCAAAAAGAGCATGAATGGGAAAGGCTAGAAATCTCTTCAAGACAATTAGAGATACCAAGGGAACATTTCCTGAAAAGATGGGCACAATAAAGGACAGAAATGGTATGGACCTAACAGAAGCAGAAGATATTAAGAAGAGGTAGCAAGAATACACAGAAGAACTATACAGAAAAGATCTTCATGACCCAGATAACCATGATGGTGTATTCAGTCACCTAGAGCCAGACATCCTCCAGGATGTGAAGTCAAGTGGGCCTTAAGGGGAAGCATCACTATGAACAAAGCTAGTGGAGGTGATGGAATTCCAGTTGAGTCATTTCAAATCCTGAAAGATGATGCTATGAAAGTGCTGCAATCAATATGCCAGCAAATTTGGAAAACTCAGCAGTGGCCATAGGACTGGAAAAGGTCAGTTTTCATTCCAATCCTGAAGAAAGGCAATGCAAAGAATGCTCAAACTACTGCACAATTGCACTCATCTCACACACTAGCAAAGTAATGCTTAAAATTCTCCAAGCCAGGCTTCAACAGTATGTGAACTGTGAACTTCCAAATGTTCAAGCTGGAAAAGGCAGAGGAACCAGAGATCAAATTGCCAATATCTGCTGGATCATCGAAAAAGCAAAAGAGTTCCAGAAAAACATCTACTTCTGCTTTATTGATTGTGCCAGAGCCTTTGACTGTATAGATCACAACAAACTGTGGAAAATTCTTCAGGAGATGGGAATACCAGATCACCTGACCTGCCTCCCGAGAAATCTGTATGCAGGTCAAGAAGCAACAGCTAGAACTGGACATGGAACAACAGACTGGTTCCAAATTGGGAAAGGAGTATATCAAGGCTGTATATTGTCACCCTGGTTATTTAACTTATATGCAGAGTACATCATGTGAAATGCCAGGCTGGATAAAGCACAAGCTGGAATCAAGATTGCTGGGATATATATCAATAACCTCAGATACACAGATGACAACATTCTTATGGCAGAAAGTGAAGAGGAACTAAAGAGCCTCTTGATGAAAGTGAAAGAGGAGAGTGAAAAAGCTGGCTCAAAACTCAACATTCAAAAAATGAAGATCATGGCATCCACTCCAATCACTTTATGGCAAATAGATGGGGAAACAATGAAAAGAATATAGACTATTTTCTTGGGCTCACTGCAGATGGTGACTGAAGCCATGAAATTAAAAGACTCTCACTCCTTGGAAGAAAAGCTATAACCAACCTAAACAGCATATTAAAAAGAAGAGATAGTATCTTGCCAACAAAGGTTCATCTAGTCAAAGCTATGGTTTTTCTAGTAGTCACATATGAATATGAGAGTTTGACTATAAAGAAAGATGGGTGATGAAGAATTGATGCTTTTGAACTGTGGTATTGGAGAAGACTCTTGAGAGTTCCTTGGACTGCAAGGAGATCAAACCTAAAGGAAATCAGTCCTGAATAATCATTGGAAGAACTGATGCTGAAGCTGAAACTCCAATATTTTGGCCACCTGATGCAAATAACTGACTCATTGAGAAAGACCCTCATGCTGGAAATATTGAAGGCAGGAGAATAAGGGGATGACAGAGGATGATATGGTTGGATGGTATCACCGACTCAACGGACATGAGTTTGAACAAGCTCCAGGAGTTGGTTATAGACAAGGAAGACTGGCATGCTTCAGTTAATTGAGTCGCAAAGAATCAGACATGACTGAGCAATTGAACTGAACTTGTATTTTTTTCTGACACAAATTTCCCATTTCAATAACCATTTCAAAATCTAAAACCTAAAACTGAAGACACTAGGACTCGTTTCTCGTGATGATGTTGAAAACATGCCTGTATAAGTATGATTTAGTTAGATTACGAGGTCTGTGTTGTGCTTAGTCACTCCACTGGGTCCCACTCTTTGCAATCCCACAGACTATAGCCTGCCAGGCTCCTCTGTCCATGGGGAGTCTCCAGGCAAGAACACTGGGGTGGGTTGCCATGCCCTCCTCCAGGGAAATTACAAGGTCTAGTCCTATCTTAAAGTGAAAGGTGAAGTCGCTCAGTCATGTCTGACTCTTTGTGACTCCATGAACGGCAGCCTACCAGGCTCCACGGTCCATGGGATTTTCCAGGCAAGAATACTGGAGTGGGCTGCCATTTCCTTCTCCAGGGGATCTTCCCAACCCAGGGATCAAAACCAGGTCTCCTGCATTGCAGACAGACGCTTTATTGTCTGAGCCACCAGGAAAGTCCTATCTTAACATGCTACTAAAATCCACTTTCATTCTTTACATTCTTCAAAGAGTCACAAAGGTTAGCCTAACATCATTATTAGAAACAACATAGATTCTACAGGCAGTGTGTTCTTTTCATCTTAAAAAGTGCAACTCTTTGTTCAATATGCTAATAAGAAAGTGCAGCATCCAAATCATTAGCAAGTTGATAGCTTTTATCCGTTGTTTTCTCTCTTCTTTTGCTTAGACTCTATGGTAGCAAAGCAGAGTCGGGAAAAAAAGAGAGCAAAAAGTTTTGCCATTATATATAAAGTAATGAGGGCTTCCACGGTGGCTCAGCAGTATAGAATCTGCCTGCAACGCAAGAGCCACAGGAGACACAGGTTCAGTCTCTAGGTCAGGAAGATTCCCTGGAAGAGGGGCATGGGAACCCACTGCAGTATTCTTGCCTGGAGAATCCCACGGACAGAGGAACCTAGCAGGCTACAGTGTAGAGGGTAGCAGACATGACTGAAGCAACTTAGTATGCACACATAAGGTAATGAAGTATAGAATGGAAACCTAGTACAGTTCTACGGAGAAGGTGATGGCACCCCACTCCAGTACTCTTGCCTGGAAAATGCCATGGATGGAGGAGCCTGGTAGGCTGCAGTCCATGGGGTTGCAAAGAGTCGGACTCGACTGAGTGACTTCACTTTCACTTTTAGCTTTCATGCATTGGAGAAGGAAATGGCAACCCACTCCAGTGTTCTTGCCTGGAGAATCCCAGGGATGGGAGAGCCTGGTGGGCTGCCATCTATGGGGTCGCACAGAGTCGGACACGACTGAAGCGACTTAGCAGCAGCAGCAGTACAGTTCTAGGTACATGAACTTCATACATGCCTTTGAACCCAATCAACACAGAGGTATTGCAGCTACAGGATATCTAAGTCAATCTGCTTCATTTATTTTCACCATCATTTACTAAATATTCACACTAACATCGAGTCTTCACCAAAAAACCTACAGATACTGTAAGCCCTATTTTATGTATGAAAAATTGAGGTTTAAAGAAAATTCGAAGGGGCAAGAAGTCATAAAACTCACTGACTGGGATTCAAGCCCAGGCCATTTAACTCTGAAACTCATGTTTTATATCTGCACAATTCAACAACACACTAAACCAAGTTCTCCTGTGTGTCTTAGAAAGATGTGTGACAGAGGGAAAGTGTATCAGTGGGCTGACATACAAAGGCCAATCCAAATAAATTTCTTGAGCAGGGTTTCTCAGCCTTAGCACTACTGACAATTTTGGAAGAATAATACTTAAATGTGAGGGACAGCCCTGTGCATTGTGGGATATTTAACAGGTTCTCTAGATTCTATTCACTAGATACTATTACATTCATACCTTCCTCCGCCAAGATGGGAAAACCAAAACTGTCTCTAGACATTGCCAACTGTTTCTCTGGGGGATTAAAAGCACCCCAGATTGAGAAGCTCTATTCTAGAGAAAAGGTGTCTTTACCATGACCACCTAAGTCATCAATCCCCACAAGGGCTTCAGTGTTTATTAGAGGCCTTCTGGGGCTTGGACCTTCCTGGTTCTCTCCTACCAAGGGACTGACTCCCTCAGAGTTTCACTAAACAATATGATCATTTTAGCCTTCACACACTAATTAAGATTTTTCGGGTCACTGCATCATTGTTTTGATCCTGCCTGACGTTTCTGAGAAATGTTTAAGATTCTAAATTAAAGCATAAATTAAGGGCAATTTTGAAAGCATTTTTTGTGATCTTTTTACTATCCCTGCATAATCATCCCTGCATAATCCCTGTGCTCTGCTTAAATACCTGCCCTGACTGCTACAGATCATTACTCATGTTTCGGACCACAGCTAAGCAGACAGTTCTTTCTGAGTCCACGTCTAGAGTACTTACTCCATGACCCACAACTCAGGTACGAGATATCCAAGAAGGGAAGGGCCAGAGAAGAGGAAGGAAATAACTGTGTCTAATACCTTGATCAGTTCAGTTCAGTCTCTCAGTCGTGTCCCACTTTTTGTGACCCTATGAATTGCAGCACGCCAGGCCTCCCTGTCCATCACCATCTATCGGAGTTCACTCAAACTCACGTCCATCTAGTCGGTGATGCCATCCAGCCATCTCATCCTCTGTCATCCACTCTTCCTCCTGCCCCCAATCCCTCCCAGCATCAGAGTCTTTTCCAATGAGTCAACCCTTCGCATGAGGTGGCCAAAGTGCTGGAGTTTCAGCTTGAACATCATTCCTTCCAAAGAAATCCCAGGGCTGATCTCCTTCAGAATGGACTGGTTGGATCTCCTTGCAGTCCAAGGGACTCTCAAGAGTCTTCTCCAACACTACAGTTCAAAAGCATCAATTCTTTGGCGCTCAGCCTTCTTCACAGTCCAAATCTCACATCCATACATGACCACAGAAAAAACCATAGCCTTGACTAGATGACCTTTGTTGGCAAAGTAATGTCTCTGCTTTTGAATATGCTGTCTAGGTTGGTCATAACTTTCCTTCCAAGGAGTAAGCGTCTTTTAATTTCATGGCTGCAGTCACCATCTGTAGTGATTTTGGAGCCCAGAAAAATAAAGTCTGACACTGTTTCCACTGTTTCCCCATCTATTTCCCATGAAGTGGTGGGACCAGATGCCATAATCTTCGTTTTCTGAATGTTGAGGTTTAAGCCAACTTTTTCACTCTCCTCTTTCACTTTCATCAAGAGGCTTTTGAGTTCCTCTTCACTTTCTGCCATAAGGGTGGTGCCATCTGCATATCTGAGGTTATTTATACAAAACTTATTTAATGGGTAGTACCAGTGCCCCTTTACCACGTTGTCATGTCAGTTTCCTAATCTCTCTTCCCTGTGCCCAAAATAATCAGCCCATAAGATTCCAGTCCACCTGCTCTCCTCTAAAGTTAGCTAAAAAATACTAACCTTGTATTAAGCCATTTCATATGTATTAGTATTCCCTGACTTGAGTAGAAAATGTGCTTGCTTAATATAAAATCAAAATGATGACTTTTTTTTTGAAGTAGCAATGCTAACCCACTCTGCCTGCAGTCTTAAAAACAGACTGAATGTTGTGCTTCTATTTTTCCTCTCAGCTCATTCATCAACATTGCATTTTCTAACCACAACCCAACTGACAAGGTTTTGATTATTCACAAGGTGAGAGTGAGTTTAGCTCAGTTCTCCCTATGTGGCAAGGTACAGTTATGCTGTTAGAAACTATGAGTAGTAGACCTGCATTTGTGTCATGTCACCTGTGATAGTCCAAGTCTAGAATAAAGGGAATCTATTCCAGTCGCTCTTCTGTGAGGGTTGCTGACCTCACCACAGGACTGTGAAATATATATATAGTCCTCCTGATCTGCCTCTTGAGAAATTTGTATGCAGGTCAGGAAGCAACAGTTAGAACTGGACATGGAACAACAGACTGGTTCCAAATAGGAAAAGGAGTTCGTCAAGGCTGTATATTGTCACCCTGTTTATTTAACTTATATGCATGACAAATCCTGGACTGGAAGAAACACAAGCTGGAATCAAGATTGCCTGGAGAAATATCAATAACCTCAGATATGCAGATGACACCACCCTTATGGCAGAAAGTGAAGAGGAAATAAAAAGCCT
>NW_011494787.1:7075391-7079156 GCF_000754665.1 Bison bison bison
CATTGGAAAAGATTCTGATGCTGGGAGGGATTGGGGGCAAGAGGAGAAGGGGACGACAGAGGATGAGATGGCTGGATGGCATCACTGACTTGATGGACGTGAGTCTCAGTGAACTCCGGGAGTTGGTGATGGACAGGGAGGCCTGGCGTCCTGCGATTCATGGGGTCGCAAAGAGTCAGACACGACTGAGTGACTGATCTGATCTGATCTGATCTGATGGGGAGAGTAAGGTAGATGACTTGGGGTTCCAATCAGCATGTTCTGCTGAATAAATGGTCAAGTGGGAGCACACACGTATGCACGCAGCCATATGTCCCTGTCTTGATAAAGTTCACTTACTGAACTAGAGAAAAGTGAAGTGACTTCCTGGCTTACTGGGCTTGAGAATTACAACTTTGAGTTCCAAATATTCTAGGTATGCAATCCAAAAGGTATTTTTTTTGTTTGTTTGCAAAGGAGAAAAAAATATTTGTGAAATCAAGCACTATTGAAGGCCAGGAATCCTATTCTTAAATTCCTGATTAACTTTAAGACATGGTACTATATTAAGGAATGTGTTATTTGATTCATTGAATAAATTAACATGTCACATAGATAAGAAATGATTAACTTTTTAAATGATTGAAGCAGAAAAGATAAATCTGCAGAATAATCAGGAGGGACCATTGTGTGTGTGTGTGTATGTGTTTTCCAATTAGCAGTAGAATACAGGGAATATAATAGTTCTGTAAAGGAGTTAACACTTTAGATTTAGAATAATTTGCAAACTATAATTCTTCTTTTACCCATATGTAGAAGACCCTTAATAAGTTTCCTAACTAATGGTCATGTATTCTCTGTTTGAACACTTCCAGGGCTAGAGAGCTCACTGTTTCAAAGATCTAGATTCTTCTGGTGGATGCATTTACTTGTTTAGTCATTTTAATATTAATCTGACATCTTTCTATCTCACCCCCTCCACATATCTCATTCTCACTAGCCCTAGTTCTGACTATGAAGAATTAGTTCTACTAATTCAGAATTAATATAATCCTTCTTCCCATCCCAGTCCTTTATAAATTTGGAGAGAGTAATGTCTGTCTCTCTGCTCAAGGTTAGATTTATTCATGTAGGTTACATTCCTTGCATAAACAAGTTTATGATCTGCAGATTTTGACATTTGAGATTCCCTCAGTTGAACATACTCTAGTTGCTATTGTGTGCTTCAACTTTTTTCTCACTTTTGTGATCATGGTGTATATACAGTTAGTTACATATAAGCCACTAAGTATCATATCACAACTATTTTTTCATGTTTTTTAAAGATTTTGTTTTTAGAGCAATTTCAGGTTTACAACAAAATCAAGCAGGCTTCCCACATACCCTCTGCCCTTATACATGTATAGCCTCCCCCATTACGGACATCAGCCACCAGAATGGTACATATTTTTAACCTATGTTGACATGTCATAATCATCCCAAGCCCAGAGTTTACCTTAGAGTTCTCTCTTGCGTTGAACATTCTATGGGTTTTGACAAATATATAATAACAAATATCATTATAATATCATGCAGATTATTTTCACTGCCCCAAAAATCCTCCATGCTCTGACTATTCATCCTATCACTCCCCTCTGGCCATCACTGATTTTCCTGTTGTCTCCAGCTTTGTCTTTTCCCAAATGTCATACAGTATGTAGCCTTTTCAGCTAGCTTCTTTCACTTAGCAATTGCATTTCATATTCCTCTATGTCTTTCCATGGCTTGATAGCTCATTTCTTTTTAGCACCGAATAATATTCTATTGTCTGGATGTATCACATTTATTTATCCACGCAACTACCAAATGACATCTTAGTTGCTTCCAAGTTTTGGCAATTATGAATAAAGCTGCTATAAACATCCATGTGCAGGTTTTTGTGTGAATATGAATTTTTAACTCTTTTGGGTAAATACCAGGGAGCACAACTGCTGGGTCATATGGTAAGAGTATGTTTAGTTTTATGAGAAACCGCCACACTGTCTTCTAAAACGGTTGTACTGTTTTGCATTCCTACAAGAAATGTCTGAGAATCACTGTTGTCCCACATCTTCTCCAGCATTTGGTGGTGTTAGTGTTCAGGATCTGGGTCACTCTAACAGATGTGTAGTGATATCTCACTGTTGATTTTAGTTTGTATTTTCCTAATGACATATGATATGGAGCATCTTTCCATACTGTTAATTTTCAATCTGTATATCTTCTTTGGTGAAACATCTGATAAGGTCTTTGGCACAGTTTTCAATTGGGCTGTTTTCTTATTGTTGAGTTTTAAGAGTTCTTTGTATATTTTAGATAGCATTGCTTTATCATATGTGTCTTTTACAAACAATCTTTCCCAGTTTGTGGCTTGTCTTCTAATTTTCTCGATATTATCTTTTGCACAGTAGAAGATTTGAATTTTAATGGAGACTAGCTTATTGATTTTCTTTTTCATGGATTGTATGATGGGTTTGTTGTACCACAAACCCATCATTTACTCAAGGTCACCTAGATTTTTTCCTTATATTATCTTCCAGAAGTTTTACTGTCTTCTATTTTACATTTATGCCTATGATCCATTTTGAGTTAATTTTTTTGTGGAGCGTATAAGGTCTCTACACTCATTTTTTTGTATATGGATATCCCAGTTGTTCCAGTACTTGTGCTAGTGCTAAGTCAATTCAGTCGTGTCCTACTCTTTGTGACCCCATGGACTGTAGCCTGGCAGGCTCCTCTGTCCACGGGATTCTACAGGCAAGAATCCTGGAGGGGGTTGCAATGCCCTTCTTCAGGGAATCTTCCCAACCTAGGGACTGAATCCACATCTCCTATGTCTCCTGCATTGGCAGGTGGTTTCTTTATAACTAATGCCACCTGAAAGCACAGTTGTTCCAGGAGCATGTGTTAAAGAGACTATCTTTGCTGAACTGTGTTGTCTTTGCTACTTAGGCAAAGACCAGTTGAGTTTATTTATGTGTGTCTATTGCTGGGTTCTCTGTTCTGTTCCACTGGTCTATTTATCCATTTTATTTCCAATACCACACTGTCTTGATTATTGTAACTTTATAATAAGTCTTGAAGTTGGTCAATGTCAGTCATCCAATCTTCTCCATCAATACTCTATTGGCTATCCTGGGTCTCTTGCCTCTTCATACAGACTTTAGAATTAGTTAGTTTGTTGCTATCCATAAAATAACTTGTTGGGATTATTTTTTTCTTATTTTTACAAAGTATCTATAATGAAAAGATATTCTCAGATTACATAATTAATAGTTGTTACAAAGAAGTGTGTTCTGAGAACAAGTTAAGAAGCTCTACCAAAACAAATATTCTTTAAACTTCTCTTTATGAAGGGGATGTTCATGAATGAGTGCTGAAATGAACAAAAATAATGCCTCTCATGAGTGATATTTATAAAACAAGAGGAATGCAGGTCTCTTGAAGCTTCTAAAAGACCCATAAGTTTCCATAAGGTCTTCCATTAGACCTTAATGAGAAAACCACATCACTCAACCTGGATTTATTGCTTTGGGGATATCAGAATAAAACCTTGCCACTTAGCTCCAGGTAGGGTGGGACTGAGGGGTGGGGAGATCCCACAGTAAGAAGATCCAAAAAAAAAAACAACTTTGTAGAGAATTTCCTGGTAGTCCAGTGGTTAGAACCCCACATTTTCACAGCTGAGGGCCCAGGTGTGAGCCCTAGTCAGGAACTAAGATCCCATGTGCCTTGCAGTGTACCTGAAAATTGAAATTAATTAAATAA
>NW_011494787.1:7079256-7092186 GCF_000754665.1 Bison bison bison
GCATTTGTTTTCCTTACTCTTTCCAACACTTTACTGTAAACCACAAAGAACAAACATTATCATATATATATATATATATATATATATATATATATATAGTAAGTAAGTAAGAAAGTTATATGGGATTCCCAGGTAGCTCAGTGCTAAAGAATATGCCTGCCAATGCAGGAGACACAGGAGAGGCTGGTTCGATCCCTGGGTTAGGAAGATCCCCTAGGGGAGGAAATGGCAACGCACTCCAACATTCTTGCCAGGAAAATACCATGGACAGAGGGGCCTGGTGGGATTACAAAGAGTCAGATATGACTGAGCAACTGAGTGCACACACACAAATGCTGTATTATTAATTTATGTTGAGAAATATTATCTGTCAAGTAAACCAAAAATTTATATTAGACCTGGCTGGCAGAATCTATCTCCTAGAGAAAACACTGTAGAAGAAGGAAAATTGAAATTAGAAGCTCAGTTGATGAGCGTGAGATCAGCTGCTGCTGCTAAGTTGCTTTAGTCATGTCCAACTCTGTGTGACCCCAAAGACGGCAGCCCACCAGGCTCCTCTGTCCCTGGGATTCGCCAGGCAAGAATACTGGAGTGCGTTGCCATTTCCTTCTCCAATGCATGCATTCATGCATGCTAAGTCGCTTCAATCATGTCCGATTCTGCACGACCCTATGGACAGCAACCCACCAGGTTCCTCTGTCCACGGGATTCCCTAGGCAAGAATACTGGACTGGGTTGCCATTTCCTTCTCCCATGAGATCAGAGTAAAGTCAAAATGAAAAATGATCTATACAGCTCGCAGCACCAATTACAGAAGTTGCATTCTTAACACATGTCCATACTCTTTAGATTTTAAGGCATGTGTGAAACCCAAAATGTTGTAAGGGAAAAAAAGTGTCCTTAGAGGCAAATGTTTGTTTTTCAGGAGTGAAAAAACAATAGTTTCATCAGATCCTCAAAAGAGTCCATAAAACAATGTTAAGCATTAAATAATATATCCTGCCAAGTGAACAGGAAATCTTGTCATCTGTACAGAAATTTATTTTCCTAACACAACTTACAGACACACACATTTTTCCCTTTCACTCACTTTGTTCCAGGTTTTTAGCAAGCCACTCTTTTTGCTAATAAGTTCTTAATGTACACAATTTCTTGATGTATACTCTTGTTTATATTAAAAACTTCCCATAAAAATATATATGATGATGACACATATCACAGCATTTGGAGTATACTTGCTTCCCAAGTTTCCTAGTCACATATATTAAGGACTGTTTCTAAGGGGTGGCTGTATCTACAATCTATAACATGTCATCCCCTGAATATCTCCATGTTCTAAGGGCATCACAGGTATGTGTTCCAGCAGCCTTTAGAGCAGCAACATTTGCAAAGGCATATCTACTGATGTTGGGGATATAAACTATGCAAAGAACAGTGGATTTGTATTCACCGCTTTTTACCTTTACACATCGTATTTGGTAACTTGAGAGTAGGAGATTTGACACAACTATACAACTACCATAAACGTAAGACTTTTAGACCCAACTTTTGGGGCTTCCCTGGTGGCTTAAATGGTAAAGAATCTGCCTGTAATGAGGGAGACCCGGGACTGATCCTTGGGACAGGAAGACCATGGCTACCCATTCCAGTATTCTTAGGACTTCCCTGGTGGCTCAGGTGATGAATTTGTCTGCAATGTGGGAGACTTGGGTTCACTCCCTGAGTCAGGAAGATCCCCTGGAGAAGGGAATGGCTACCCACTCCAGTATTCTTGCTTGGAGAATTGAGGAGCCTGGTGGGCTGCAGTCTTTGGGGTTGCAAAGAATAAAACACAGTTGAGTGACTTACACTTTCAACACTAACCACTCAGGTAGATGTTCCCTTCCTCTCTCAAGCATTCAGACTGCACATTTCCTCTCATGTATTATTTGGCTCAGTGGCTTCTATCTCTGGAATATGGGAGCCGAAAACTACCAAAGACAGAAGAGTGAAATAAAACAAACTGCCAAGGAAAAAATATCCAAAAACTCATCACAGAGAAAAGGGAAAAATTGAGGTCTCCACAGATGAGTGCTTTTAATTAGGAAGAGGGCTGAACGGCAAAGAGCTTATGCTAATAAGCAGCCTCTTTTAATCAGCTTATTAAAAAGAAACATTTTTAACAGCCAAAATAGTTTCAAAAATGGTAATTATTAGAAAAACATTAGCAGGCTGATGGTGGGGGAAGGAAAGAACTGGTCACGAACTGAAATTAAAAAGCTTTTCAGATACGCTGGGCAGGACTGGTAGTCCTGAAGGAATGGGATAGTGCCAGTGTGGGCATGTTCCCTGTCAGCGTCATCATTTTTCTTTTATAAAACACTAACTCTTTTCTTTTCCAGGTCCCCTGGTTTCCCATTTTCCTTTCTTTTCATTTTTTTTCTCTTCCTGCCCCTTTTTCATTTCTAACATGTTTCTTCCCAATATTTTTCCTGCTTTTTTTATTCAAGGCATTGGTCCCACTTTCTTTCTCCTTATAAATGCTTTCCTTGTGCACGATCTCTGCAGTCCAAACTTGTTCAACCTATCCAACTTGAATTTTAACATGAAAACCAATCTATTAAGATTTGGCTTGTAAGAAATATTTCCAGCACTTCCACTGTTCTGCATCTAGTTAGAAAAAAATTTGAAATAGTTACTGAATTATATTCCAATATGGATTAAAATATCAGGATATCTTCCCCTAATGTAAGTTCCTGCCCAACTCTTTGTGACCCCATGGACTGTAGCCCGCCAGGCTCCTCTGTCCATGGGATTTTCCAGGTAAGAATCCTGGAGTGGACTGCTATTCCCTTCTCCAGGGGATCTTCCTGACCCAGGGCTGGAACATGCCTCTCTTGCATTGGCAAGCGGATTCTTTACCATCTGGGAAGCCATTAAATCTACAGTACTAATTTTAGTGTTAGTTAAGGTATAACCAGAAAACATAATTCTTTGAGTCTTTAAAAGGAAAGGAAATTAATGTAGGGTCTTGATAAACAGATGATGGATGAGAATCAGAAGCCAAACAGAGGACTCTGATTAGCACCAGTGGTTATAAAGACAGTGGAGATGGTATTACTTGACCCAGGGGGCAAAAGCCAGAACTATACAGGCCCGTCCTAGAGATGTGGAGTCACAGAGGATCTCAGCAACTTCTCAAGATACCAAGTGCAGCAAAGAGAAGAGAAAGGGAGATACTTCCGCTGTTCCCTTTCTCTTACTCTCCAGTTTCTCACAATGCCTCACACTGGCTGAGCCCAGCAAGAGGCCAGCTTAACAGAGGAAACCTTGGAACCAAAGTCTTTGCAGGCCAGACTCCAGCTACAGAGAAGGGAGCAACGCAGTGTGAGGACTGGACCGGAGGAGCAGCCGGCCTGGGGCCAGCACGCTCCAGCTCTTTAGTACCGGAAGGAAATGGAATCTTCTCTTCTTTCATGTTTCATCTTCCATATGTTAGCAAATTGTCACTGTCTGGGTCGAAATAGAATTCAAATACCAAATACCTATAAGACCCCAAATATGAAATATTTGGAAATATCTTAAGTTCTCAAGATCTTTAGTACTTAATGCATGTTTTAGCTTTGAAGTTGCAACCTTGAAACAGTGAGGGTTCAAGAATTAGCCTGCTTACAGACAGAAATTTCCCCGCTTTATTCATATGTTCTGTGCTTAGTCGCTTAGTTGTGTCCAGCTCTTTGCAACCCCATGGACAGTGGCCCACCAGGCTCCTCTGTACATGGGGATTCTCCAGGCAAGAATACTGGAGTGGTTTACCATATGGGATGAGAAAAACAACTTTTGCTGTCTAGGCAATTTGATGTTGTTCAGTTGTCAAGTCGTGTCCAACTCTTCATGACTCCATGGAGTACAGCATGCCAGCCTTCCTGTCTCTCACCATCTCCTGGAGTTTGCAAATGCCCAGGCATTTTATAATCTAATAAATCTGCTCACACCCAGAATCTGGACACTTAAATAAGGACTGGAGTTGAGGGTGCCCACTGTCACTTCACTTCTACCTGGGTACCTTTTAGAGTAACCATTAAGAGTTAAGCCCACAAAAGTTAGTGACCTCCATCCCAGTCACCTTATAAAGCCATATGTGCTTGCTACTCAACCTTCTGTTCACTGGTGACCTAGTTTGGAGGACTGCCCTTCCCCCAGCCCACAGCGCCCCCTTGCTTCTGAGATCTGTAAGTAACAAACCTTGTGGGTGTTGAAGGGTATGGAAGATGCACACCTTCAATCAAAACAATCCTGTGGTTCATGTCCCCAGAATGGGACTCAGATGCAGAGGGAGCTCCCTGCTGCCTCTGTGTGAGTGTCTCATTGCGACCGCCTCGTTCAGCAGGTCATAATCTGCATATTCCTAAATCAACACACAGATCCAGCTTCTCAGCACAACTGGCACCAAGGAGCATGGGACTGTGGGTATAGTTTGTATCCCCTTACAACTCCTGAGAGCTGGGAAAAGGCCTCATAACGTCCTCTCAGTCTCTCTGGGAAGGAAGCGGGCCTTGATGGTGCTGCTGGACATCACTGCCACCAGATGCCGCTGGGAACCCCCACCCTAAATTGTCGCTGTCATAAAAAGTCAGATCCCCTGTAGACACCAACCAGTGGGCCTCAGTCTGAGATGGGTGTGTTGCCCATTAGTCTCTAAATGAGACCCATTCTGGCAGGGATGGCTGAAATCATATGCCCCTGCCCTGAGCCCAGAGAAGTTCACCAGGATGCTGGGGCTCTCAGATCCTGGGAGCCAAGAAGAGTTGCTCCACATTAATGTCAATCAGGGAGGGTGGTGGCTGGCTCCAACGTGTCCCCAAGGTGTTGAATTTGGGGAGCTGGTCCTAACCTATGACAGGAGCAACTCTATCACAGCACCCCAGGTAGGCAAACCCTACTGAAACAGGTACCTCCTATGTTGCTACATTCCTTGCTGCTGTTGCAAATTTCCCCCTGACCCCCAGGGATATAAGGAATCTCACCCCTGTCATGGTAAGCAAGACAAATACTTGCTCACAGCATATACTTGCTCGTAGCACCAGCTCCTCTCAAGTTCCCAGAGGAGGTCAAAAAACCATTGCTCAAATGGCTTGGGATTTACTGCGCATGGTGGCACATCAACATGTCAAATCACAGGTGCTACGTTCTTGGGACTCTCAGTTTTCCCAAACACATTACCAAACACCATACTGGTGGAGGTGGACCGTGCCCCTCAGAGGTTGGTTTGGACAGCTTAGATTGGGAGGCAGCAACATATGAGTTGGGGATGACCAAGAGTCTGCTTTGTAGGGGCAGCTCCAGAGACCCTGGGCCCCTAGTCACTCCATCTCAGGTCAGCCAGGGCTGAGCTATTAATAGAAGCCTTCACTCAAGTGTTGCAGGCTCTTCAGGAAACTGCCAGCACAATGAGAGCAGATGCTGTCCCCTCTTGGAATGCCCCTGCCCTGGCAGCAGAATCCAGGATTTCATACTGTGATTTTAGAGTGGTGGTTACCAAGGCCCCTGCCCTAGGGACCAGGGTATTCCCTGGAGGTCATCCCTCCTTCAGGAGACACTTCTCTTGGATGCATGCATGTTAAGTTGCTTAGTCGTGTCCAACTCTTTGTGATCCTATGGACCACAGTCCCCCACGTTCCTCTATGGGATTCTCCAGGCAAGAATACTGGAATGGGTTGCATGCCCTTCTCCAAGGGATCTTCCCAACCCAGGGATTGAACCCATGTTCCTTACATCTCTTGCATTGGCAGGCAGGTTCCTTACCCCTAGCACCACACATCTACTTCTCTAAATATCCCTCTGGACACACAAAATAGACAATATTTTAAGCTCTCGACACTAGAGCCCAAGTTAGAGTGCCTCCTGGGAACCTGTCCAAACAAGCCAGGAGCACCCTCTAAATTACAAGGCATAGCACATAGAATCATAGAGGGCTTCCACTGGATGTCACTCTTGGAACAATCTCTGTTAAAAAAACTTTTAGTGGCTGTGGTCCCTTTGCCCTATACTTTCCTGTTAAGAGGTGTGAATGCCTTGATGTGCCACCATGCCATCTGGAGCAAACCTTGATTCCTGGTGGGAGCTGCACATTGGGAACTCATAAGACTGCCGCACCCGATTAAGACTTCAAATACACCCCAATGTCACTTGTGACAGGGGCCTGAAGGACTGTGGCCCATAATTCAAGATTTATTATAGGAAGAAGTCATTAAACACACCATTTCTCCTTTCAATTCCCCTATTTGGCCAGTATTAAAGCCCATTCCTAATGAGTGGTGCCTTATAGTTGACTGCCCAAATGTAAATGGTCAGGTGCCCCCATTAAGGCTCCCATTCCCAATGTTGTCTGGTTAATTGAGAACATCCAAAGGGCTCCAAGGGCTATTTTGCCATGATCAATCTCACTAATATGTCCTGCTCAGTACTGATCATCGAGGAGTCTCAGCTACAATTGGCCTTCACGTTCAAAGGCACTCAATATACCTTTACCTGGCTGCCTCTGAGCTATCTTGAGTCTAGTTATTGCCCATGATCTTTGCCAGCAAGACCTGAGGCCCTTACAGTGTCTGCCTTGCACCATCTGGCACTATACTGATAACATTCTAATCAGGGGTCCTTGAAGGATGCAGCGTGTGAGACCCTAATGCTGCTGGTGATGCACCTGAAATATACAAGTTGGGCTATTGTCTCATCTAAAACTCAAGGTCCAGCCACCACTGTTATATTTCTGGACATTAATTAGTCCTGTAACAGCTAAGAAGTTCCACTTACAGTTAAATGTCAATTGTTAACTATTCAGTCTCACTACAGCAAGCCCAAGTCTTAGGTGTCTTCACATTATGGCAACACATACAGCATTTACCCATCCTTCTTAGACCATTTATGCAGTCACATGCAAGTCCTTCACATCTACTGGGCTGGGGGAGGCTCAACAGAAAGCCTGATGGCTGGCACAGAGGTCCATGCCTCAAGTCTTCTCCCTGGTTCCCCTGGCTCCTCCTTCTGGTTGAGACACTGGCCACCATGGACTGTGGTCCAGGAGGCTATGGACTAAACACAGCTCCTCCTGGCTGCCTATGGGCTTCTGGACCAGGTGTCTGCTCTTCACAGTCATCCATCACAGCCCCACAGAACATCAGGTTCTGGCTGCTTACTGATCTTTGTTAGAAACAGAGACACTTCCAGGAGTGTAGCCTCTGGAGGCATAACATTCCCATGAAGATGTGAATATGGGATGCCTCCCAAAAGCAGCTAAGCACAGTTAGAAACACCTCTTTGCTAAAATGGAAATGGTACCTTCAGGAACAGGCTAATCTGACATGGTCGATCTTTCCAAATTGCAGGAGGATGACTTCCCCACTTGTCAGCCCCCTCCCATGGGCCTTGAGGAAGTGATGGTGGTACCCACTTTGTGTAAGCCTCTGGAGACCTGGGGTACCCCTGAGAAGAGCTGATGGAGCAAGATAGGAAGTCTGTGTACTTCTCAGACGGCAGTGCTACCATCATCAGTGGTGATGCCTCCTGAAGAGCAGCAGCTCAGTGGACCACTCTGCCAGCGGCACCACATGCATCAAAGCCAGCAAGTCAGGGCTGACTCAGCTCCTGAGCTTGTGACTGTACAAATGGTTGGGGAGACTGCTGCTGACCATGAAAAGCCCCTTGTCAATATTTTTACTGACTCATAGGTGGCTGCTAAAAGCTAATCCTTTGGTTGAGTCAATGCAGCATGATTTTCACAATCAAGGCCATCCCCTTCGGGGTCCCCAACTTTGGAGGCACATCACCTAGGCACTAGTCACAACTGAGATTACTCACCTTTCATCACTCACAAACGCTACCATACCAGAGGCTGTCTTTAACCCAAGGTGGATGCCCTTGCCCAAATCCAGGTCACCAGCCTTTCAGGGTTCTCAACCACTGACTCTTCACCAACAATTCTGTGGGCTCCACCCATTACCACAAAACCACAGCCTTCACCATCAGTCAGTCCTCGGTTCTACCAATCTGGCCTTCCTTGGTCACCGCTTCCATATTCCTCATTCCCTGGCAGAATGGTCCCATATCTCATATGGTTATGGAGAGCTGCTGCCACCTGGGCCTCCTGTTGCAGGGATGTCTGGCTTATGGAAGCCCTTTTAAAACACATCGCTTGAATTGCAAATTATGCTCCCAAACCGAAGAGTGGAAAGTGCCCCACCACACTTTGGTTCTGCTCAGGAACAACCCTTTTAGCCCTCTGATTTCACAGGGCTGCTTCCTCTCTTGGCAGGCACTACCCACTTTGCTATTACATGTGTGGGTACTTTTAATGCCTTGCTGGTTGCTGAAGTCACCAGGAACGCTTCTATGGAATAGGTGATCTCTTTCCTTTCTAAGTATATAATTTCCCATCACTCCTGACATCACTCACTCAAATAAAGTATCTCATTTTACCCACATAACACAGCACTGGGCTCTCCAACAGAGCATCCAATGGAATTTCACCTCCCTTACCAGGCAGAGACCTCTGGCATTACTAATCCCCACTACAGTCATATAAAAACCTTGCTCCTTAAGTTATAACGTGGTAAATGGACTTCTTTGTGCCAGAGGCACTTACTACTTTAAACTCTAAGCCGTATGGCCACCACTCTCCTTATACCAACTAAGCTCTCCTGGTCACAGAGCCTATGATTGCTACCTTGGGGGTATCTGACGCCTTCATCTTACAGGACAATATTATTACATTTTCGCCTTAAAGATTTAAAATGTCAATCATCTCACCTTCCAGTATTCAATGGTGACCCAATTAGGAACGAGTGGTTAGCTGTGAGCCCCTGGCCCATTAGAACACAGACCCACCATGCTGCTTCTGAAACACACTTACCTGCTTGATTCCAATGTACAGTGGCTCTAGTGGATGGCTCCTCACCATACCTCCCCACAGGAAGCGGAAATAACTGTACCTGGACCCACTTAGAAACAGTATGGATCTCTAAAAGGGGATAAGAGGTACTCAGGCTGAGTGACATTAGCAGATAGCATGGCAATATAATGACAACACTTGGATCTACTCCATTTTAGAGGAAACCACCACTGAGCTAGTGACCCATAAGGGCCCCATAATAAGTGTTCAGTGGGCAAGCACAAAACTTCAGAATACAAATGCTCACTGCTTCGGGCCTTACTCTGTGCTTTTGTATGATATCATCTGGATCACAGAGCTTCTCCTCCACCCTAGAAAGTCAACTCTAGACAGTTGCTAGAATTACACAGCAGTCACCTGCAATTGCAACCCAGGATGTGGGGCAGGGGCGGGGTGGGGCTGGGGGGCAGCAAATGCTGATAGTCAGCTCTAGAGGGGCTGTGCTCAAAATGCCATGTGGATCCTAGCCAGCTGAATCAAGCCTAAATGGGACCAGTAGTATAAATGCTTAAAGGTCACCAGCCCTGCCCAAATGGTCAACGACATCCTGATCTCTGGCTGTTACATTGCTCTAATTTCAACCCCAATTGGCCTTATCCAGTTAAGGCCCACCTCTGGTAATACAAGGCCAAACAGTAAATTATTGGGAGTGTAAAACTGTATTTTCCTTAAACCAAGGCGACATGTGTGCCTCCAATTTTACCATTTATGGACGGAAACCTCCTATGCTTCAGAGGGAAACAGTGCCCAGTCATCTGCGAAGTGACATCTGCCCCAGAGAACTCCTAAATTTACTGACAATCTTTGATACTAGTTAATGCTTCTGACAGATCAAAAAAAAACTTTAATGAAGACATTCAAAATCTATGTGACCCTGTTAAACCTCTTGGCCTCTCACTCAGTTCCCTTCCTGGGTGGTTCCCTCCACCTGTGACAACCCTGAAGATGACAACGTCCCAGACGATGACGTCACAGGATAGAGGCGCATCCTGAATGGCGCCTCCTCAACTTTCCACTGTAGTGGCCATGACACCAAGGAAGATGGCAGGGATGATGGTGAGCACTTTCCAGGACTTGTTTGTTTATCTAAATTCCCTGCTGGGGAGCCCCTTGAGAAGCATTTTGCTGGGTTAACATGTTTATTCAAAGTCCTCTTGCTCCAGTTCAGTTCAGTTCAGTTGCTCAGTTGTGTCCAACTTTTTGCGACCCCATGTACCTCAGCACGCCAGGCCTCCCTGTCCATCACTAACTCCCGGAGTTCACTCAAACTCACATCCATCGAGTCGGTGATGCAATCCAGCCATCTCAGCCTCTGTTGTCCCCTTCTCCTCCTGCCCCTAATCCCTCCCAGCATCAGAGTCTTTTCCATTGAGTCAACTCTACGCATGAGGTGGCCAAAGTACTGGAGTTTCAGCTTTAGCATCATTCCTTCTAAAGAACACCCAGGACAGATCTCCTTTAGAATGGACTGGTTGGATCTCCCTGCAGTCCAAGGGACTCTCAAGAGTCTTCTCCAACACTACAGTTGAAAAGCATCAATTCTTCTGTGCTCAGCTTTCTTCACAGTCCAACTCTCACATCCATACATGACCACTGGAAAAACAGCCTTGACTAGACGGACCTTTGTTGGCAAAGTAATGTCTCTGCTTTTGAATATGCTATCTAGGTTACAATTGATATAAAGTTTGCTGCCCGAGTGTGCGGAGAAGGCAATGGCACCCCAGTCCAGTACTCCTGCCTGGAAACTCCTATGGACAGAGGAGCCTGGTAGGCTGCAGTCCATGAGGTCGCTAAGAGTCAGACATGACTGAGCGACTTCACTTTGACTTTTCACTTTCATGCATTGGAGAAGGAAATGGCAACCCACTCCAGTGTTCTTGCCTGGAGAATCCCAGGGGCAGAGGAGCCTGGTAGGAGGCCGTCTATGGGGTCGCACAGAGTCAGACACGACTGAAGCGACTTAGCAGCAGCAGCAGTAGCAGCCCGAGTGTGAGGTGATACAGTGACTGGCAACCTGCTCGCTGCTGCACCTCTGAGGTGAGGAAGGCCCAGATGTGTATCAAATTCATAACCTTACAGGGGCCCCTTGAAACACCCCACTTAGCTGCTTGCCCTCACACCCACTAAACTGGGTGTTTAATGGATGTGACACACTATGTAGGACACACTAAGTGTCCCACTGGGTGAAATTAATTACTGAACCACTCCTTAGCTGCAGATGCTGCCACCACACAGGACCCCCCCACCCCTCCCAGGACCAGAGCCGCAGGGTCACCTCCCCCCACTACCCTGAGGGGACACTTGCCCACCACCACTATTCAGGGCTCCACAACCCTCTCATTCAAGCTTTCCAACAGTCTGAATATTTTTATACACCAGGTAGAAACAGGAGCTCATTTTGGTGGTGCCTGTAAAAGGAGACATTTTACTGAGCTCAATAAAGAGTGGGCTGCTGCTGCTAAGTCACATCAGTCATGTCCGACTCTGTGTGACCCCAGAGACAGCAGCCCACCAGGCTCCCCTGTCCCTGGTATTGGGACACTGGAGTGGGTTGCTATTTCCTTCTCCAATGCATGAAAGTGAAAAGAGAAAGTGAAGTCGCTCAGTCGTATCCGACTCTTAGCAACCCCATGGACTGCAGCCTCCCAGGCTCCTCTGTCCATGGGATTTCTCAGGCAAGAGTCCTGGAGTGGGTTGCCCTTGCCTTCTCCGAAAGAGTGGGCTACCCCGCAGCTTTACTGACTCAGTCCCCATGTGCCCAACAGAAAACACACCATGCATCTCTGTGGCTCACCTGGCCACCTTCTATGGTGCTCAACTACTCCCATGCAGGAAACTCTGCAACAAAGTATGTGGCACCCAGCAGGAACCCTCATGTTCTTGGGCCATGCAGCCCAGCCATCTAGAGAGAACTCCGACTTATTTCAGTTTCTCTGATCATGTAGCTGGTGTCCACAGTGGGCCCAGTGCCCAAGGGCATCACATGTCCATGTTTCTCCATACATGCACTTCTCCCCTCCTCGACCTCCAATGCACGTGCCTCCTTGTTGGTCCCTGGGGAGTGCAGTCTGTTCATACCAGTGTACTTCAGTCTTCCAGGGACTACCCTTATAAGTCACTGAACAGGACTGCCATTGGGCTATTACATCAGAGGCAAACCTTAATGAAACAACAAAAGGATTCTTCAGCATGGATGGTTTTGGATAACCGTTTAGCTCTAGATTACTTATTGGTCTGGGAAGGTGTATGGTCTGAAAGGGCACCACGTGCTGCATGTATATTAATAATTCTGCACAAATTCAGACAAATTTACAAAAGATGACTCAACAGGTAAAGTATTCCATAAACTCACCCAAGTTCATAATCAAATACACACCTTAATTCTTATCCAAGGTCTTTTATTTACTTTTTTAGCTGAACCCCAACAAATGGTGAGATGGTTATGGACATTTTTTCAAACTGTTGTTTGCCCATTGATACTGCAGATTGCCATTTTTGCTTTGCTTAAATGTTTCATGTGTGGGGTGACCAAAACCCTGCTGGGAGCTTTTAATAGTTCCATTGTCCAGACAACGTCTATGATTTTCCCTTTAGATTAATGCCTAGGCATTATGGAGTCATGTGTAATGGAGAAAAATAGCTTTTGGGGAAAAAAATCTCTGCTTCTCTGAGTTGCTGCCTAGGTATGTTACAATATGGAATCTGGATATTTAGATAAGGACTTGAGTATATGATGACCACCGTTAAGTTCCTGCTTTACCTTTCCCCAGGCACTTTTCAAAACCCTCGCTTAGGGACTTCCCTGGTGGTCCAGTGGCTAAAAACTCCATTCCTACTGCAGGGACTCAGGTTTGATTCCTGGTCAGGGAACTAGATCCCACAGGCCAAAACAAAGATTGAAGATCCTACAATAAATAATGCAGGTGCAGCCAAATAAATAATTTTTTTTTAAGTTTTTTTAAAATACCCCCTTAGAACTAAAGCCTAGAAATTTAGTGACCTCT
>NW_011494787.1:7092286-7103054 GCF_000754665.1 Bison bison bison
CTTGCTACTATTTCTCTATCTCCTGTTCTCTTGTGACCTGAGATGGAGGGCTGCCTTCCATTACTCATTATGTACCCTCACTTCTAGGATCTGTAAGTCATAAATCTTGTGACTCTACTTCCTTGCTGTGGGTGTACAATATTGAAACTGTGTCTTCAATCAAAACCACCCTGTGTGCTTCACTTCCCCAAAGTGGGAGCTTGGATGCTGAGGGAGTTGCCTGCTGCCCCCACGCAGGTGGCTTGTGCCTCCTCATGCAGCAGGTCGTAATCTGCATATTCTTAATTCAATACACCAGCTCTAGCTTAGCACACCATACAATTTGGGGAAAGTCGGGGCTAGCAAAAGATAGGGTATCTGTGCAGCTGCAACCTCCATTTATTCCACAAATCATATGCTGCTAACAAACTAAATGTGTATAGCGGTGTGGTAAGAAGATGTGAAGACAAGACAGAAATAAAATTTATGACAAGCGTTTTTGATTCAAATGCCAAGCTTAGTTTAT
The DNA here is from genome assembly GCF_000754665.1 of Bison bison bison. NCBI lineage: Eukaryota > Metazoa > Chordata > Mammalia > Artiodactyla > Bovidae > Bison > Bison bison. Next base: position 7,092,792 of record NW_011494787.1, read on the forward strand.
TATAAATTATCTGCAGATTCACAATTATGAAATTTATATTTCTATATTATCAACAGGGTAAGTGGCAGAAAAAGCAGAATCAGGTAGTCTAACTTCAGTGGAATAGTCAATGTGTTTGGAAATTTTTTCAATTTGTCCTCAGTGAGTTCTCTTGTGCATGAACTCCTTATGGTTGAACTTCTTAGTTCAGTTCCAGTTCAGTCACTCAGTCGTGTCCGACTCTGCGACCTCATGAACCACAGCACGCCAGGCCTCCCTGTCCATCACCAACTCCCGAAGTCTACCCAAACTCACGTCCATTGAGTTGGTGATATCATCCAAAGATCTCATCCTCTGTCGTCTCCTTCTCCTCCTGCCCTCAATCCTCCCCAGCATCAGGGTCTTTTCCAATAAGTCAGCTCTTCGCATCAGGTGGCAAAAGTTTTGGAGTTTCAGCTTCAACATCAGTCCTTCCAATGAACACCCAGGACTGATCTCCTTTAGAATGGACTGGTTGGATCTCCTTGCAGTCCAAGGGACTCTAAAGAGTCTTCTCCAACACCACAGTTCAAAAGCATCAATTCTTCAGTGCTCAGCTTTCTTTATAGTCCAATTCTCACATCCATACATGACTACTGGAAAAACCATAGCCTTGACTAGTCAGACCTTTTTTGACAAAGTAATGTCTCTGCTTTTTAATATGCTGTCTAGGTTGGTCACAACTTTCCTTCCAAGGAGTAAGCGTCTTTTAATTTCATGGCTTAAAGGTTCCTAAATTTTTGCCACTGTGCTTTAAAGGCCATATCCCAAAGACGTTAAAAATAAATTCCTCTAGCTGAGACCTTCCTTAATTTCCCTTCCCACTGCTTTAGTACATAGGTTTATTCATATTTACTTATTCCCTATCATAAGGGAACCACTCTGTCCATTCTCTCTGGAGTCCTATGCTACCCTGGGCCATAGGTCCTATCTCCTCAGCTCTCTGGCAATTGTTTATATACTTTGGTTCTTTCTTTGAAATTGTCTCCTTTATCTCCTTCTCAACCACAATCATCACTTGAATTTTCCTCTATAATTTGGTTATACCCAAACATATGCCCATTGATGTACTCTCTTATCATGCATCTCCAACTGCCTACTAGACAAATCCATGTCCTCATTTGCTATGTCCTCTATGCAGTTATTACCCCTTCCAAAAATTCTCTGCTTCCTTTATGCTCATCTATTTAAATTCCAAAACAGAAGTCCATACCTGCCCCTGGAATATTTTTCCTCCCAATCTTTATGAGTCTGGATCTTTCCTATGACTCTCCTCTTTGCTTCCATAAGACTTTCCTAATCACACCAACTGAAAATAGCTGTCCTGTTGGTCTGACACAGCATCCCGCAGCACTGTATGGTGTGGTAATGATCTGCAGAGCACCACCATCACTGGATAATGTCATTCATTTGTTCTTGTTTTGCCTATCACCTCTTCATTAGAAAATATGCTCCCAGGAAACAAGGATTCAGTGCTATTTATTGCTCACACATTACAAGTGTTCAATAAATATGTATTAAATTAATTAATAAACAGTGATGACCTGATTCCATTAGATACACAATCAAGAACCAAATTTTGTTGATCCTACCTCAGAAATATCTTCCCAAGACTCTTTTAATTGAGATTCTTAGTACATTTTCCCAGACTACTTCAAATGGTCTGAGATTCCAGCCTCTCTTCAGGTAAAACATCTTCTAAATTACAGTCAAAATCTTAACTATTATAAAACAAGTGATCTGATCATGATACTTGGTTTTGTACATAAAAACCTCTGTTTCCTTATTTCTTAAGGAGTAAAATTATTATTTTTTTTTTAGATAGGAGTACAAAGCCTTCAAAATCCAGTCCACATTTTTCTCTTAACCTTGAATTCCTGTTTTTCATCTAAATCCTATATTTAGGCCATATAAAATTTCTCACTCTTCTCTAAACATATCTGACCTTTTCATGACCTGCAGTTCTAATATATACTGTTCTTTCTGCATAACGCATTTTTCTTTGTTCATTGGAGAAATTATAAGAGTTTCTCTAAAACCCAGCCCAATGCAGTCCCTTTTGTGACATGTTTCCCATATCTTCTTAACAAAATTGGTTCTGTCCCCTGTGTTTTATTTTGGCACTTAACATCACACTTCAGATATATGCAGAAGGTACGCCTCCCACTAGACAGCCAATTCCTATAGGGCAGGGAACCTCCTTACCATCACTGTATCCCTATAGCCTAGTACTCACCTGCAACAGAGTTTGTTGAATGAATTAATACATGAATTTGTTAATTCTAACACATGAAAAATGACAGCCATTTTCACAGAAGTTGCATATTTTCTCAAAGGAAATCAAAACTGAGGCAAAGAAGTATTGATTCTAAGGGGAGAGAGAAAGAAGAAAGGGAAGAAAAGTGGAATGTACTTCAGAAATAAAATGCATCCTGAGTCCTGAGGTCATTTTCATTGTGTTCTCCCACTTTTCCCTTCATTGTTCACTCTTATAAATAAATAAATTTTAAAGCACACACAGAGGCCAAAAGGTATAAAGCTGGCCTGAATTATTGTTTCATTAGTTTGCATAGAAATACCTAATCAAATAAAATTAGAATTAGAAAAACACCTTAGCAATCACCCAGTCCAAACTCTTTTACTTTACCAGTGAGAAAAACTGTAAGTCAAATAGGTTTGAATTGTTTAAAGTTACCCAGTTAATAAGTAGTGTAACCTTAATTTGAATTTTATAAAACAAAGATTAATGATCCCTTCATCACCTCATATTTTTCTTTTAGACATTTGTTAGTTTCCAGAATTTAAAACACATTCTAATTCTGCCACTGTTATTATTTCTACTTGTTTCACACACAGTCTACATGCTTAAATGCAATTTTCTGACATCACTAACCAAGAAGATTTATGGGAATAAATAGGAAGATGAATATAAAAAATCCCAGTCATATACAAAATTCTGCTTAATAAAGAATGTCAGAAGTTCAGCCATGTTATATGCACATAACAGGAGCCTATAGCACCTAAATGAATGTAATTTAAAATCTCAATGCCTTTTCCACAAAAGTACCTTGTTTTCATTGTTATGTTTTGATGTGGATGACTACAGCAGGCAAAGCCAGTATTCACAGTCCTAGTTCTAGTTTGTCTGAGAAAACTATGCCAAGCATGCAGTGCCATCTGCTCCTGTAGCGATGCCATCCTTCCATTTTTCAGCACGGTGATAAACAGACCAACTGCAGTCATTCTCTGAGCTCCATAAGCACCTCAGGGCAGGAGAAGGGAGTGGATGCGGGCCCCTACATCAGATGCAAAATGATGCGTATGAAACAGACACAGACTTGAAGATATAGAGAACAAACCAGTGGTTACCAGTAGGGAGACGGACCAGGGGACAGACAAGACAAAGGGATGGATTTAAGAGGTACAGATTCCTATGTATAAAATAAGACACAAGGAAATACAGCAAAGGGAATAAAGACAATGTTTTACAATAACTTTATTTCTTTTTGTTTAGCTGTTTTTGGCTCTGCCACAAGGCACATGGGATCTTAGTTCCCCAACCAGGGGTCAAACCTGTGCCCCTGCAGTGGAAGTGTGGAGTCTTAACCACTGGATGGCCAGGGAAGTCCTTATAATAACTTTAAATGGAGTATAATCTATGGAAATACTGCATCACTATTTTGAACACCTGAAACTAATATAATATTGTAAATCAACAATTTTTTTTTTTAAGTGATGCCAATGGCAGGGTGGAAAGGAAGAGGCAGTGAGGGAACACTAAAAGTGATGAGAGAGGGCAGTCCTAGAAATACTAAAAGAATTCCAGCACAGTAAGATTCTCTGCTACTTTGCAAGTGTCCTGGAGGAAGTGGTGGTGGTAGGGTAGAAAGGCAGCAGAGTCGGGATGGGGGTGATGTTCATTTCAGAACATTTTGAAATCAACAAGCCTCATGTCCACTTTTCGATTCATAATTCTTTTGTGACTCTGGTCATCTTCTAACTAATAAGCAAATCGTCAAGAAATGGATATGTAATTAGAAACTAAGCTGGTGAAATTGATTAGAATGGGGTAGTGTTAACAATTCATGCAGAGCTCATATATCATTTTCAGTGAGGCACTGAAGTGAGGTCATAGAACTCTGATCTCAACAAAATGATGTGAAAGATGAGAGAATGGCAAGTCTGAGAGTGGCCATTATCTAACATTTAAATTGCTTCTGCAGTGTTCCTACCTCTGTATCGAGTTGCTTTCTGTTTGTCCACAATCAGGGATAAAAAACTTATTACCTCATTCTATCAGACCAGGACCTTTGTTTATATTCCAGACTTTCCAAATCTTTTTTTGATATGTATCAGTCACACAGTCTCTTCGTTTGTGAATAAAGTAAATTTTCATATGGTATCAATGTCATCCTCTAAGACACTAATAAATAAATTGAAGAAATTTTTAAGAAAGGTAATACATCAAGAGATATTTTGCTTATTTAAGAATGAAAATCCTATAAATATGACATAAAAGTATTTGGAGATTTCTTTGGAGAAACTGTGGGAATAAAAGTATACACTTTTGGAAAAAAAGATGGGGAACACGTGTATACCTGTGGTGGATTCATTTTGATATTTGGCAAAACTAATACAATTATGTAAAGTTTAAAAATTAAATAAAAATTAAAAAAAAAAAAAAGAAAGAAGTTTGAGGACTAGGATGAGATTTTTGGTTGTACGCAAGAGAAAAATGTGTCTCTATAATTAGAAACCATGAGGAAATATGAAATGGAATTTTGTCCTTAAACCAACATGGGGTCCAGAAAGAAGAGTCTTTAGCAATTAATGCATATGCCCAGGCTTCCCTGGTAGCTCAGATGGTAAAGAATCTGCCTGTAATGCAGGAGACCCCACTTTGATTCCTGGGTTGGGAAAATATGTAGTCTTTGACTATTTAAAGTACAGATGAATTATGTAGTTAAACTTAAGGTGACAATACAAACCAACCAACAGGAATTTTTATCAGGCCAACTTGACCCATCTGAGAGAATTTACTGTGATTTACTCATTTTCCCCTGAAATTATAATGAAATAGCACATGTGCACCTTGAGACCTAAAGAACATGGTGGGTTTGAGTCCACACAGTATAGTAGAGAAATCACAGGAGAAAAACAAAAAGAATGGTGACCCCAAGAATATATTCTTTAAAAGTGGCACTATTGATCACCTGAATAGTGACAGTTACCAAACTGTGCCAGATAATATGAAGATACAAATATGAAGCAGACACATGAAGGTAGACATACTACCTCTAGAAAGAAGTTCATAGATCAGAAGGAGAGTTTGATGTAAACATAACGAATTCACTTTGGAGGGAGGGAAGAGTGCCTGCCTTCTGGGGGAAATTAGAAATGGCTTCAGAGAGGAAATAGGATTTGAACTTTCAGGATTTTGAAAGATGAGTGTGGTTTTAATAATTACAAATGGAGAAAAGGGCACCTAAGTAGCTGTGATATAGGGATAAGAACTATGAGGCACAATAAGCTGTTTGGTCTATATCGTCCATTCTGCAAACATTAGCTTGACTTGGAAAAAGTCAGGCAAAGGAGATAGGGCTGTCTTTCATATCATGGCCTACCTATTCAACTTCCAGGCCAGTCACCTCGGACCTTTTTGATCTCAAGCTCTCCTCTACCCTAGCCTGCTCACACCTCATCAGGCATGCTTAAGTAAGAAGCCAAGCCAAAAGATGCCTGGGTATGTACAAAAGGCAGTCATTTACTTTTTAGGCTGATAAAATCCCCATTTGAAGAACTTTTAATGGACTAAAGTTTAATAAGATTTTTGATACTAAGAGAATCAGGGGATGCGTTGACCTAAGGTATGTCCAAACTATTACATCTGGACTTTAGGATTAATGAGTCATCAAGTTCCTTTATCAGATATTATTTTTGCTTTGGTGCCTAGATGACACAGCAAGCTTTCTGTCCACTTCTGGGAGACAATAGTGCTCAAATGCTTCTGGAAACTAATAGAAGATCCTCTAATGTCTAGCCTTCTGGGCATTACAGACCCAGGAGACTCCCAGAAAATACTGCTGTTAATGAGCCCTTTTAGCTTAAGTTTGTCCTTAGCCAAAGGTATGTTCATATATCCTACTATACTACTCTATGGCATAAATTTATTAGTGTTATTATAATTTTGTCAATGATAATATCATACTTTCAATAACACCTGCCATTAAAATGATCATTTATAATTTATAAAATATGACTAAATGCATTATCTCATTTAAGTCTCCCCTGAGGCCTAAGATTGAAAATTATTATGAACCCCTTTTACAAAAAGTAGGCTAAGATCCAGAGGAATAACTGACTTACCCTGAATCACTCAGGTATTTGGTAGAGTTGGCTCTTTCACGCTGACTTCCATTCATTTTCAACACATCTCTCTCAAGAAAATACCCAAAGAAGAACCAGATGTGGTTGAGATTAAATACAAATTAGTACCAACACTGGAGCAGCCATTTCCTACCTCCTCCTTTGGAAAGCTGTGATGGGACCAACTCAAAGTTGTGATAAAGAAAAGAAAAAAGGGAAAGCAAAGAAAGCAAGAAAAGAGAAAGAAAAATAAAACACTGCTGTCAATACGCCCACTTATAAATTAGAAATGGGACAAAATATTCAAGCAGAGAATGGATGACCAGCTCTTTCTTCAGTTGGGATTCCTTCAAGGGACAGAGGTTAGCTGTCTAGGTGCTCACCTCTATTTTGTCGCCATGTGTTCAGTCCCCTCCTTGCTAAGACACTTTACCCTCTTTCAAACACATGTGGCCCCAAGCAACAGTTTCCGTTTTTATAAAACATGTCCCTGCCTCTTACATGGATCAACTGAAAAAGCAAACTATTAGAAAAACATATTGTTAATTTCAGGTAGAAACATCTGGCTTCAGGGTCAATTTGACTTAACAATTTCTCTGAAGAAATCCTCATTCAAATTTTATAAACTCTAAAATCCAAAATTACCATTTCAGTTATAAAGCTTAGTTTCCATTTTTGAGGAGCACATGGTTCATACAAAAGGTAGAGATAAGAAGGAGGCAGTAAACACATGAATATCATGAAAACCTTTCTAACCACTGTGAACCATGGGAGGCAAAGCCAACAGCAGGTGCTTTACCCATAAGGTGAAACGCAGAATCCAGGTGGATTCATCAGCAAAGGAAAGGTTGTAGATACAGAAACAGGTAGGTGAGAAGAGATAGTTTAAGTCTGATGGGTCATTCCTTTCATCTCAAGACTGTAGAGGGCAGCTCTTTCAAAGAAACTGAACTAGGTAGGGCAAAATGTTCAAGCAAGAATAGACGGTTGGGCCATTCCTCAGGAGGAATTCCTATAAGAGGTAGGAGCTCAGGCTGAATGACATTTAAGAACAATTCCAGGGCTAAGATACTATGAAAGACTTGGATTTGAAAATACCTTAATTCCACCTTATGGGAGCCTAGCTGTTTTTATCGAAATTCAGAGCTTATCACTTAAATCATATTGTACCTTTAAATTTAAATGGATGGTAAACAGCATTATTTGTTAAGCCTAAATCTTCAAAGATGGAAAAACTCATTCTGCTTCTCACGCATTTGACCAATAGTGACAAATCACCAGCTGTAGGCAGCCCAAGCAGCCAACGTTTATTAAATGTCTCACTCAACCCCAAACCTCATGAATTGTTTAACATACAAGAGAGACAAAAAGCCAGTATTTTTCCTTGTGTCAGCTCTTGTTAGGAGCGTCTCTGCTCTGCTCCTCTCCCTGCTGGCTAGCAACAACATTAACATTCATTGTTCTTAAACACACGGGGGCTTTGGGGGCCTCTGTATACACAGCCAATCCTGTGCCAAGTGTCTATAAATGCACACCCAATGTGCAAGCACAGAGAAGCGAATCTGAGGACCACACTGATGATATACATTTAGGAGGGCAGGGCAGTGGGCAGAAAGTTCTGTCACCACCAAAGACAATTCAGACATGTGAGAGAAAGAACCTAGTAAACTCACACCAAGAAAAATCCCCTGTTAAATCAACAGAGATAAAATGAGACTCTTCATGTCGCCCTTTTAAAGTTAGCAAAAGGGGACCTGGGTTAGGTAGCTGGTGACCCACAAGACTGAGACTCTCATCCAGTCTCAGGGATAGCTAAAGAATCTCACCAATTTTGCTTTTCCCCCTTGCTGCTACCTTCCATAGTTGGTGGGAAAGAATGGTGGTGCTAAAGAACCCGCCTGCCAATGCCGGAGACACAAGAGACACGGGTTTGATCCCTGCGTCAGGAAGATCCCCTAGAGAAGGAAATGGCAACCCACTCCAATATTCTTGCCTGGGAAATCCCATGGACCGAGAAGTGGCAACAGTCCATGGGGTTATAAAGAGTCAGACACAACTAAACTGACTTAGCACTGTTTGGGTGGTAGGTCATTTATTCAGAAAATCTCCGGGGGCACTTGTAATCATGAACCCCTGGGATTCAAAGTAGCTGGACAATTTTAATAAATAACCTGGATTTTTCTCTGAGAATACAATATTCTAGCATTATAGATGTGAAAAGTTCAAGGAAAACTTTATTTCAATAAATGTCTGCTTAAGAGTCATTCGATGCTACCATGTCTATAAACAGGTTTCAGCTGGCCCCACAAAAGTCACCATTAAGTTAATCTTAAAGGATTTTTTTTTTTAAAGCTTTGTAACAGCCTCCAGGAAGGCCAATTATATGACATTCATCATTAAGAATCAGGGGACAACTCAAGTGAGTTGGAAACATAAATTGTGATCAACAAAGACAGAGTTCTCTTTGGTCTATAATATTTGACCCTATTAAAATGGACCCTGAACACTGAATAAGTCTATCTCTTTCTGGAGTTCTTTGATCAGTGAGATTTTGAGCTCAAGCAGCAGCCCCAGAGTAGCTCTAGATGGGAGCACAGCGCATGGCCTCGCTTTCTCTCTCCTCTTCTTTCCTGAAGGGAGAGCTAGGGGTCTTCTTGTTATTACTTCCTGTTACTATTGCAAAAGGGTCTAAGGGATGGATACATTTTCAAACTGAATAAATACAGAAATAAAACAATTTACCATCTGCACATACCAACCAACTATATAACATAATTTGTAGTAATCAGAGGTCATCCACAGAAATACAGAAAGCTGGAGGTGGTATTTTCCATTCATGACATCCAATCCCCAAGCAAAGATTTTCTCTGGTGACTGTAAACAGCAGCTGAACTCCCTGGAGAAACACATTTTTCTAGAACACTACATATATGTGGTTGATACAGCATGTTTTCATTACTACTATTTGTCTCTTATCTTCCACATATCTTTGCAGATGAAAAGTCACAAAGACCCAAAATAAGACTGCAAAGGCAAGGGAAAAAGAGAGTCCTAGACAATGGTAAATATAATAAACTATAATAATTCTCTCTTGCTTGTTCACATAGCTGAAGCTAATCTACAAATATAGAATTTTTTCATTTTTTTGTTCTACATTGGACATCAGCAGCTGTTGTGCTTCAGTGAACTCAAAAGTTTTAGAGTAGCAAGAAAAAAGTGAAAAAATAAAAAACAAAGCTAGAAATTTAAGAGTGGAGCACAATGCCAGGAAAACAGTAGAGTGACATGATTCAAGCTGCTGTATGGGTCAGGCTGATAGCTCTTATTTCTCAAGATTGTTCTCATTCTCTAATCATTATAACATTTTATAAAGTGCTCATTTATTTTCAGGCCATCAAGTCCTTCCCAATTTAAACACTATGTGCTTCACATTACTTCCTTTCTCTACAATTCCATGATGATCTTCTATCCTCTAAAGTCCTGTAGCACTGACTGCACTTCACAGGGAACATTTAACATGATAACCTGTAGTTTCTCTTTTAATACAATGATTAAATATGAAATATTCCCTAATGACCAAGACCATGATATATCATCTCTTCAATTCAGTTCAGTTCAGTCGCTCAGTTGTGTCTGACTCTGCAACCCCACGAATTGCAGCACACCAGGCCTCCCTGTCCATCACCAACTCCCGGAGTTCACTCAGACTCACGTCCATTGAGTTGGTGATGCCATCCAGCCATCTCATCCTCTGTCGTCCCCTTCTCCTCCTGCCCCCAATCCCTCCCAGCATCAGGGTCTTTTCCAATGAGTCAACTCTTTGCATGAGGTGGCCAAAGTATTGGAGTTTCAGATTTAGCATCAGTCCTTCCAATAAAC
>NW_011494787.1:7103379-7103519 GCF_000754665.1 Bison bison bison
CTCCAACACCACAGTTCAAAAGCATCAATTCTTCGGCGCTCAGCTTTCTTTATAGTTCAACTCTCACATTCATACCTGACTACTGGAAAAACCATAGCCTTGACTAGATGGACCTTTGTTGGCAAAAAAAAAAAAAAAAA
>NW_011494787.1:7103619-7116359 GCF_000754665.1 Bison bison bison
CTTTGCATGAGGTGGCCAAAGTATTGGAGTTTCAGCTTTAGCATCAGTCCTTCCAATAAACACCCAGGACTGATCTCCTTGGTATCCCCAATTCCTATACCACCCATCCAACACAGAGACGGAGGTAAAAAATCACCTATTGGTGATAAAAGTTTCTATATTCATTTTGTAACCAGGAGTCTGTACATTACTTAGAGCTGGACTCAATACTTCTTATATTCATTCATGCAACAAACAGATTTATAGAATTTCACTCACCACTGCCTACTTGCTTATCAGAAAAGGACAATGACATCATGTGGCCAGAGCACGAATGAGAATGTAACAGACTATTAAAAACAGAGTAAAAGATTAAGAAAAGGCAGCCTAACATGCCATGGTAAAAATGCCTGTTGCCTCCATCTCTAGTGGGTAAGCAAAACCAGTTCCTCTATTAATACCTTCTCCTGTCAGTAATGTCATAAGCATAACCCTTCTGGACTCAAATTTTAAGCAAGTGCTAGAACTTCATCAGGGAAAGAAAAAAGCCAGCATGTGGCTTTACACAAATCTCTGACTACAATTTGTTTAGTGATTTGACTTGTTAGTTTCAATCTTCTTGGAAGAAACTGTAACAGTTGGCACTATTTCTCAAGCAATTTCCCAGAATCCAAAAACTGCTCCATAATGTACTTTTTACAAACCTCTCTTGATAAAAACTCATAATTTTTCAAAAATATTCACTTTTGCATTCGGCGTTTGTTATCCAGGCTCTCAGACCACACCTTTCTGTTTCCTTTGGGAGAATATCTGATAGGAAATCTACCCCCTGTGCCTCTTCCAGTTGGAAGGGACTCTATACCACCTGCTGAATAGGACATCAGAAAAACACCTTGCTCCTTGGCTTTGTGGTCTTAATATGTCTTTCCTTATACAATACAGTGTGAAACTGAATTTTCTTTGTTTCCATCTAATTCTAAAGAATAGCTCTATTCTAGGTTTTTATACACATGACCCTCCTCTTGGTGACCCACCCACAATCACTGTGGTGATGTTTGTTTCAGTAACATACTTATGTACTGACATGACAATTATGGAACTAAAATGAAAAAAAAACAGAATAATTGAGTGAACTAGATTTAAAAAGAAAATCTAAAAGCATAATTATATTTTAACACATAAGTTAAGAAAAGGAAAACTGACCAGAGAGATGCATATGAATCCAAGAGAGAGAAAACTTGGGATGCTTTAAACATGAATTTATTGACAAGATTGCTACAGGGTAAAAGTCTTCAACTGGAGCAGACACAGTGTGGGAGTATACATGCTAGAGCAGCTTGGTTATGTGCCAGAAGGCTTTTTCAACAGCCACTTTGAAACATGTATATTTATAGACAAAGAGAACTATAAAAATTGCATACGGTCTCCTGACCGCTTGAGCACTTAACTTCAAATAAACAAGTGAAGTGGAAGCCAATTTAATCTTTATTTCCCAATTTTTTAATACTTTGGTGGCACAATATTACACCTACAGTTACAATTTGCTACTCATAGTTAAATCCCTGAAGGCCATGCTCTGAGATTCCTAAAACAAGAAGCTGAAGGATGTTATAAGGGGAAGCCTTGAGCTTCCATGACAATTCAACAAGATGTTCCTCTAGGAATCCAAATCAGCTTGGGCTTTAGGAGGGAAATACATGCTTTCAGGAAAAAAGAAGAGATTTGTATTACCCACATAGCAGAGTGGTGAAACCATACTTAAATAGGAGAGGTTGAGAGGTTAATGTGTTTATTTTATTTATTTATTCAGTGACATATTGAATCAAAATGGAAACAGACACCAACGGGTTATTGATATGACCATTTTCCTTCTTTCCTGGTTTTCCTTTTTCTTGCTGGTGCTTCCCTGTTTATCCGATCTAATGCAATAAAATGCATAATTAATTTCTAAACGCTTCTGTTGAGCAGTGCAATTTGTCAAGTCAAGTTGTTAATAGAATTAAGCTTTTTATCAGTGATTAGCAAAAGAAGGTAAAAAAAATTAATTATGGAATTGTATGCCTCCCTGGTTCAAAGCCAGGTTTTGGATTAAATGTTCAATAAAGGTTTCTTGACACGTTATAAAACATTTAGCAAAAGCTGCTTTCCTCTAGTGTGTTTAGAACCTGTCTCCATGCAAAAACAACCAGCAAGGAAAGAGCATTTGGGCAGACCTTTGTGCACACCAAGGTGGGGGGACAGAAAATCACCCACACCACCTAGTGAATAGGAGAAGATATTTGCAAATCCCATATCCAATAAGGGGTTAATATCTAAAATACATAAAGAACTCATACAACTCAACAACAACAAAACAACCCACCCAATTTTGAAACGGACAGAGGATCTCAACAGACATTTTTCCAACAACAACAACAACAACAAAAGCAGATGGCCAACAGGCACCTGAAATCAAAGGTGTTCAACATCACCTATTATTAGGGAAAGCAAATTGAAATCACAATGAGACACCACCTCACACCTGTTAGAATGGCTTTCATCAAAAAGACAAGAAACCAGTTTTGGAGAGGATGTGGAGAAAACAGTCCATATACTGTTGGCTGGAATAAAATTTTGGTGTAGCCACTGTGGAAACAGTATGGAGATTCCTCAAGAAATTAAGAAGAGAACTACCATTCAATCCAACAATTTCACTTCCAGGTATTTATCCAAAGAATTTGAAAATAAAGATTTGGAAAGTCATGTGCACCCCTTTATTCACTGCAATATTATTTAAAATAGCCAAGATATGAGAACAAACTAAGTATCCATTAATGGATAAAGAAAAAAATTATATACATGTATATCAGTTCAGTTCAGTTCAGGCACTCAGTCGTGTCCGACACTTTGCGATCTCATGGACAGCAGCACGCCAGGCTTCCCTGTCCATCACCAACTCCCAGAGCTTACTCAAACTCCTGTCCATCGAGTCAGTGATGCCATCCAACCATCTCATCCTCTGTCATCCCCTTCTCATCCCGCCTTCAATTTTTCCCAGCATCAGGGTCTTATTTTCTAATGAGTCAGTTTTTTGCATCAGGTGGCCAAAGTATTGGAGTTTCATATTGGAGTTTAACCTTTAGCATCATTCCTTCCAGTGAATATTCAGGGCTGATTTCCTTTAGGATGGACTGGTTGGATCTCCCTGCAGTCCAAGGGACCCTCAAGAGTCTGCTCCAACACCACAGTTCAAAAGCATCAATTCTTCGGCGCTCAGCTTTCTTTATAGTTCAACTCTCACATTCATACCTGACTACTGGAAAAACCATAGCCTTGACTAGATGGACCTTTGTTGGCAAAAAAAAAAAAAAAAAAGTCTCTGCTTTTCAATATGCTGTCTAGGTTGATCATAGCTTTTCTTTCAAGGAGCAAGCATTTTTTAATTTCATGGCTGCAGTCACCATCTGCGGTGATTTTGGAACCCCCCAAAATAAAGTCTCTCACTGTTTCCCTTGTTTCCCTATCTATTTGCTATGAAGTGATGGGACTGGGTGCCATGATTTTAGTTTTCTGAATGTTGAGTTTTAAGCCAACTTTTTCAGTCTCCTCTTTCATTTTCATCAAGAGGCTCTTTAGTTCTTCTTTGCTTTCTGCCATAAGGGTGGTGTCATCTGCATATCTGAGGTTATTGATATTTCTCCTGGAAATCTTGATTCCATCTTGTGCTTCATCCACATACACACACACACACACAGTGGAATACTACTCAGCCATAAAAAAGAATGAAATTGTGCTATCTGCAACTACCCAGATGGACCTCAAGGATATTATGTTAAGGGAATAAGTCAGACAGAGATGGATAGACACCATCCTATTTCATTATATATGTCATCTAAAAACAAAACAAATGAACAAATAGAACAAAACAAAAACAAACTCATAGATAGAGAATAGACTGGTGGTTATCAAAGGGAAAGGGTTTGAGGGGTGAATAGACTGGGTGATGGATGGCAATTAGACCTTCAGTGGTAACCACTTTGCAGTGTATACAGATGCTGAATTATTATGTTGTACACCTAAAACTTACAAAATATTATACATCAATTTTACCTCAATAGAATTAATCACTTTTACAAAATACTAAGGAAAACACCGGTTTCCCTCATAGTACTAAAGAGAACAGACAAGCTATGACCTCACAGGTATAAAACCAAAAATCTTTAATGTTCGATAGTGTGATTTGTAGCTGGAGCAAAGCTGAAGAATTGGTTGGACTGAGTAATAGAACAGTGCCTTGATGACATGAATAATATAATATGCCTTCACTTGTAGTTATATATCACATACCCACCAAGGTTATTACATAAAGGGCTAAAAGTGAAGAACTGAAAGGTAGCTCAGAATACGTTGTTGTTGCTTTTCAGTTGCTCAGCCATGTCCAACTCTTTGCGACCCCATGGACTGCAGCATGCCAGACTTCCCTGTCCTTCACCAAGCTTGCTTAAATTCATGTCCATTGAGTTGGTGATGCCATCCAACCACCTCATGCTCTATCGTTCCCTTCTCCTCCTGCCTTCAACCTTTCCCAGCATCAGGGTCTTTTCTCAAGAGTCTTTTCCTCTTTGTATCAGGTGGCCAAAGTATTAGAGCTTCAGCTTCAGCATCAGTCCTTCCAATGAATATTCAGGGTTGATTATTTTAGGATTGACCGGTTTGATCGCCTTAAAGTCCAAGGGACTCTCAAGAGTCTTCCCTAGCACCACAGTTTGAAAGCATCGATTCTTCTCTAAATCTCTAGTTTATCCCCTTCTTCTATGCTTGTTACTCTATTCTCTCTCCTGTGAACCTGTCACCTCATTTTCCTATAAAGTTGAATAATTCAATCTATTTCATTCTCCCACTTTCTCCAGTCCACGTTAGAAGGAAGGAGAAAGGATGAATCTGATGGGTTAGATGTGACTCCACTGAGACACTTGTACCACTCTTATATAAGTGGTACAAGTTACTGTTCCCCAGTAGCAGGGAAGTGAAACTGTTAAGTCGCTCAGTTATGCCCGACTCTTTGCAACCCCATGGACTGTAGCTTACCAGGCTCCTCTGTCCACAGGATTCTCCAGGCAAGAATACTGGAGTGGGTTGCCATTTCCTCCTGCAGGGGATCTTCCCAACCCAGGGATCGAACCAGGGCTTCTTGCATTGCAGGCAGATTTTTTTTATCAGTACCAAGAAACAAGCCCCAATTTACCTTAATTTGGCTGCTTCTACTCAGGAGCAGCAAGCACTTCTGGCCTGCTCTTCCACATCTGGAGCTACCATGCTCAGGCTGTTTACTTCCAAATTGGATGCTGGGGACACTGTGGGGCAAGGCCAGGGCATGGTTTCCAAAGGAAAGTTTGTGCTCTTCGAAGAAGGTGCACTCATTGTAGAAATCCCAAGCACCAAATTCCAAATTTAGAATGGAAGGTTCAGTGGTTGCCCTCTAGCCTGAAAGTGAAGTTATGTTCTCTAGTCCCTTTTATAGTAGCAGAGAGGCAAGGAAGTTACAGGGAACTTTTACAGACCAATAAAATGGGCACACATTTACACACAGAGTGTATGCAATATATACATGATATATATGTGCATATATATATATATATATACCATTCCTCAGAAACCTGGGAGGAGAAGGAGTAAGTGGCAGTCACCAAATACACAGTACGTAAAGCTCTCTGCTTCTATTGTGGGCTCTCTAAGTTCAAGGTGCTATAACAAAAATACCAGACTGAATGGGTTAAGCAACAAACATCTATTTCTCAACAATTCTGGAGTCTGAGAAGTCCAAGATCAAGGTACCAGCAGATTTAGTGTCTGGTGAGAGTTCCGGGTTCATAGTTGGTCATCTTCTCGCTGTGTCCTCATGTAAGAGAAAGGGTAAGAGCCCTCTGAGGTTATGCTATTACAAGGGCACTAATCTCATGTATGACAATCCCATCCCCATGAACTAATCACCTCCCAAAGACCCTGTCTCCTAATACATCACACTGGGGCTTAGGATCACAATTTATGAACTAGGGAGGGGATAGTGAAGCATTCAGAGAAGGCAATGGCACCCCACTCCAGTACTCTTGCCTGGAAAATCCCATGGACGGAGGAGCCTGGTAGGCTGCAGTCCATGGGGTCTCGAAGAATCAGACACGACTGAGCGACTTCACTTTCACTTTTCACTTTCATGCATTGGAGAAGGAAATGGCAACCCACTCCAGTGTTCTTGCCTGGAGAATCCCAGGGACGGAGGAGCCTTGTGGGCTGCCGTCCATGGGGTCGCACAGAGTTGGACACGACTGAAGCGACTTAGCAGCAGCAGCAGCAGTGAAGCACTCAGTCTGTACCAATGTTTACTCATTTCTTCTGTTTTCTTAGTCCTCTTTCTTTCCTTTTATACTCTTCTATATTTTCTGCTTTCCAACATACTTTAGATAATTTCTTGACTACACATGCAGGACTTAATTTTAAAAAGCATTCAGAATAGCATAGTAAGACTATTTTATACAACAAATTTGAATTCTAGGAAACAATGGTGTTATTTTACTTTTCTATATAAATTATAGATTTTTTTCTAGATAATTGCTGCTAATTATAAAATAAACAATAACAACACAGAATCAGCTTAGCTATCTGGTTGAGAATTATAATGAGTAACGTGATTTTTCTAGTTGTTTGAGCTCCATGAACTATGGAGACGTTTTTAGCCTTGCTTATTGATATTATCACTGTAATCTCATTACACAGAGTTTCTGATTCAAAGCAGGTTGTTCATAAAGATCAGTTAAATCAATGAACAGTTAAGTGACTGTTTTTCTTTGTGTCTTTTTCTTATTTCAAATCTTCTACTGAAATGTTTTAAAAAGTATTTCTTTGCTTGCTTCCTCAGTAAACATGGAGACATACTTTGACTCTCCCTAATGACTCAAAATTTTGCAGTGCCTCATTAAGTACAAGTAATATTAATTAGTACTATAAAATTAATAACTTGAAAGCTATCAGGTAAAATGGGAGAAATTAAAACAGATCCTCACTGACCCTAACTTTTCAGCCTGCTTGGTTTCTTTGACTGATTCCTTGATTGCAACTTGTTTTCCTGTACTTTATCTCATTCCCATAAAAGAATGAAGAATGCTCAATTCTATGGCCTTTTGAACTGAATTTAACACAGTTGCCTTTCTACAAAATTAATGAGTAAATCTAAGCATGAATCTATCTTCTCCCAAATTGGTTTCCAACCTTCATTATCTTTCTTGCCATCTGTATGTCTCCTTTGAATTTTGTTAGCTTTAAAATATTTTTATTAGCTAAGCATTAACAGTAACTTAGTTAAATATGAAAGTTTTACCCAGTCTTTTTTTTAATTGAATAAGAATACACTCTATTTAAAAAATTAGTATATTTGAGAATATTAATCCTTACTAAACAGTGTCAGGGACATTTTTCCAAGCTTTTCTTTCTTATTAAAATTTAGTAGAACTCTAGAAGAAAACAACATTGTAAAAAAAATCCTATACTATAATGAAGTGACAAAAATCTCTTTTACAGAAGTGTATCATATTCTAAGTAACATGTAGGTCCATACTTTGAATGAAGAAAGCAGCAATCACCAATAGGAAAATGATAAAATATTACCTTAGCTCTGCTTTTAAAAATGAGCACAATCACCTAACAATAAAATAGTATTTTCAGCCAAGCACATGCTGTTACAATGGTCCCTTTGCATTAATATACAGTGATTGCATGTGTAACAAAACAAAGGGATCCCTCAACAGAGAAAAGAAAGAGAATCACATTATGCATAAATTTGTACTTCATTAGCAAATGGTTTATGTATAACATCCTTGAAAATTATTGTAATGATTTTTCATTAATAAAAAAATTTTTTTTTAAATTTTGTTGTTCTGTCTTTAACCTAATCTTCAGATGTTCAAATTTGGCTTGACCCTACACAAGGATTGAAGTTTCTTTTTAGCAAAACATATCAGTTCCTTCATGCTCTAATACTGTTCAGCATATTTAGTAATCAAGATAATAGAAATTCAAAATTCTGTAAAATTGTGCAGTTGCTAAGCATTCAGCTGATAAATTTTCACAATGTAAATTTAGCTATCCAACAACATGTCAATCTTAAAATGCCAACAGTATCTTCCCAGCAATGCACATGCCTCAGTCAGTCAGTTCAGTGAGTCAGTCATGTCCAAATCATTGCAACCCCATGGACTGAGGCACGCCATGCTTCCTTGTCCATCACCAACTCCTGGAGCTTACTCAAACTCAAGTCCATCAAGTTGGTGGTGCCATCCAACCATCTCATCCTCTGTCATCCCCTTCTATTCCTGCCTTCAATCTTTCCCAGCATCAGGGTCTTTTCCAATGAGTCAGTTCTTCTCATCAGGTGGCCAAAGTATTGGAGTTTCAGTTTCAGCATCAGTCCTTCCAATGAATATTCAGGACTGATTTCCTTTAAGATGGACTGGTTTGATCTCCTTGCAGTCTAAGGGACTCTCAAGAGTCTTCAACACCTCAGTTCAAAAGCATCAATTCTTCAGTGCTCAGCTTTCCTTAGAGTGCAACTCTCACATCCATACATGACTACTGGAAAAACCATAGCTTTGACTGGATGGACCTTTGTTGGCAAAGTAATGTCTCTGCTTTTTAATATGCTGTCTAGGTTGATCATAGCTTTTCTTCCAAGGAGCAAGCGTCTTTTAATTTCATGGCTGCAGTCACCGTCTACAGTGATTTTAGAGCCCCCCAAAATAAAGTCTCTCACTGTTTCCATTATTTCCCTGTCTATTTGCCATGAAATAACAGGACCAGATGCCATGATCTTCATTTTCTGAATGTTGCTTTTTCACTCTCCTCTTTCACTTTCATCAAGAGACTCTTTAGTTCTTCTTCACACATGCCTCAATCAATTATATTTACTTTAAAATATTTATTTTATTTTATTCCAGATTAATTGGTCTAGAAAAAGCAGTTGAAAACATTCAAATAAAATACAGTCTGTATGTTCTAATACTGCTCTATGAGTAAAAGACAGTACACAATAGTTACATTTGCTCCCAAATGGTAAAGAATTTAGATTGGCTCATTTTTGCTCCTGATAGCCTTCACTATAGACTAAAATTGGAAAAGACTGTTCAAGTTTTTCCTTACCTTCATTATTCCTTAAAATTATATGTGCATTTTCCTATTTTAAGGCTCATACCATTTTGATAGGTTACTTTCCAATCTTTCACAACTAGCAGCCAATTTACCAGTGATATGTATGGAACTAATACTTTATTAAAAAGCACTGTATTATGTGTAGTTGTGGTGCTGGTGGGTTGGTAGTGATGTGCAATGATGTGGTCTTGTTACCTGCAGTAATTGCTTATCTTCTAGTGACTGAATGTATAAGTGACTGGGAAATTCTTCTGGTAACAAATGTTCTTAGATAAAAAAGAGTGTTTGATTCTCCTCCTTCACTCCTTGCCATTGTAACTGCTAGCCTTATCCTCCAAAATTACACTGTGCTGTATGCACCCTTTTTCTCATTTTGCTTCATCTCACAATATCTTTTTTTCTCCTCAGTTTTCTACCTGAAACTCCCCAGGTATGGATTGGTGCTTGAGAGGTTATATTTCCAAGTGTAAGTATTTGCCTCACAAGTAGGTTCACATCTCTGGTTTGCGTTCAGGAAAGGAAGATGTCAGGTGATTGATGGAATCACCAAGGAAAAGGATGCCAAACTTTCCTTCCTTCTGAGTCTTTCGGTAAAGACCCTTCTTTACATGTGCAGCACATTTAACTTTCCCAAGAAATGATACAAACACACTTCATTTCACGTGATATTTACTGAGACGTCCTGGTTGTAAGGAGGGTTCTAACCTCTAAGCATCTCCCTCCTTTCCAGTAATGCACAGATTAAGAAATAATAATCATTAAAGCACATGACCTCAATGTATACATATTTATTTGTTTTAAAATAATATACCAAAACTTCTTTCCTAATATATTATAAGCCATACTAATAAAAGAGCTTTCCCAGGTGGCTCAGTGGTAAAGAACTTCCTGCCAGTGCAGGAGACATGGGTTCAATCCCTGGATCAAAAAGATCCCCTGGAGAAAGAAATGTCAATCCATTCCAGTATTCTTGCCTGGAAAATCCCATGGACAGAGGAGCTTCAGGGGCTAGAGTTTATGGGATCACAAACAGTCAGACACAACTTAGCAACTAAAGAACAACATATTATAAATGCAAAATATATTAAAATAGAAATAAAAATATAGAATTTCTAACCATTTCTTTAAGACCTCTGTGTATAGTCTTGGGACTGTCTCAGAGCCCTGCATGATCTGCCAAGCCAGTAGCAGCTGAATTTGGATATTTAGAGGGAGCACAGATCACCAGGGGAGCCTCTTGGGAGGCGTAACATTTGTAATGCCACAGCAGCATAACCCCTAGGTTCCTACCTCTGTTTCCATTTTCTCTGACCTAAGCCAGATGAACATTTGTGAGACTTACAATAGTGGAAGCTAACTGTGTGCATTTGTGCCTTGGGAGGGAGAACTTGGGCCCAAGGCCCAAATCCAAGGCAGAATTTCCTGTGGAAGATTCAGCCTCCCTGCAAAGAGCATCTCCTTGAGTGTTTGTTGGTGGGGGCAGAGTAGCAGAGGGCTTCCCTGGTGTCTCAAGGGTAAACAGCCTGCAGTTAGGGAGCAGCAGAAGACAAGGGTTCAATCCCTGGGTTGGGAAGATCCTCTGGAGGAGGGCATGGCAACCTACTCCAGTATTCTTGCCTGGAGAATCCCATGGACAGAGGAGCCTGGTGGGCTACAGTCCATAAAGTTGCAAAGACTTGGACACGACTGAGCGACTTTGCACACACACATGTAGAGGTGCAGATAGAGACAGCACATCACCTGGGGAGGGCACAGCTGATTACCATTCTGGGCATGTGAAACTGTTTGTGTAAAATCACCTTTCTGAAGCATACCCCAGAGCTTTCAAATTATGTTTTGTGTAGTGTAATTCTATCCTGTTACCCTTAGCCACACACACCTTGGTATCATGATATTGTAAATTACTCCTCTGCCTCCGTAGTGTTTACAACTTTCCGATAAAACACTTGCAGATAGTGATCATGCATATTCCATCCTAGTTATCACACCACAAGTAGAGCTATTTTACTCTTCTAATCTTTCTTCATGTGTCCTAAAGTTCTTTAATCATTTTTGTTGTTGACTCCATCTTTCATTTCTAGTTATCAGTATCTTTCTGATCCTGGGGCACTCAAACTTAGAAAGAGGATGCCAGCTAGAGTCTCACCTTACTGTATAAATAGGAGCCCTGGGCTACAGCATTCCTGTTCTGTGATAGAGTGTCTGTTTATTAAGTTGGTGCTCTTATACATTTTTATTATCGTAGCATCAGGGTGAATTGTCAGCATGTCACCTTGCTATTTAGAAAGGTGTCATCTGATTCCCTCTTCTTCATGGCATCCTCTACTTTAGCTCAGTCTTTCTCATAGCTTTGAATTCCATTTCTTCCAGTTTTGTTTTGCTCAATATAGTGATCTATGCATGCATGCTAAGTCACTTCAGTCGTGTCCAACTCTGCAACCCTATGAAATGTAGCCTGTCAGCTCCTCTGTCCAAGGGATTTTCCAAGCAAGAATACTGGAGTGGGTTGTCATGCCCTCCTCCAGGGGATCTTCCCAACCCAGGGATTGAACCCACATCTCCCTCCACTCCTGCATTGCAGGCAAATTCTATGCCTCTGGGCCACTGGGAAAGCCCCCATAGTGATCTATGGTTTGCCCCATATTCTGCTTAATAAACAACTGCCTACCTAGGAAATTAGCATCCTATCATACTATCTTGCATCCTATCATTCTGAAGACTAGGTTCTTCAGAAAATTCTTGGCCAACTGTGAGCAGGTTTGCAGAAAGTACTGATCTTGGAAATCTCCTTTCCAAAATGTGCTATCTTTGATCTGTCTTTTTACCACTAGAATATGTTGTTATTCTCCATTTGTGTATATTTACATTCACATATTTTTCTAAATTAAAGGAAGAGAGGATTTAACAAATATTTTAATACTGTATTTGGTCGATGTATACAACTGAAGAATAATCTGAGAATGTAATAAATACTAAATCACTTCCCTAATGAGCCTAATGAATCCTCCTACCATTTTCTTATTATTTTTCTGACCTAAATAGAGGTTGAAATATGCATACTTTATTTGCTATTTTAGGTTTTTCACCCAAGTGTAAGGACTTGTGCTAAATAATAATAATAAAGATATTCCAGTGTCTCCCACTGGCTATAGAAACAGAACCAACAATTACCACCTGTTATGCCTTTCACTTGGTGATATTGAATCTACAACTTGATTTTAAACATCAAGAAGTAGCAGACAAAAACTATAGATCCTACACTGTGGCAGGGGAAGACTTCAGTCTTCTTGGGCTTCTAGATTTTAGAGGATAAATGACATAATTGCTGACAAATTTCCCTCCTGACTCCATATAGAGGTCTTAAGTAAGTCCTCCCCAAAACACATCTTTTTGTGTTAATGTTCTGGACACTTTTGACTATCAGAATGTTCATGGTACTTTCTGAGATTCTAGGTTTTCGGGCTGAAGTCATATGACTTTCTACTCACTCTGATATTGTCTGTACCAGAGAGGTGGCAGGCACTTTTTGGTACATGCAAATCACAGTTGCTAAAACTTGTCTAGACTACCATATCAGGAAAGCTACA
>NW_011494787.1:7116459-7128338 GCF_000754665.1 Bison bison bison
GATCAGAGATCACATAATACATCTTGTTAAGGGAGAAGGAAACGAGTTTAAAAGATATCTTGTGATTAAGAGGGTAGTGAGAAGAAAGAAAAGGATCTTTACTGGGGAAGCATGAAATTATCAAAATCAAAGCAAGCCACATAATTTCCGATCTTCCATGCTTGGCAACCTCTTCTAGGTCCCTCAAGGCAGGGGGAGGGGTTCAGATACATTCAGAGAAACTAGTATGGTGAGTGCCCAATGAGCAGAAAGCACACTGACCTTGTTTTGAGGCTCCTAGAGCAAAGGTTTGGTTAGGGAGATGTTCTAGGGTTGGGCTCCATCACTCCAGCCATCCTCACTGGGGAAACTGGTCTGCTCTCTAACAGCCAGAGAGAAAATAACACGAGGTAGAAGAGGGAGAAAAAGAACATTGGCATAAGGCAGCTTGTTTAAATTATGATTATGAAGACACAAAGAATGTGCTCAGGACAGAGAAAGGAAGGTTATCACAATAAACTATGTATGTGTCAATTGTAGGTACTGATGAATTTGCTATATAAAAGGATGGATTTTTTTTTAGTCACAGTTTTGGTAAGAAAGTATATATTGAGTTTAATATTTTCTGCTTCACATCTGTGAAATGAAGCATACTTCTATGTAACATATATCAAAATCACAACAGTTTTTATATTGCTTCTCATTAGATCAGTGGTTATATGTTTTTAAGTACAGAGTTCCAGAAGTGTGAGCTTGTATTTGTAAGACTCAATATAATTAATGACTTGATTCCTTAACATCACTAATATTTATCTACATGGAAAATATATTACTTTGCTGCATCTTTGACTTCTAAGGAATTATGGCAGCATGGTTTTGAGGCCAGGATTCTTCATGAAAGTAGAAGGGAGTCATCTGTAGCTTCTTTAGTCAGATAGGAATGGAGCATACTCAGGTGCTTGAAAGAATAAGAAGGAAGAACAAAGTGTAGATCAGTTCCAAGAGGCTCCCTCTGAAAATGATAGTGTGTTTTCAATGGTAGTGTGACCATGTGCAACAGTAGTGTGCTGCTACCAGGCAGAACGGCAGTGGAACATTCAGACTGCATTTGGCTAATAACCACCTGCCTATCTTTAAGGGAAAGTGCCACCTAGTATTAAGCCATCTGCTAGTTCTGCTAGTTAGGTATAATAGCTCAGCAAATTAAAGTCGAAAATGCTCAGTATACTCTCTGCCTCCTTGGTCTCTTCCTCTGTATTTGCTAGAACCCTAAAAATTCACTTTTTTGTGATGAAGAGAAGAAAATTTTTCCTCTGGTTTTTTTTTTTTTTTAATTTTTTTTTTTAGATTTTATTCTTAATCTGGACCTCCAATCTGGATTTCATTTGGGGCCAAGATGGAGAGTTAGCTGAAATTGACTGCCTGCCAAGCTAGGACAATTCTGAAATGTCTTTGTGATATTTCCCAAAGAGGGGAAAGGGGTGGCTTTGCAGACACTTAAACCACAGGCCTAGTGCAGCCCAGTTGAATGCTGGCACAGTTCTGCTTCTGATGTCAGACTCTTTGGGAGGCTCACAGGAGCTAAGGGAGATTGTTCAGTGTTTCTGCTTTGCTGTGAATAACAAGGGATACAGAAGAGTTAGAGAAAATGGAGTTGGGGATAGGTAAACATTAAACTCATCAGCCATATTCTATTTATGTTTAATCCACTTATTTTCCAAGTCTCCATTTTAGAGTCATCTATTTCTTTGACAGCCTCTCTAGTGATGTGACAAGTGCTATCTAATGTCCACATATTACATGTGCATTATTATCTCTCTATATATATTGACTTTCAGTTGAAAGAGGTTGGTTAGAGATTACACTGTCATTTTAAGCAGGTTTATAATGCTGCACACACTTTACTGAAAACCATCTTTGGCCTGAAAAAGTATCTGCTCAGGAGCACCAAAGCTGACAATTGCTTTTTCCTTCCTGAAGAAGGGTCGCCTACAGAAAAACTAAAGTTTATGTTGGGAAAAAAATTATATTGGGAATTTGGCACTTGTGTGTAGTAGTTATGACTTCTAAGAGATTACATGACTGCATTACTATTAATGTTCAATGCGGAGTTGCATTTGGTACTTTATATCATAACAGGTTTACATCTGTCCTTTTGATGATATGGTAACTTCAAATCCACATATAGAGGGCTCAGAGCACTGCCATCTGCTTCCCCATAGAAGAAACACAACAGTTTACACTTTGCCAGAATATGGCTCTAGTTTATATGCCCTGCTGCTCTGGCCATAGTGATTTAAATAACTGTTAAAGGGTGAGGGAGTCCTTATGAGGGGAAATTTCTCCCCCCAACGCTATGCTTCATATCAATGTCATAACAACTATCGAGAGGACAGACACATTATCTTTCTGCAGGTGAGAGAAGAACGTATTACAGCCAACAGCACAACTAGCTTGGTCATTCTTTGGGGTTTACATATAGGCCTGCTCACATGCTTCTGTGCTGAACAAATAAGGCCGCACTAAGGTTCCTTTGTCAGCTTGTGATTTGGGCACTTATTTCCCCTTGTCCTCTTCCTCTGACCTGGGCTGGCGCTATAAAATACACTGCACTCTCATATCAAAATCTCATATCTTTGGTTTAAATTTTTAAACATTTTTCCTTCAAATATCAGCATGAACAGAGAGCGGGATAATTTTTTTTTTAACATAAGGGAAGAATGTTATTCTCTCCTCTTGAGAGTTTGCTAGCTGTTTTCTCCAGGGTCACAATTACCTAAAACTTTATACTTAGCATTTAGCACTACTTCCACCAATAGCCAACCTCTTCCCTCCCTTTTTCTCCCCCACACAAGGGGAAACTGCAGAGAAATGCTACTTAATTATCACACCACGTAACTAATTAAAAGCAGGATGCTTGTGTATGGTATGCTAATGAGCTATTAGAGATCCAGCATATTTTAGTGACAAGACATGGGTTCCTATTCTGCCCTTCACCTGGCTGTGGATTTCCAGTTGACAGTTAATGATGATGACATGGGAATTTATTATGCCACTTGCAAACCAAGAACTTTGGAAGAGGGCAGAAAGGTCAGAATCACTCAGAGGTGAGATGAAACCAAGAGACAAGAAAAACCCGAGGATTTCATTTATAGAGAACCATGGTATGTGCAGAGCACAAGATAGAGGGTGTAAAATAAATAGGAAAGTTTCTCTATTATTTTTGGTGGCGATGGAAGATGAACACATTTGAGGTGAACTATTGATTATTTGCTTGTATGTGCGCCTTCAGTCCCGATTTGAGTATATTAGTTTCAAAGCTCTCCAAAAACACCCTAAAAAGACTGGCATTTTATAAAGAGGTGAGTTCAGAGGCGTGCAGAGAAGCATACAGGGAGGAGAGAAACAGGATACAGGGAGAGAGGGGAAATGGGAAGAATAAGTGTTTATAATTACTTTTGTCTGATGTGTGAGGAAAAGATTACAAATGGAACAAGCAGGGATGTTAGCAGGGAGATAGCCACACTAATGCTAACAATAATGATAATCAACACTGGGTGTTCCTTTCCTGGAGGCAGGTACCTGCTAAGCACTTTAAAGCACTATTTCACAGACACCCCATCTTAGCCTATGGTAATATCAGTTTAGGGGTCTGAAGCAGAGTGTCTCTGACCACTATCTCTACATAGAGAGTCAGGACTAAGAACTTCTGCAGTACATCGAGGAGAATGGACTCCCACTGTGTACACTCAGCCAGAATGCAAGGCAGGTGCTGCATCTTTTAAATGCCCATATACTCTGCATTCAGAATATAACAGATCCTCATTTAAGTGGAAAGAAACAGTAGAACTTTAACAATGTAAGTGAACTTTGAGGAGGTCCAGCCCTTTTTGTTAACGAATAGAATAGGTCAGAGAAGAAGAAATGGCTTTTATGAGTTGATGCTGGCGCCACCACGTATTTTGGATCTGTTACTTAACCTCTTGGAGAAAGCGATGGCACCCCACTCCAGTACTCTTGCCTGGCAAATCCCATGCACAGAGGAGCCTGGTAGGCTGCAGTCCATGGGGTCGCGAAGAGTCAGATACGACTGAGCAACTTCACTTTCACTTTTCACTTTCATGCATTGGAGAAGGAAATGGCAACCCACTCCAGTGTTCTTGCCTGGAGAATCCCAGGGACGGGGGAGCCTGGTGGGCTGCCGTCTATGGGGTTGCACAGAGTCGGACACGACTGAAATGACTTAGCCACTTAGCCACTAGCCACTTAACCTCTACTAAGAAAAATACATTTTGAAGCAACAGAATGAACATAGCAAGGAACTGTATTTTGCTGTCTCCCCAGTGTTTGAACAGTGTTACTAAAGCGCTTCTGTCACTGTCTCCTTTAAGTCAGAAAGAACGATTCCCTCTCTATTTAAGTTTTATTATCAACTCAAGGTAAAACAGCAGCCGGGATTTACAGGGAAGTCCCTTCCTTGCAAAAGAGAGAAGACACCACGCCAGGCTCATTTCTGCCCCCACCCCCCGGATCCCCAGAGTTAAGTCGGCAGAGACACTGTCACTAGAGCAGCAACTCCCCTAGTGAAGGGCTCATAAAGGTAAGGAACTTCTGTTTTCCTGTTATCATGTGCACTTTAATAATAAAAATGCAATGTGTTCTCTCCAATATTTATTCTTCCCATCCCCCTCCATAAGAAAATATCTGTATTACTGACAATTAGTTCAGTTAAAAACCTCCATTCTACAGCCTCCTTTGCAATTAGAGTGGCCCCAGGAGACATAAGTAAAAGTCAATGGACAGAGGCTTCAGGACGTTCTCTGAAAGAGACATGAAACATAATGGTGGGCCCTCCGAAAATGCCCTTGAACCCTGAGGATGCAAAGTGTACATTAAAGATGGCAGAACCAAATGACAGGCCCAGAGCAGTTCTGATGTAATTTCAGCCCTGGATATCTCTTCTGGACTGTTTCACATTAAAGAAAACCAGAAGTCTTCATTTATTTAAGCTGCTTTATTTGAGTTTGCTATAATATGCAACTAAATCTAACCCTAACTCATCCTTTTTCTAGTTCTTACTATTCCTAGACTAATAAGAATGGCCATTTCCAATTTTTCTTTGTGGTAGGTAAGACACCACCACCTTCTAAACTTTAGTTTAGAAAAAGGATTCCTTTTGGTAAGCAGAATAGCCATGTCGGCTTTGAATGTGTCTCTTGCATGGCTAATCAAAACTCCTTTTCATTGCTATAATTCAAAGGCTAGGCATAAATCCATAACATTTATGTAAGGCATAACATTTTTTTCTTCTTTCTTTCTTAACTGTATCTGAGGAAGTTGTGGGGGTTGGCTGAGATGTGGAATGAAAAGACAACCAGCTTATTTATATGCTGGTATTGCCAGATGGGATTCTTGGAAGTTCATGGCATCTCTTTAACATCCGTTGGACACTGTAATTTGTGAAAGAAAGAAAGTGAAGTTGCTCAGTTGTGTCCAACTCTTTGCAACCCCATGGACTGTAGCCTATCAGGCTCCTCCATCCATGGGATTTTCCAGGCAAGAGTATTGGAGTGGGTTCCCATTTTGTGGGAGTTCCACAAAGAAGCATTGCTTTTTGGAAACTTTACAAGTGTAAAATCCCTTTGTTTTTGGTTTGATTTTAATATTGTGTGTGTGTTTCAAGACTTCTAAAGATCTTTCTTTTCACTGTTTTTTTTTTTTTTAATTCTTTCTGTTTTGTTTCTTCTGGACTTTAAAAATTTTAGAAACTGTTGCACATTTAAAGAAATATTCTTCCTCTTTTGAAGGATAAAGAACAGAGTTGGTAAGGGGGTAAGGATTCCATGAAGTAAAAGAGGAATTAACTTTTGGGGTATTGCACAGTACATAAAATGCATCCGACCAGATGGAAGAATCTATGGAACAGCAGACATTTCTGTGAGATGGACAGCCATGCTATCTCTGTCAATGTATCCACATGGGTCTCAATTTCCTTATCTAGGTAGGACCTAGACATGCTCTCCCATTGGGTGGCCCCAGCAGCTCAGGAAGCTGCTGCATTGAGGAGGGCTCTACCCATTCCTTTTTCATCATCACCTCTATCCGTGTTTACCCATAAACTAAGCACAAGATTCTTTCATGAATCTCTCAATTAAGCCTAAAAGGTAAAATACTAAAGGGATAAGTACAACATTTTAATAATGAATGGCTATAAATTCCAACTTTACCATACATGAGTTGGGTAGTAATAAGCAAGATATAAAATCTCTGAAAACCCTTTTCCTCATTTATACAGTATGAATTGCAACCTCTCTTATGAAATGTTCAGTGAAATATACAATGTATATTTTATATATTTTGCTTATTTAAAAATCACATTTGAACCTCTGGCATCCTATCTGCTGCTGCTGCTGCTGCTAAATTGCTTCAGTGTCTGACTCTGTGCAACCCCATTGACGGCATCCCACCAGGCTCCCCCGTCCCTGGGATTCTCCAGGCAAGAACACTGGAGTGGGTTGCCATTTCCTTCTCCAATCCATGAAAGTGAAAAGTGAAAGTGAAGTCGCTCAGTCATGTCTGACCTCTAGAGACCCCATGGACTACAGCCCACTAGGCTCCTCCATCCATGGGATTTTCCAGGCAAGAGTATTGGAGTGGGCTGCCATTGCCTTCTCCAATCCTATATACAATGTTCAATGAATTGTTCAAAAATATTTATTGGCACACAATACCCAGGAAATACTTGCTTAAGTTTGAATAATATATAATGAACTAATGAATAAATGTCTTAATGACACTGCTTTGAGTCCTGGCTGAAATTTACATGTGTAATGCCACTCTATTTAAGCTAACAATGATCTTATTCCATTGTACAGCAACTCTAACATTAAGGTGACCATGTAATCCAAACCAGGACACGTTTGAGGATGAAGGGAGACACTGTTAACAATTACTTCAAAACAACTGATATAAACTGGGACTGTCTTGGGAAAATAGGGACATATATATGATCACCTTCTTAAATCACTTATAACTCTTTGTTTTATCCCTTGGTCAGAATCACAAGTGAATGTGTAATTTCGAAAGTATGCACAAGATTGATTCCCTCAAAGTTTAAAGCTAAGAGAAGTCCCCAAACATTGTACAAGTATGTCTTACTCTGCACAGTGGACTGCTTCCTGAACAACTCTATCAGATTTTTAATAAGTGAAAGCACATATATACTTTCCCATGAACAGTCTATAAAGAATCTCAGTACCGAACCATTTTAAAAGTGATAAAATTCTAAAATATGAATAATCAATCCTTACTGATTATAAATTACTTAAAATTATGGTTTGTTTTGTTTAGTTTTATATTGAGTTTTCCAAAGTATGGCATACTTTTAGATGACTCTTGTATGAAACATCATAATAATGTGTGATCCGTCAGTTAGTCATCCAGCATGCTAAGTTGTAGTGTGACAATTACTGTGATGAAAGTTGCCCACTTAATGGGTGATAGAAATGGTAGAGAATTATCATTGAGCAATGGGAAAAGACAATTCCCTCCAAGATAGCACTCCATGTCCCTGGATGGCCACAGAACTAACATATTTTGTGTCCCATGAAATTCAAGCAGGGTTGACTGCAATTGAGGTTGTGGAATTAGATGGATTACAAAGCTTCTTTATCGCATTTGAGATCTAGATTGTGATTATCTTAGCAGCTGAGTTTGTCCGAATCATTTCAGTAATACTAGAGATGGCTCTGGTGCCACCACTAGCAGCCTTGGCCCTTCAGTAGCCAACAAGGACTAATTAAGAAGTGAAACATGGGTTAACTTGCTCTCACTGAGGTCCAAGATAATGTATTCCTGGAAGCACCTGGGCACTGTAATCACTAGACCCTGAATAACTTTGACTTGCTAAGGGAGCTTTAATGTTTAACATATATTGGAGGTTTACTGAAAACCTTTCAGCTGTGACTTTTATGAGGGCTCTCAGTTTATCCTGTTTTAGCTGCAAACACAGAATACCACTTTATGAAGATGTTAAGTAAAACTTGAACATGCTAAACCCACACTTTTCATACTCATCCAATACCCACTTGAATAGTTCTATACAATAAGCAGTAATAAAACCATAACTTAAAGTCAAGAAAATTTCAAGTGCAATCCAGATTGTGTTAGTCATTAGCTCTGAGATCTAGACATAGCCTCTTTACTTATTCAAACTAATTACTTCATGTGTAAAATTAGAGAATTTGATCCATGTATATTAAGATTCTTTTTATAACTAATAATTCAGGAGTAATTCGTTGAAATCTCAGAATGAAATAATGATTTTCCATGGCTCCATGGCCAATAAAGAAATTAACTCAAGACTTAAGCCAATAAAAAACAGAATTCAGCCTTTCTGATATGATATAGGTCATTTCCAGCATGTAAAGATAAGATACCCTGCTATTACTACCATAATATGTTTTTTAGTTTAAAAATTACTCTATAATACATAACTGTACTCCTTATCTTACAGAAGAGGAAAAAGACCTAAAGATACTTAAAGGAGTTAAGTATCTTCCCCAACTATGCTAGAACTTGATATAGTCCAGATTTGCTTATTCCCAGCTAGTTTGCTTCATATTTTAGATTTCTTCAGGTGGAAAAGAACAACAAAACTGGACTATGTTAATAACCAGCTGGCACAATTTACTCTAGGATTCTGAACGAGAATATTCTACTTTACCAACAGTAGGGAACAAATGGAAATATTTTTCTTTAAATCTCCCATCTTATACCATGGAAATACTTTGTAAACAGAATAAAATGCAAATTGCTGAGGAGTAACAAGCCAGCTCACAGTTAGTCTAAAAGAGAAGCTGAATTTTTATTCCTGTTTTGTGGGAGAAGTAATCCAATAATGATACCCAAACCTGGGCTCCTTTCTACTACAGAGAAGAGCTAGAAACTATGAGAGAAATAAAATGTACAATGGAGTATTTTCCTATATATGCTATCTGACTTGAGTTCAGCGGTGTAGGGATGGACTGAGATTCTGTACTGAAAGGAAAAAAAAGCAGTGGTGAAATGGAGATTGCTTTTTAGAAAAGCAAGTAGAGTGAAAGAGGAGATAGATATAAAGATGAGAGAATTTCCAGAAGCCCTTTATCTTTCTTTGTCTTTGCATTGACCACCTAAACATATGCTTTGTGATCTATAGAATCACAAACAAACATGCACATAAAAAAAAAAAAACAAAAAACAGAGAAACCATACATGTGTTAATAACATTTCTGTCTAGTGATACGTTTGTGCATGGACAGAGGCTTATCATGAATCTCATTACAACATGGGAACACAAGCCATTAATTACTTGGAGAAAGGCAAAAATAACACTAGAAAACAAAAACTAAAATCTACAACATCAAGATTTTCAACTGATATTCTTTCAGTGGGCAAGGTAAGTCCCACTGTTAGATACAAAAACCATCTGGTTTCGTCTTCTTGAATTCACTGAATGATTATTCCCAAGCTAACTGTATGATAATGGCCATAGGTAGTTCAGTATAAATCCTCAAATATGTTGTATGATGGCCTACTGGCTAATAAGAAGATGTATTTTCATGAAGAATTAACCTAATTTTTGTCAGCTTTCTATTTCGAATCAAAGCCTCTGAACCATATTGATGTTTTATGTTTCCCTTGGTCATGTTTTCTTGTTTTTTGTTTTGCTTTCATTCAAAGACAAAAGGAATAACTGTTTATCTCTGGTAGAACCATTATTTTCTGCATGATTTTGGCCCCTACAGATGCAAGGCACAATCATAAAATGTCATCCTCTCTTTATAGGGATCTGTTCTAAGTAGGTGATAGAAAAGTTGATTAATATGAAAAAAAGTTAAAATTTTTGGCTTGCTATTTAAATGTCTTAGCTGTAATGAACTTTTTTTTATTTTCTATTCTTTCATGGAAAAAGTACTTTGAGTATAAATAGTGTCTGAAAATCAGGGCTTTATTTCTAGGGCTTTATGACATGCTAATGTGTTCCCTTGGACTTCCTGAGTCCCTCTCAGGTGTTATTAAGTGCTGTCATTCATTGTTTGAACACGACTTCGAATTCCACACTGTTCCCCCAAAGGTCATCAAAGCACTTAATAATTTTAGAAAGAGATAAGCAGGACAGAAGACCTTAATTATATGTCAAATGTGAGGTCATGTGTGACCCGCTGCACCAGCCATTCTGCTGTCCCTGTCAATCCTGTCTCCCCCTCATCCTACCCCTGACTAACACAGTGCTGAATGCGGACTCCACAGTTCCCCATGCCAGCATCCGAACTGACGTACTTCATAGCCTCTGAGTGGTCGCAGATGGAAAACTATCCTCATGTTAATATAAAAAGGAGGCGGAGAGGAGTAGAATATTTCATGGAAAATGTATTCAGGAGAGAGGGAGGACCAGAACTCTGGTCTATAAAATGTATTAAGTCCAAAAATTTGGGGGGGGAGGGGTTTAATTTCAGTTTCATATAGAAATTAATTACCTTCTGTCTGGAGAAATATTTAGAATGTGGAATTAGGACATTTTATATTGAATTGCATATATGTTTAATGCATTCTCTCTTTCCATCTCTTTGTCTACATCTCTTTCTGATTCTTTGTGTGTGTGTCTATGTGTCTGTCTGTCTGACTCTCCAATAAAGCCTGGATGGCCACTTATTTGACCATGGACTACAATAGCACCAGATAACTAAGATTCCTTCTCATTTTAAGATTCTCCTTTCGGCTTCCCAGGAGGTGCTGTGGTAAAGAATCCACCACAATAAAGAGATCCAGATTTGATCCCTGAGTCAGGAAGATTCTCCTGGAGAAGGAAATGGCAACCAGCTCCAGGATTCTTGCTTATAAAATTCCATGGACAGAGGAGACTGGAGGGCTACAGTCCATGAAGTCACAAAGAGTCAGACGCAACTGAGGATGCACACACACACATCTGGCTCTTCTCTGTCACATTCTATCTACTTCCTTTCTATTTTCTCATTAAATTTCACCTCTTCATTGTAAATCATCTCGGAAGACTTTTCCTGTCTGGCCTGCCTCACATTTAGTATATTAGTTTCAAAATTTACATGTTCTCTTCAGACTGCCTTTGAACTTTGCTCTGAGTTTCCATTCTTAGCCCATGTATTAGAATTTGAAAGACATAGAGGTTGTACTGGAATATGATTAAAAATAAGTTGTTACTATATTGTGTAGCGTGTACTTCTGCTTCGTTTTCTCATTATTATCTTACTGATCCTTTAATCAGGATTTCAGTAATGGAAGAACAGATAACTGTCAGGAGCTTTTAAGAACTGGGAATATAGAGGAAAGAATGTTAATACAACTGATGATTTTCCATGTAGTTAGTGTTGTATGACTGAAATCTATACCACTGTTTTGTTTACTTTTAAGAAAATTTTTTATGCTTAAAAATATTTGTCTACATGAAATAAACTTCCTTGATACATGTACTAGAATTTCAGTAATTAATTCAAAATATATGTATTGACCACTTACTAGATGCTGAAAAAAGTTTTTTCTCATATCTCAAGCACTTAAAACCATACCTACTGCTGCTGCTGCTGCTAACTTGCTTCAGTCACGTCTGACTCTGTGCAACCTCAGAGACAGTAGCCCACCAGGCTCCCCTGTCCCTGGGATTCTCCAGGCAAGAACACTGGAGTGGGTTGCCATTTCCTTCTCCAATGCATGAAAGTGAAAGGTGAAAGTGAAGTCACTCAGTTGTGTGTGACTCGGCGACCCCATGGACTGCAGCCTACCAGGCTCCTCCATTCATGGGATTTTCCAGGCAAGAGTACTGGAGTGGGGTGCCATTGCCTTCTCCAAACATACATAAGGTTAAAAATGATGAAGCAGTGAAA
>NW_011494787.1:7128438-7134743 GCF_000754665.1 Bison bison bison
AACAAAAGATATTTGTCACTAGAGTTGCCAGGAAGTTGTTGTTTGCTTGTTAACTTTTTGTTTGTTCTTACCATTTTATAATTAAAAGATTTTTACAGGAGAGGATGACATTTATTTGCATGCTGTAGTCTTTTTTCTAAGCATTAACAAATTAAATACACAAAACTCAGTTAATTCATCATGTACTGGCATTATATCCACATCTATATCTATCAGTTCTGTTCAGTCACTCAGTCATGTCTGACTCTTTGCCACCCAATGGACTGCAGCACGCCAAGCTTCCCTGTGCATTACCAACACGCAGAGCTTGCTCAAACTCATATCCATTGAATTGGTGATGCCATCCAACCATCTCATTTTCAGTCATCCCCTTCTCCTCCTGCCTTCAATGTTTCTGAGCATTAGGGTCTTTTTCAGTGAGTCGGCTGTGCATATCAGGTAGCCAAAGTATTGGAGCTTCAGCTTCAGCATCAGTCCTTCCAATGAATATTCAGGACTGATTTCCTTTAGGATTGACTGGTTTGATCTCCTTGCAATTCAAGAGACTCTCAAGAGTCTTCTCCAATACCACAGTTCAAAAGCATCAATTCTTTGCTGCTCAGCTTTCTTTATAGTCCAATTCTCACATCCATACATGACTCCTGGAAAAACCAGAGCTTTGAATAAATGGACCTTTGTCAGCAAAGTAATATCTCTGCTTTTTAATATGCTGCCTAGATTGGTCATATCTTTTCTTCCAAGGAGCAAGCATCTTTCAATTTCATGGCTGCAGTGACCATCTGCAGTGATTTTGGAGCCCAAGAAAATAAGTCTCACTGTTTCCATTGTTTCCCCATCTATTTGCCATGAAGTGATGGGACTGGTTGCCATGATCTTAGCTTTTTGAATGCTGAGTTTTAAGCCAGCTTCTTCACTCTCCTCTTTCACTTTTATCAAGAGGCTCTTTAGTTCTTCTTTGCTTTCTGTCATAAGGGTGGTGTCATCTGCATATCTGAGGTTATTGATATTTCTCCCAGCAATCTTGATTCCAGCTTGTGTTTCATCCACCCTGGCATTTCACATGATGTACTCTTCATATAAGTTAAATAAGCAGGGTGACAATATACAGGCTTGATGTACTCCTTTCCCAATTTGGAACCAGTCCGTTTTTCCATGTCCAGTTCTAACTGTTGCTTCTTGACCTGCATACAGATTTCTCAGGAGACAGGTCAGGTGGTCTGGTAGTCCCATCTCTTGAAGAATTTTCCACAGTTTGTTGTGATCCACACAGTCAACGGCTTTGGTGTACTCAATAAAGCAGGAGTAGATGTTTTTCTGGAACTCTCTTGCTTTTTCTATGACCCAAAGAAACATTTCTATGATCCAAAGAACATTTCTATGATGTTGGCAATTTGATCTCTGGTTCCTCTGCCTTAGATTTCTAAACCCAGCTTGAACATCTGGATGTTCTTGGTTCACATAATGTTGAAGCCTTGCTTGGAGAATTTTGAGCATTACTTTGCTAGTGTGTGAGATGAGTGTAATTGTGCAATAGTTTGAACACTCTTTGGCATTGCCTTTCTTTGGGATTAGAATGAAAACTGACCTTTCCCAGTCCTGTGGCCACTACTGAGTTTTCTGAATTTGTTGGCATATTGAGTGTAGCACTTTAACAGCATCATACCTGAGTATACTTCCATGATAAATTAATCAAGGATTAATAGTATCATCCAAGAAACTGTTGCTCACAACAGACTTTTCTTTTTCAATTGCTTAAAACACTTGTTGTTTTATATACATGATCACATAGGAATTTTTGTTTTCTGTCTTTTTCTTCATAAAATAACATCTGAAAAACATTTATGTTTAACCATCTCAGTCATTTTTGTGGAAAAGTCCAATGTATGTCTGTAGGTGGGGGTGAGGGGAAGCATTTACAAGTTAAAGAAATGTTATTTATCTAGATAAGTATTTAACAGGACAGCAACAGAAAAAAATCACATAGGATGTCACTGCATTTTCTATTCTTTTAGCCTCATTTTTTAGGCTTTTATTTATTTTTTAAAAAATTTTATTATTATTATTTTTTTTTTACTTTACAATATTGTATTGGTTTTGCCATACATCAACATGCATCTGCCACAGGTGTACACTTGTTCCCCATCCTGAACCCCCCCTCCCACCTCCCTCCCCATACCATCCCTCTGGGTCATCACAGTGCACCAGCCCCAAGCTTCCTGTATCCTACATCAAACCTGGACTGGCAATTCGTTTCTTATATGATATTATACATGTTTTAATAGGCTTTTAGACTAATGCAGAAAAATCTTTAGGACAAAATAATACTCTTCCTAGACTTCTGAAAGAGGAATTGTGGGTAAAAGTTCAAAATCAGCTTCTTAAGAGGATGAAAACATCACTAGCAATAATAACAAGTAAATCTTCCCCATCTCCTTCTCTCTATGTACATCTCTTATTCTTACCTCCATGATTCCAATCTGGAACCTATATACCAATTAATTTTATTCCCATAACAGAAAAAGAGGAGGAAGTCAGGACAAGTCGTAGGATCATTCTTCACTTAACTGAACACACCCAAATTGGGCAAAGGCACAAAGGTGAACTTATATGAATTTTAAGTTCTTGAACTATTTATGAGCACATGTGGAAGGAGATTAAAAAAAAAACAAAAACCTGAAGGCTATAGGTGTTAAGGGCAACAAAACTTTAGAAGTGGTTATTTTTTAATATTGGAACTAACCAATTTGATGGATCCAAAAAACTATTCCTTGGAAGCATAAATAACAAATATCTCAGGGAAATATTTCTTTATACAGTCAGACCTCTAAAATTGCAGGTTCCACATCTGCAAATTCAACCATAAATAAAAAATATTTGGGAAAAAAATCCAGATGGTTCCAACTGCAAAATTTGAATTTGCCACATGTAGCAACAATTTATATGGTATTTACATAGTTTTAGGCATTGTAAGTGACCTAGTAGTCATGTAGTCATGTAGTCACATAGTCAGATTCTGCTGAGTGCAGAAGAATTGATGCTTTTGAACTGTGGTGTTGGAGAAGACTCTTGAGAGTCCCTTGGACTGCAGGGAGATCCAACCAGTCCATCCTAATGGAGATTAGTCCTGGGTGTTCATTGGAGGAACTGATGTTGAAGCTAAAACTCCAATACTTTGGCCACCTGATGAGAAGAGCTGACTCATTTGAAAAGAACCTGATGCTGGGAAAGATTGAGGGCAGGAGGAGAAGGGGAAGACAGAGGATGAGATGGTTGGATGCCATCACCAACTCGATGGATATGGTATTGGGTGGACTCCGGGAGTTGGTGATCGACAAGGAGGCCTGGTGTGCTGCGGTTCATGGGGTCGCAAAGATTCGGACACGACTGAGCGACTGAATTGAACTAAAGTCATCTAGAGATGATTTAAAGTATACTGGAGGAATTGCATAGGTTATATGCAAGCACTACACTATTATATAAATGGGAATTTTACATCTCTGACTTTGGTATTGCAGGGAGATCCTGGAACCAAATTCCCATGGATGCTGAGGAACAACTCTATAGAGTATAAAAATTTAATATAACTGCCCTACAGCTTAGGATATTTTTTAATCTTGTGAGAAGGTGGTATAAGAGCATTACCTATATCTGGGAATATTTGGATTGCAAAGTAAATGCATCTACCTTCTTTCTTTTGTGAGGGTTGGATATACTTCTTAAAGTCTTCAAAAAGATACATTTGATGTGTAAAGAAATATGTTATCTTAGTCATGATTACTCAACATAAGAATTTAAGGATTAATTTCAAAAGTTAGTTAGGCTGGAAATAAAGATACCTCTAAAAAGAATTAAGTTTCATAGGTAATAGATATACATGATATTAAGAGAAGAGGATCTTTGTGGTAGATACTAAGATTCAAAGATTTAAGTCTCTGATGAAATCCCAAGAGGAACAGAATCTGAGTCCAAAAACATGGAGCCGGCCTGGAGGAGCAGTTCTTATTGAGAACATCCTAGAAAACCTGCTGAGAAAGGCAGCCAGGCGGAGTGTGCATTATTGAATGGGCTGACCACCAATGGCTGGTCACCAAGGAGGAAATCTGGAATGAAAAGGATACCAACGAACTGGATCTCAATGCATTCATGTTCCTCACATTTGTTCATGGTCAATCATGGCAGATGCTGTCAACCCGCAAATTAATACACAGGGAGCAGAAGACATAGAGCTTGGTGAATGAAAAGAAAAGCCAGTAGTGGCAGTAGGGCTTGCAGTTTTGGATACTAGGTCTATGCATCTGTGAACACTTGAATGATCATCAAGCAACATGCAACAGAACGTGATCCCTGATAAGGAAGGTCAAACAATATTACATCTATAAACATAAATAAACCATTATATTCCAGAGGAAAATTTCATATGGTTAATATGTGGCTAATATTATCATTCAGCACCTGTCCATTCAGGTAGTATACTAAACTTTCTAAGGAGGTAGCATCATTCTAGATAAAAGAATTTCAGATTATTTGTTCAACATCTGTTCCAAATGCAGTAATTTATTTGTTCTTCTTCTGCCATTTTTTATAATCTGCAAAAGAATGTAACCACAACCTGCCTACCCATGCAGACATAGGTCAGAGTTGTATCAATTACCTGGCATATGGCTTGCAAATGTCCTAGGATAGATATATCATTTGTTTAGACAGACATGATGGACTCAGCCTATTCTTATTTTCATCACATAAAAGAAAGTCATGTTTACTGCTTCATATAGGAAGTTGTCCTATCTTTTGGAAAACCTAAATGATATTGGTACTGTGATGTACGAGATTTCACTGCAATGTTTAATAATCATTGTAACCCCATTTAATGTTATTTATCTGTATGAGATATTGTGGTGACAAAACTACACATTTAAGAGAGGGGCTGAAAGCAATAATCCTATAATAAAAGTGAAGTGTATTAAAGATGGAAAGCACTATTACCACAGGTAAAATCCTCTGAGGGCACTGAACGTTCCTCTTATTTATAATTTAGTCCCAGCAGGGTAACTCTTCTATGTGCTGATTATCAGAGCAATTCTAGCTTTGGGGTGCAAAAAAAGTCACACACAAACCCAGAAGCTGAAATAAGCTTTTCCCTTTGTGTGATTTAAGAGCTATTGTCACTCTGTGGAACTCTGCAAATTATTCCATTCGAAAATAATTCAGCTCCTAGATTATATATTGTCTATGTTTCCTCTTCCTGCTCTTTACTACTGAGGACACTTAAATGAAACTATTAGCTGATTTTTTTTTTTTTTTTTTGCTGCTTATTCTCCACCTGAAGTTATTATCCTCACTTCATGATATCATATTCAACTGGGAAACAACCAAACAAGAACATGAATTTAGTGGGGGAAAATAAAATGAATGGAGGGATCTATAAGGCAGAGTCAGGAAGAGGGGGTCCCTGAGGAGACATAGGGACATATATGTCTTTTCACCTCTAAGTTGCTGTTTCAACTGTACCTGGGTTTGAAGTTACCAAGAATTGTTTTTTATTGTGATGTAATAGAGGTCATGGATAAAGT
Source organism: Bison bison bison (assembly GCF_000754665.1). Taxonomy (NCBI): domain Eukaryota; kingdom Metazoa; phylum Chordata; class Mammalia; order Artiodactyla; family Bovidae; genus Bison; species Bison bison. The sequence goes on from NW_011494787.1 coordinate 7,134,009, forward strand.
AAGAAACCCATTTTCTGTTGAATAAACAATCTACCATAATTAGCTCCTAGAATGGCAATGTTGTCCATGTTTAATACGAATCAAGTTACAACTCAACATCCAACAGCTAGCCCAGAAAATGGCTGTTTCTCAATAGATTTTTGTTGACTAGATACTGAATAAACACATCTTTATTGAATTAGACTGTACATCTGCCAAACTGAATGCTTTGTTAATCTTTCTGTTTTAACTCATCTGGTTTAAACAAGATGGGTGGCTCTTCTGATCTAGGGTTACCTTCCAGGGACAGCTGAGGAAAGCTCTATTCTGCCACTGCCCTGGGAGGGTCTATGTGATGTTTCAGTCTACAAAACTGTCAGCAAGTCTTTGCATCTGTTTTTGGCTTTTTACTGTAAGAGGGTTTCCATTAAGATTCATTTTGCTAGTACTTGCCACTTGAGTAAAATTCAGATGTGAGTCACAGGAATGTATTCACCTTTTTTTGTCCTATTTAAAATTATCTTAAATGTTATGTGTCCTCAGGAAAAGAGAGCTATAGAGGAAACCCCGAGAGAGTGGAAGAGTCTTCTGCCTTGCCCTCAAACAGATAACTGTCACTCCTTAATAAATTACTGGTCACAAGAAGTCTGCCTTCAGGAGAAAGTAGAATCACACAAGAGCACCACCTAAAGAATGGTCTTCTCACAAAAAGCTTGATTTCCAGTTGAGTTTTTGTAAAATGATGGCATCCCTAAT
>NW_011494787.1:7134843-7167675 GCF_000754665.1 Bison bison bison
CATCCCTAATACTAGCTTTCTTAGTTGCCCAGAAATTATACTTCCATCTCCAGACTAATATCTCTTCTTTAGTTTAACTCTTGTCTCTGACTAAAATCAGGGGTAGAAGGGGACTTCCCTGGTGGTCCCATGGCTAAGAATCCACCTTGCCATGCAGGGGACACAGGTTTGAACCCTGTTTGGGGAGCTAGGATCCCACATGCCTTGGAGTACCTAAGGTACCTAAGGCACCACAACTACTGAGCCAGCAAGCCACAAATAGTCTGTGAGCCGCAGTGAAAGATACCACATGCAGCAACCAAGACCTGATGCAGCCAGGTGAGTAAGCAAATAAATACATATTTTTAAAACATTGATTTTAAAGGGGTAGAGAGCAGGAAGCTTATGAACGAGTGTCTGTGTCACGTGAAAGAGTCTCTGTGCTGACTTTTGCTTGTGCTAGACTCAAATCGTGGAAAATAATGTAAACGTTTCATATTTTTTAAAGAATTATGTGCTTGCCTAAATAAAATACACTCTTGGTTATTATATTTTATTGCTTATAATTATTGAAGAAATAAAATTATGTTCAATAATACTGCTACTTGTATATTGCTGACTGTTATATATTATCTGTACTGAATTTTGGAAATCTGTTATAGAGTATATGAAGATTTCATCTAAAATAGTAAGCATTTCTGGAGACACATTTTCCCCAAATTCTACAAGTTAATGATTATTGAACTCTGTTGTAAATGAGTTTTGCATATACTATGATAGATTGGCTGCATTTACCCTTTTTACAATATCATCTGTTCTGATAAATGTCAGGAATACATTCCAAGCACTTACTATTATTTATAACCAGTCCTAGTAAGGAAAACAGTAAACTGAAAATTTGAGTTTGCACCAAATATGGAGCCCGTGATACAGGCATTTACAGGGACATCTTTATATTTAAAGAAGACATCTTTGTGTATATGTTTAAAGAAGACATCTTTATATTTAACAACATTGGTGGCTTCAATTACTGAATGAACCTTGTAAACTTTCTGTTTTGGTGTAACTTAAGCCATGACAAAATCTGACAAGAAACATCTATACCACAAAAGAAAAAACAACAAAAAGTGATAATGATATTAAACCAATACATAACATTTCTTTTTTAAAATTCATGTCAGTTCCCCACCATGACAACTGAGTGAGGAAGGCACAGCCAATCAATTCACTGCAGAGATGACAATGTAGAGGCTTTGGGAAGTGAAGCATCTCCAGGTCACATGACCAGTGAGTGGACCCGAAGGGACCTGGACCCGGCTTCCTGAGCCCCAGTCTTTGCTTTATTCCCTGTACCAAACTGGAAAGAGGGGCATTTTCAGGGACTGGGTGACTGGAACTTTCCATTTATATGTGCCAAATTGTTCTCCTTTCCTAAAGTAGCTTGGCTGTGGGTCAGAATTCAATAGACTAAAGAAAGAGTTCCAGTATTGGCATCTGTTTTCACAGTGCTGGCCAGAAATATTTTAAAATTCTGTGCTGCCGGATGATGCTTAGGGGCTGGGGCTTCTAAACAAACTTGTATAGACTTGGAAATAAACATCTTTTGAGAATGTGGTTCACTTGCAGGAGGAGGCAACTGACAGCATTTGCTAGGTGACTGGCTCTTGTCCTGTAGCTCCTTTTTTTTGCCAAACGTCTCATGTCTATCCTTTCTGATTCTCTAGCCAGGGTAAATGATCACTCAGCACAAACATAAAGAATGGAATAAGAATGACATACTGCTTAGGAAGTGTATTTTTTCTTCCTGATGAAATATCTATCTAATAAATAAAAGAAATCATTCCATCCTCAAGAAACTGAAAGACATCAAACACACAAATGAAAGGAAAGGGAAGAAAGGAAATGGAGGAAAGGAAAACGCAGGTGGTGGAATAAATATGAAGGAAAAATCAGTAGTCACATCTGAAATAACAGTCCTGAGACGTCTGAGATTCCTCAAACGGGAGAAGACAAGAAGTGCAGGAAGTTAGACTGAAGAGGCTTTGTGGAAGAGAATTTTAAAAGGTTTGAGGAGGGAAAAAGAAGGATATTAAAGATGCACAGCAGTGAAGTAGAGCTTCCCTGGTGGCTCAGTGGTAAAGAATCTGTCTGTAATGTAGGAGACCCAGATTCAACCCCTGGGTGGGGAAGATCCCCTGTAGAAGGAAATGGCAACCCACTCCGGTACTCTTGCCTGGAGAATTCCATGGACATAGAGGAGCCTGACAGACTACAGTCCATGGGGTCACAAGAATCGGACACAACTTAGCAACTAAACCATCACCACCAGCAGCAGTGGAGTAGGGGAGAGGCAGGGGAAGACACCTTGCAACTCCTTTGAAACTCTTACAATCTATTTTTAAGCTTCACATCAGTTGACATCTTACTGTTTTCAAAAAGGAGTGCATGTTAGGAAGGTTGGTGAGACAGTGCATTTCCTTTGGTTCCTGACGATTATCCATTTTTTAATTAGATGAGAAAGAGTTACAGCTATCATAACTCATAAATGTATACAGAAGAGTTGTACTTTAGCTCTACAACGGCCAGATTCACACATGACTGAGTGTGCATTAAACACCATCCGAAACACAAGCACAAACATGGTTTCTTACAGGACTTTTCTTTTTCTTACAGGACCCTTGTGAGAACTAAATTTGAATATGAAACTATTTTATAAAATATAAGATGCTACACAAATAATAAAATGCTATTACTACTATTATTATTAATATGAATGTATTCTAAGGACCTATTTCTTCAAGTCAGGTAGATGCTCTGTTATGTCTAAAGACACTAGCAACATCTTTTGAGAGGAAGATTATTTTGTTTAGAATATGACTGTAATCTGAAACAGATTTAATGAATTTTCTATGGCTGTTGGGTATTTACCTATATCAACATCATATTTTTTTAAATGTTAGCTATATACTTACACCTGAGAGGTGTATATCTGAAATGAAAACATCCTTCTTCACATTAACAGTCTTATTAATTAACCTCTGCTACTGCCAATAAGAAGGTTCGCTGCTGTTATGGAAAGAAATGATATTTAAGTGATTATGCATGTGCTGCCACTTTGTTTATTTTCAATAAGAAAATCCAGATGCTCTTTAAAAACATCTTTAGTGTCTACTAAAAGGGAGCATAAGTTTGATAAATTTTCATGCTTAGAACACAGACCAGGCTCATGCTGAGCAGAACTTAATTGAAACAGTGACAATTTGGTTTGATGTAATGGAAGAGATGTAGAGAGAAGGGGTCAAAAGTCAGGATCAGAGCCAGCTGCAGCTGGTTTCTTCCATCCCCAGTTTTACAACAATGAAAACTCCAGGTAATACCCAAATATATATCTTGGGGAGTTAGCCTAAAAATAGAAAATCCAAAACAAAGCTCCACAACTCTTGTTTCAATCAATGGTAGAGATAAGCTCTTCTTAAAAGTTATTTAATTGGCTGTCTGTCATTGTAAGATTCTTTTTTCTTCTCCTAATACATTCTTTTCTTTGTTGTTGTTGTTCAGTTGCTCAGTCGTGTCTGATTCTTTGCGACCCCATGGACTGCAGCATGCCAGGCTCCCCTGTCCTTGAGCTTGCTCAAAGTCATATCCATTGAGTCAGTGATGCCATCCAACCATCTCATCCTCTGTCATCCCCTTCTTCTCCTGCCTTCCATCTTTCCCACCATCAGGGTCTTTTCCAATGAGTCAGGTCTTTGCATCAGGTGGCCAAAGTATTAGAGTTTTAGCTTCAGTCCTTCCAATGAATATTCAGTTCTTTCCTTATTCATTATGAAATAAGTCATGACATAGCAGGAATGAGGGTTACATCTTACATATGTCATACATAGCTGTTCTATAAACCCTGCTCCCATGCTCCTTAATCGGTACATCTGTGAGTTTTCAGGCTCTGAAACTCATACATTCTGGCACGTGGGCATGTAGATCTGGACTCTGTGCTAGCAGTCAATATAGGGCAACCAGGTCAACAACAACAATGCTCTGCAATGTAAGTAAACCAAGGATGTTGTGACTTATTGTTCTGACAAAGAGAAGATTTCTCATTAAGTCAGGAATTAAAATTATATTTCTAGGAAGGAAATATGAGAAGCAAACATCTATGGCCCACTTTACAGTTGACAGTGAGATCTTAAGTGAAGCCAGTGTCTGTCACAGACAAAACAAACCTCAGCAAACTCGTGGAAGTGTTTGGCTTAGACTCTTCACCAGTTTTGATTTCTATGCCTCTTACTCTCTCTTCCATTTCCTCTCTTCCAACAAGCTGCTCATTGCCCTCATCCTGCTTTTGGCTATCCGTGGTCCCAAAGACATTCTATAGCACTTTGCCCTTCCATGACAGCTAGCCACTGCTGCATGCACCTCTCTGCTCTCCTCTCATACGTGGACTGTGATAGTACTGAGGGTGCAGTAACAACAGCAGTGGCAGTAGCAGTCAGAACGATTTACATTTGATGAATACTTTAAGCTTGTACTGTCCTTAAACAATCATGGTCTTATTTAATCAATATGACAAGCCTGTAAGAGAGATATTTACAACCACATTTTGCAAATGAGTAAATTAAAATTCAGAGAAGTTATATCTTGCACTACTAGCAATAAAATCCTATAGGTGTTGAGTGAAGAAATGGAAATGGTTCAAGCTTAGGTTTTCTGACTCTAATTCAAAACAAATGCTCTCATGCTGGACTTTCAAAAACCATGTAAGTTATTATTAGAGGTAGAGAAGACAGTTATTAAAAAGCATAAAGGTCTTCTGGGTTATTAAATTATGCCACAGAGATAAACTGCCTATAAATATCAATAAAACTGTGCATACTCAGGCTATCTATTCAGGTACATTAGGTGAACTAAAATAAATATTTTCCAAGTACACACTTGGATAAAATTTAAAGTCTATATTAGAATCTATACAAGGCTTCTTAATAAATGATGCAATAAGGAGAACAACTTCCTAGGTGGATATTAATGAAGACATAGCCTGCTACATGTAATAAGCGGTGCTGAGAATATTACAGTATAAGTTTTGATGGAGAGAGATATCCAATACCAACGGGATTTCATTTAGGGAAAAAAAAATACCAAAGGGATTTCATTTTACACTAGAAGATTTTAAACCTCTCACCAACATAAAAAATAAATAAATAAAAGGTTTGAAAGCTACAAGGCATGAAAAGAGAAACTCTTAGGAATAAGCTGTGCTATGAGCCAGTTGCCAATTGATTGATGGCTCCCCAGTCATTTCAAGAGCAGCTTCAACAGGACTCTCGGAAAGCTTTTAGGCAGTTAGGGGTTACAAGGGATTTGCATCTGACTTTGATCTGAACATTCAGAAGGGCAACAGCTAGACTGAAAGTGGAGCCAAGATAAAGTGATTATTTGGTCTTCACTTCCTAGTTATTTCCAAGAATCTTGGAGTATTTCCTATACTCTAGACACATTCTTTATGTGGCAGAGAAGCAGGATGAGGCCCCATTAGGTCCTTTTCAATATGGTAACCTGTAGAGGAAAGCCAAATGAAGCAAAATTCAACTGAGTTAATGCAACTTATTTACAAAGGCTTTGAAAGGATCCAGTCACCATTGGAAAAGAAGATGAATTCAGAGTGGTCCAAAGAACTGCTGGTGAGTACTTTCCAGAGATGGATGGGGTCTCCTAAGAATCCTAAAAAGTATCCATTAAAGGTAACAAACCTTTCCCAGGATTAGCGAAAGCAAAACTGTCTTATGATAGCACCAGTCAGGTAAGATGCTTCTTGTTCTCCTTATCCTTTCTCCCTCCCTAAAGCACCAATCCCAAATAAAAAGGAAAGTAAAAAATACTTACTGACTTACTGAGTGGGATGGAAAGGGAAAATAAGCTGGTACCCCCTTTCCCTGTTTAAAGCAGTCTTTAGATCAGAGAGAAAGCTTTTAAATTGTTCACTTTAAAGTTGTTGACTGTCAATAGGGCTTGATAGTTTATTTTTTAATCAAATCTATGTTTTTTACTTAAAATGCTTTGTATTATCTGAGTGACCATCAGGATCTTGGTCAAATCGTTTTTCCCCTAAAAAATACCCCAGTAGATAAATTTTGAAAAGATTCTAAAATAAAAGACAAAGATGATTTATAATGCAACATATAAGTCTTGTCTTTTCACAGTCCAGATAAAGGGTGTGATTGTATGAGGAGTCTACCCAATAGAAAATGACATTCCCACCTCTACCTTCTCTAGTTTTAATTTTTCTTCTCATTATAATTGTCCCAGCTTACTCAAAACATTTTATTTATATATAGGCTTGTGATTTTACATGTGGTCAGAAAAGAAGGTTAGAAAAATGGGACAAAATGTATATGAAAACCATTGTTATTATTCTGTCTTCCAAAAAATAAAGATGGAAAAGGTGATTGGAAGTCTTACTAGAGCTTCAGCACTGTGAAGGTCATTTTGTTTCAAGTCTTAAATTCCTTCTCTATTGTCATGTTTCCTCTTGTAGAATAATTCACTACTGGGACTTCCCCAGTAAAAGTCCAGCGGCTGGGAATCTGCCTTCCAGTGCGTGGGTGGGTTTGATTCCACATGCCATGGGACAACTAAACCCATACGCCGCAACTAGAGAACACTCTGGGTGCTACAAGTAGAGAAAGCCCGAGCACAGCCATAAATAGCCTGCACGCTGCTATGAAGACCCAGCACAGACCAAGAAAAAAATCACTACTTAGATCCTTTAATTCAGAGTTCTATACCCACCCTCAAAATGGTCATTTTTGTATGTATTGATTTTACAAAGCTATCAGTATAGTTTTCAAGATTCTTCTATTTTCTTAAATAATTTTTCCCTAGGAGAGAACTTACACATTCTTTATGACTCAAAAGGACATAGAAGGCATGCAATTTGCCAATAATGCATTTGCATGTTTCTGGTTCAACAATTTAAAAATTGAATTTTATCTTCTCCAAGGCAAATGGCTAACATATCACATATCACAAACAATTTCTGAGAAATTCAGTCTACCTTCTTTCTTACCACCAGGTAAGGTCTTTATAGCATTCCATTTCCCTCACCCCCTTTTTTAAAGAAAGCCAGACTGCCATAGGCAGCACTTCATTTGGATGTGTCTGTAGTCTTAGAAGCTTAACCACCCTATGTTGTCCTACAGATAGACCTTGAGAGCTTGTTTGGCAAGTTCTGGCAAGAAAGCGCATATAGGTTTCCATTCCGACTGCAGCACAGGGCGCTGCACATTTGGTACTGAAGCAAGGATAACTACTGAGTTTATTTCCCTCATGGTTGCTACCCTGCTGTATAAAAGACAGCCCAACAGCAGCCTTCCTTCCTTTTCATTAGCTCCCAAACCAAAGAATACAGTGGACAGTTTCCAAACTTTAGAATCCCCCTAAAATGATCAACTTCCTCTGAAATTTAAATACTTGCTTTCTGAAATGACCAAGTCCACCCATAATTCCAAATCATCTGCTCATCAGTGGTATTTGGAGAAATATGAAGTATGCTACAATTGCTACTTTCAAAGATAGAAACTAGAAGGAACAAAGAGAGTAAAGGTCTTGATCTCAACGTTGAGACCAAAATCCTTGATCCCTGAGGCAGGCGGACATGAAGCTGGAGCTATAGAATTGGCTCAACCTCAAACGAGCTAAGTGCTTTGGGGAACTCTCTTCAATTTCCCAACCCTTAGTTGTACCGAGTTACCTTACAGAATGTGAGTTATCTCATGTCACTCTTCTGTACTAATCGGTGGGTTTACTTGCCACCAGCCCGTGCTCTACTCTTTCTCCTCTAGATATACTGGCAACCCTGCCATTCTCAGGCAGCCCAGTCATTTGGGTACCATTGCCATTGCCATTTCTTTTCCCTTGAATGCTCTGCCTCCAGACTTTTGTATGGCTCATTTCCTCTTTTTCTAGGACTGTGCTCTAGTGTAACTGCTCCTTAGAAATGTGTGATTAATTAAGAGTATATTATTTTAAATATCTGCTATCCCTCTAAAAATCCACTATGCTGCTTCAGTTTTCTTCCTAGAATTTATATAAAAAGCAGGGGAGGGGAGTTGGTATTGTGAGCTATTTATTGTCCTATCTCACTTCCCTGGTGACTCAGATGGTAAAGAAACTGCCTGCAATGCGTAAGACAGTTTGATCCTTAGGTTGGGAAGATCCCCTGGAGACACAGATTGGCTGCCCACTCCAGTATTATTGCCTGGAGAATTCCATGGACAGAGGAGCCTGGCTCTATGGTCCATGGTGTCCCAAACAGTCAGACACAACTGAGCAACTAACACACATTGTCTTATTTCACTAAAATATAAGTGTTATGAAAGTAGTGACTGCTTCCACACCAGGGTATTCCCTGCATCTAGAATGGACCAGGTGACCAAGGGTGTAGTAGGTACACTCTTTGCGACCCCATAGACTGCAGCCTGCCAGGCTCCTCTGTCCATGGAATTCTCCAAGCAAGAATATTGGAGTGGATTGCCATTCCCTTCTCCAGGGGATATTCCAGACCCAGGGATCAAACCTGGGTCTTCTGCATTGCAGGAAAATTCTTTACCATTTGAGTCACCAGGGAAGCCCCCAATAGATATCAGTCCCAGGTAAAAATAAACAGCCTCTTTCTTGCTGCCATTCTTTTTCCCACACTAGCATCAGTTATAAAACACTTAAAAGGGAAACTGCATTTGTGTGAGTCTATTGATGGGAGAATGGGAGAGAGGGAGGTTATGAGCTACTCTGGAGTAGTTCTGTTATAGAAAAGAGCTGAAAGGGGTAGAGCTCTTTTAAAGAGGACAGGAAAGCAGTCTTCATCTCCTGGGCTTACAAAAAGGAGGGCAAAGACTGTGAGGGAGCCAGCCTAGGTCCAAGACATGCCCCAGAGGGCTGAACCATAGAAAGTGTCCTGCAGTTCACAGCAGTCCTAGCCCATGCTTTGAAATTCCAAGAGGAGGAAAGGGCATTTGAGGCAATGTCCTCTTCATGTCCTAGGAAACAAAGGATTTTTACAATGCATATGGAATCTACTCTGCAGCCCTGGCAGACATCCTGCCTTGGGAATGACTTTCTTACTTCAGCCAAAGACCTTGAAATGGAGACCTCATGTGTAAATATGTGCAAATGTTGAACTAAATTTATCCCATAAAATTTTTAGGAAACAACCTTGCCATGGATACAAGCTGTTGAATACATTATCTGCTGGGGTTAACAGGGTTTCCTTCTGTAGAAATAAATAAATTAAAAGGAAGCATTGAAGGGTTCACTACTCCAGATTTGTCTTTAATAACATTCCATTAAAAATGACGGAGAGGCACAGCTCTCACAGTAATTCAGGCTCAGAGCGTCACTGTTCTCTTTCAGGCTCATGTCCTTAGATGAAGCTTCTGTGGTTTTAATCACTGCTTTTCCTCGAACTCACCCTCCTTCAACTTTTTTTTCCTTTCATTTTTTTGGTCTATCTTTCCATCTATCTGACCATGGCTCATTTACCTTGATTAGCAGAGGGACTGCTATCACATTTTTCAATAAGGACTAGTAATTTTTAAACTATTTAGACCAAAAGTTACATAAATCATCTCTACCATGCAAAAACAAGAATCTATGATTAAAATATGTGTTTAGCATCAAGCTAGTTTTTATCAGTACAAGAACCTAATGTTGAATATTAATGCCAGAGGCTCTTCCTAGCTCCACATTTCCTACTTTTGTACAATGTCTGTCATCTCCAAAGTTAAAAAACAGAAGGTAAGTAGGGCCTAAAAGCTCTATAAAAAGATACTATCACCACCAGCTCTGACTATTTTACTCCTTTATATCCATGCCCATCTTGATATAAGATGAAACATTCCACTTAAGTCTCTCATTGCTTGCCTCCTAATAGCCACTTATGGTATAACCAGAATTGGTTTAAATTTGTAATGTTTTCTTAAATGTTTATATGGAACTTGTTCTTTTTTTAACTTTTAAAAACTTTTTATTTTATATTAGAGTAGAGCTGATTAACAATGTTGTAAGTTTCAAATAAACAGGGAAGGGACTCAGCCATATATATACATGTATACATTCTCCCCCAAATGCCCCTCCCATCCAGGCTGCCACATTACATTGAGCCGAGTTCCCTGTGCTATACAGTAAGACCTTGTTGGCTATCCATTTTAAATGTAGCAGTGTATACATATTGACTTCAAATTCCCTAAGTTAACTGTTTATGGGTTGGCAATGTGTGTGTGTGTCTGTGTGTGTATGCAGGTGTGCATGCAGAGTGGAGTGGTATCACACACAGAGAACCAAAATTGATCTTTGCACACAGACATTGGTGTGGTACTGTTTGCATCCTGGAGATGAGGTCAGAACTGCTGCGCACTCACCTACAGCCCTCACCACCACGTGACCCTGTAATAGGGAAAGAGGCACTCCTAAGCACGAAAGCTTAATTTACAATCCACATGAATCCCTGAGTCAAAGTGGGTTAAGGGCATACTCATCAGACTTTCATCCAGGGCTGTGTGCCTGTGCACACTGGTAAAGAGAGGCTGCCTGGGAAATGTTTATTCCTTCCTGTGTGTGTTACATCTAGCTCCATTGCTTAGTGAGGCTTGACAGAGTTAACAGTTTCCAAAGACAAAGAGGTGAAGATTTAAAATATTAAGGACTTTGAAACCCATTTTCAATGGAAAAATCAACCCCAAAAAATGAATATACGAAAGGGAAGAAATTTTTAAAACATTGCTTCCTTATCAGATGAAAAAGAAACAGAAAACAATGCCATTTATTTAACGTTACTGTTCTCATCACGGGCAAGTCCCAAAGCCGCACCACCAATCTGATTGTTTCAGGCTCCAAACACTAACCTGTGATTCAGATTTTTCCACTTGCTCTTATAGAGCTTTTAGTTGGCCCTCGACCACAAGTATTAACAGGCAGCTTCCCTAAGAACTCTGCACAAGACCTAGACTTTATGTAATTCCAAACCAACTGGCTTAGACTCAGGAAGCATGATATTTCCTCTTCATTTCTAATAACTTTGACCTTGGAAGAGAACAAACAGTGCTGCCTCCTCCAAAGAAAGGCAGGACAAAGTTACATAGATTACTATGACCATATCAAAAAGGGCAGGATATGTTTCTTTATTTTAAAGGAAGGAGGTGGGAGCTTATGATCCTGGTGGTTCTGGGGTTGCTGTTTATCTGAGGTGGAGGGAATGGGGGAAAGAGCAAGACAAAAATGCCTAATGAACACATGTGGACCAGGTGACACACAGTGCCCTCTTAGGGGCGGATGGAAACTACCATTGAGCTCATCCCTATTGTCTTGCCCTTTTTCACCATCTGCTTTTTCTGTTTTCCTCTCTGTATGGATTCCTTAAAGAAAAGACAGAAGAAAAGAGGCATGTTTAAATGTGGGCAACATGATACAGTTGTTGGCGAAATGACAGAACTATCATTAGCCTGAGCCGTCCTCCCACAATGACCATTACAAGCAGTGAATTAAAATACGGGTTCACTGGCGCACATGGCATTATTCTCATAGTGTTGATGTCCCACTGGCGACTTATAGCTTAAGAGTTCTTGAAATTTCTAACTCATTAAACTTTAAAAAGGCAGGTGAAAACTGCTCTCCACTTTATTTTTCTCTCTTTTACAAAGTCTGAAGTTTTGGGGTTTTTTTGTTTGTTTGTTTTTTTGATGAGCCTCTACAAATATTGAGAGTTTCAATTTGCCAACTTCCCCATAATATGAACCAGTTGATTTTTTTTTTTTTTTCAATTCATCCCCGTCTCTTGGGTCTTCAGCACAGCACTATTCATTTTCTTGACGTAAAGCAGTGAGAAATTTATTTTGCTCTCAAATTATCTGGTAGAATATTTTTCATAAAGTGACCTCAATAACAACCGGATTCTGGTATTAACCACCCTAGTATTTAAGGCATGCCAAGACCAGGAAAAGAGAAACAACAAACTGAAGTCCAATTCATTTAGAATAAATGAAGTAAAGATCAAGTTTCTATAAATGTTTAAGCCATTTCACACATAGTAAAAAAAAAATCTGTGCTTTTCCAGTCTTGAATCCCATGGGTTTATTAGACTGGCTTGAAATGATTTACCTTAAAATACAGTGCATGCCTAGAGTTAAAAACTAAACGCATGAAACTCTGAGTTGTTTTTTGCTATTTGTTTATCTGTTTTGTAAAGTTCCATGAAAGAAATGATCAGTAGTACCTACACCAAATAACACAAAAGAGAACACACCAATTTATGAGAGACAGGATCTAATCAAGACTGATATTCCCCTGAGATATAAACATTTTCTCCAAATATAAGGGCAGGGGTTTGCATTGTCAACTACAATGAAAATCACTGCACATTGTACCATTATTTAAAGGTATTCACAATGGACCATAACATAAAAAAAGGTTGAAAAGTCCTACTTTTCCAAAACCTCATTAATTTGGTTAAACTGTTAAATAGCAATTTCTATCTGTATTTAACTTAGAACATACTTTTTTCCCCCCAGGAAAATGGAATACTCACAATCATTTATAGGATGGCCTAGGCTGTGTGTGTGCTAAATTGCTTCAGTTGTTTCTGACTCTTTGCGGCCCTTTGAAATTGTAGCCAGCCAGGCTCCTCTGTATATGGGATTCTCTAGACAAGAATACTGGAGTGGGTTGCCCTGCCCTCCTTCAGGGTAGCTACATCTCCTGCATTGGTAGGTAGGCTCTTTACCACTAGTGCCACCTGGGCTGCCCTAGTTTGTTACAACTCAGGGAAATGATCAGGTCAACAGCTCAATCAGTTGAGCTACTGGAATCTTAGTCCACTATTTCCTTCACAAACCTCAGTAAGTTTTTAATTATCAACTTATGACATAAAAATTAGCTTAGTATACTTATCAGTTTGCTGCAACTGGACACTCAGGCTACTTTAAGAAAAGAGGATCTGCTGTAAATACGTGTAGCCTGAAGTGAGACTCGAACAAAAAACTTGTCACACTACAAGGAGGCTGTATGAACTAGTTACTTGTCCCATTTCTCTCCCTCTTCGGATTTCTTCTGACTTCTCTTTCTTTATCTACTGATTCATCCTCTCATATTTCCTAAGACAAATACCTGAGGCAGCTACTTGGATTGATTAGCAAGTCATGAGCTACCCTATTGTGCAGAATTTTTTATATCAAGGGATCTTAGCATTCTAAAGATGGCGCCTTTGCATTGGGTGTAAACTCCCTCTTTTAGTCAAAAAGGCCTCTGTTCAGGCAGCCTAAAGTGACTTTCATAAGAAGAAACTGAGTTGATACTGCTGCTGCTGCTGCTAAGTTGCTTCAGTCGTGTCCGACTCTGTGAGACCCCATAGACGGCAGCCCACAGGGCTCTGCCATCCCTGGGATTCTCCAGGCAAGAACACTGCAGTGGGTTGCCATTTCCTTCTCCAATGCATGAAAGTGAAAAGTGAAAGTGAAGTCACTCAGTCGTGTCTGACTCTTCGAGACCCCAGGGACTGCAGCCTACCAGGCTCCTCCGCCCATGGGATTTTCCAGGCAAGAGTACTGGAGTGGGGTGCCATTGCCTTCTTCAAGAAACTGAGTTAGTGATATTTTAGTTCATAACAGACAGTATATGTGGCAATTTCCTTAAATGTCATGTCCTTGTACACTGCCCCCTGCTACAATGATGTCAGGAAAATAGTAAATTTCACTGCCTAAGCTATACCACATTCAAAAACAAGTGGACATCAAAAATTGGAATCTGTATATTGAAGAGTTTCCCCCAAGATATATATAAAATAACCTAGACATAAAAATACTTTCCTACTTGGCCTTTATACCTGTAAGTTTTCCCTGATATAGTCAACTCTATTTTCTGCTATTACATTACTCTAAATTAATAATGGGCTTTTCTGGTGGCTCAGTGGTAAAGAATCTGTCTGCAATGTGGGAGCAGAGAAGGCAATGGCACCCCACTCCAGTACTCTTGCCTGGAAAATCCCATGGACTGAGGAGCCTGGTGGGCTGTAGTCCATGGGGTCACTTTCACTTTTCACTTTCATGCATTGGAGAAGGCAATGGCAACCCACTCCAGTGTTCTTGCCTGGAGAATTCCAGGGACGGGGGAGCCTGGTGGGCTTCCGTTTATGGGGTCACACAGAGTCGGACATGACTGAGGTGACTTAGCAGCAGCAGCAGCAATGCGGGAGACAGGAGACATGGGTTCCATAGGAAGATCCCCTGGAGAAGGAAATGGCAATCCACTCCAGCACCTTTGCCTGGAGAATCCCTAGGACAGCCCTGGTAGGCTACAGTCCATAGGGTTGCAAAGAGTTGGACACAACCAAAGTGACTTAGCATGCAATCAACGGTTAGGCAAGCAACTGTTTTCTTCAAAAATTTCCAGTTTCTCTCCTTATACTTAGGATTCCACTTAAATTCTGAAATTTCCCTGAAGATTCTCTCTATATTCTAACCCTGAACAATGTCTCTAAATTTATGTGTCCCTTTAGTCTAAAAGGAAGCTGTTAGTCTTCACACTGGTTGCTAAGGACACCAGCCAAATTCTCACATGTAAGTCTTTTCTCAGGTCCCTCTCCCTGCTGGGCACGTTCCTCTCTGCCTCTTTACCCTAATTCAGCCTACTTACTCTTTTGCACATACATGGTCTAAATTATAAGCTTGTGCCTTACTAATGAGGTTGACACATACGGGTAGGTGAATTAGAAACAGAATTTAAAAGGAAACAATGACCAGCTTAGATTTTCTGGAGGCAGAACTAGATCTTTGAGGACTCTGCCATATGGCTTGGCCATATGGACAGACTATATTGAATCTGACCAAAAGCGCTGGACTAGTAGTCATGAGATTTGGGCTCTAATCCCAGATATGGTACTAACAAGCTATTTAACCTTGGGCGAGACACTTAACCTCCTTGGGTTTCATTATCTTCATCTGCAAAAGAAGTGTTTTGGCCTAGATGATACTGGAGTGTTTTCAATTACTCATAGTCTATGACGTTGCCCTGATAGATGTTTTTATTCTAATATGAGTTAGCTTCATTGGTTTGCCATAACTAACATTAGATTAGGAAATTACCTAGGGTAAACTGGGAGATGGGTATTCATCCCAAAGCCTCATTTCAGGTATACAATCAAGCTTGAGTGGCTTCTTTCTTTCTTTAAAGCCCAGGTATTTCTCAAGCCCTGCAGCAACTTCTTGCACTCATCATGGCTTTAGAAAGACATAGGTACTGGAAATTTTGGCAGACTCCCCAGTTGTGAAACAGACACAAACCACTTGCAAACCAGACTTCAGGAGTTGTATTCATCTACAGTTCTTTTGGGGAAAAAAAAAAAATAGCCCTTGATTCACACATGAAAGCACCTGGCAGAGCTCCCATTGTTATGGAGCAATCAGGCAGACAACCGTTCTTTGGAGTTTGTTTTTTTTTTCCTTCTTCTTCTTACTCTCTTGCACAGCCTACAAATTTTCCCAGCTCTAAGGGCACCACTCAGCACTCTTTTTCAAAGTAAGTTGTGTAACAGCAACTCTAGTTTAAAAAAAAAAATCCTGGAAAGACTCAAATGAGTCACTTTTTTAAACAAACTCTTTATGAGAAGACCATCCATATAAAATGATGCCCCTCACACACACACACACACACACACACACACACACACACACACACACACTGAAAAAAAAAAAACACAGGAGAAGGTATTTTCTCTTCTGGCCTACAGAGTGGTGAGTTAATTTAAAATTTATCTTTGATAATCTCCCTTACTTCTTTTATTTATTTCATTTCTGCAGTCTAGATGGAATGTATATTTTATAATTAAACCCAAGTAGGAAATAATATCACACTGACAAAGCTCCTAATCTCCCCAAGATATTAATAGTCAGTACATCAGGTCAATCCATCTTTAATCCTGGATCTCAATATGAAAAAGCAGCATAGGAGAATGAAAAGATGAGATCAACCATAACTTCTAAAACCGTGATGACAGAGGACTGTGTGTATATGATAGAAATGAATTGTGGATATGGAAAAATACATCATGTGCCTTATGTGTTGTCTACCTCAAAGGTTAAGTGAGAAAAAATTTTCTACTATGAAAGAAGAAATCAGGTTTCTAATCTCAGCCGCGCCACTATTTAACTGCAAGATCCTGGGCAAATGCACCCAGTGCATTCTCAGGGTTTCCTGAGAAATCAATAAGACAAGGCCAACATTTGAGTTTATAATTTGTGGTGTGATTTACAAATGTGAAATGCTGTTCATAGATCTTTTACTTAACCTCAGTGTATCTTGATATAGCCTCCTGACTTCTGATTCATAGTATAAAATTTATAGCAAAAAATGACTGCACAAATGACCGTGTTCCCACCTTTATTTTCCAGAGAAGATAACTGAAGCTTACAAAGTTAAATGGTTTGCTCATACAGTTTTTTTCTATTGTCCTAAGAGTGTTTGTTTACAAGATAGTGAACTTAAGGGCAAGTGAGGGCAAAGCTCAGAATAATATAAATGTGTAATAATCTAAAGGCTATCACATTAACCTTTCTTAACTCTAGAGCCTATGGGAGGGTTACCTCTTGAACCTTATCCTGTGAACCTTAACACAAAAGACCAAACACAATTTATTTCCCCATTTATTTTCTTTGTCATCAATACCAACCCAGAGGCCTTCATTAGTAACACCCTCACTTTCTTATACCCACCATCATTTTCTTCAAAGAGTGTTCATCTTGAATCTTTTTTGCTTTTTTCCTGTGAGGTTCAAGACACCTCCTCTGAGAGAATGCCCCTTGTTACTGAATGTCCCTCTGAATGACACCTCCACCTTGTCCCTTGCTGCCACCAAGGTGACATCTATACAAATGTTAGGTTGAGGCAAAAACAATTACCGTTTTGCATTGTTGAACTTTGCCATTTATATTTGAATACATTCTTAAATAAATGTGGCAATGTTATACATCATTTTAATGCACATTTCTTGCTTTATGTTTTTTGCTAATGAATTATTACTTGCTATTTATTTTACATGCATTTTAGACTATGGAAATGATGTTAAAAAGCAAATTTGAGCAATTTTCTTATTCAAGTTCAAAAATGGGTCATAAAGCAGCAGATACAACTTGCAACATCAACAAATCAACAATGCATTTGGCCCAGGAACTGCTAATGAACGTACAATGATGGTTCAGAAGTTTTGCAAAGGAGGTGAGAAACTTGAAGATGAGGAATGGTGTGGCTGGCCATCAGAAGTTGACAACGACTGATGATTCAGCAATCACTGAAGCTGATCCTCTTACAACTACACTAGAAGCTACCCAAGAACTCAACATTGACCATTCTACAGCCATTTAGCATTCAAAGCAAATTGGAAAGGTGAAAAAGTTTAATAAGTGGGTGCCTCATGAACTGACTATAAATGAAAAAACTTGTCATTTTGAAGTGTTGTCTTCTCTTATTCTACGCAACAACCAACCATTTCTCAATAGGACTGTGACATGTGATAAAGAGTAGATTTTAGACGGCAACCAGTGATGACCAGCTCAGTGGACAGACTGAGGAAAAGCTCCAAAGCACTTCCCAAAGTCAAACTTGCAACAAAAAAGGGTCATGATCACTGTTTGGTGGTCTGCTGCCTGTCTGATCCACTACAACTTTCTGAATCCTGGCAAAACTATTATACCTGAGATGCATGCTCAGCAAACTGATGAGATGCACTGAAAACTGCAATGCCCGCAGCTGGCATTGGTCAACAGAATGGGCCCAATTCTTCCTCACAACAATGCCTGACCACACGTCATACAACCAATGCTTCAAAATTTGAATGAACTGGGCTACGAATTTTTGTCTCAATTGACATATTCATTTGACCTCTTGCCAACCTACTACCACATCCTCAAGCATCTTGACAACTTTTTGCAGGGAAAATGCTTCCACAACCAGCAGGATGCAGAAAATGCCTCCCTTGAGTGCACTGAATCCCAAAGCACAGATTTTTATGCTACAGGAATAGATAAACTTATTTCTCATTGGCAAAAATGTGTTGATTGTGTTAGGTAGTTAGAATAGGAAAAAGGAGTCCAAAATGGCAGTGGCTAAAAGACAAAAAAAAGCCTGTGAAAATGGCACAAAAGAAAATCCAAGGACCAGAGTGAGAGCCTTGGGTGAAACAAACAGCCCTCCTGGCTAACGCAATTTGCATAGGGCAGGCCCAGCAAGGAGGACAGAAATGAATAAAAGGAGGAAGCCAAGATGGATTGAGGCCTCTCCTTTGAGGTCTCATGCCTCAAGTATGTACTATCCTTTGCTTGCTGAATAAAACCCTGAGCTGTAACCAAACTGTAACATGGGTCTGCCATTTCATATCTTTGCTGTGGCTAGACAGAACCGAGTAATGGTTCCTATTTTGATTTATAAAGGTATGTTTGAATCTAGTATAACGATTTAAAATTCAAGGTCCAAAACCACAGTTACTTTTTCAACAACCTCAGACAAAGTGAAAGTGAAACTGTTAGTCATTCAGTTGGGTCTGACTCTATGAGATCCCATGGGCTGTAGCCCAGCAGGCTCTGCTGTCCATGGGATTTTCCAGGCAACAATACTAGAGTGGGTAGCCATTCCCTTCTCCAGGGGGTCTTCCTGACCTAGGAATCGAATCGAAACTGCAGCCAGATACTTTACCTTCTGAGCCACCAGGGAAGTCCCTATTACAAGGTAATAATGCTTCATTTTCTGTTTCCATTAACAGATATTTTTGAGATGAGAAAGAAATTCAAACGTTCTTAATTTAAAAAATAGACGTTAAGAAGTATTATCTATGCTTCATGGAACAAAAAAATGGAGTTTTTAATCTGACTATAAATGGTTCATACAGAAGTGACCAGTAAGAGAAATGAGGATATTTTTATAATCAAACTGAGCTGAGGAAAGTATGGGATGGTTTGAAAAAGTAAAATTGTTATATAACATGAAATCAATAAATAATATCTAAAATTGATAAATCATTAACATGATTATAACATTATAGTGAGGTATATGGAGTTAATCAACATAATTAAAACAAATTATTTTTTAATTTGTTTTAAAAGCAGGATTGGGGAATGGATAAGGCAGGAGAGTATTCTATACTGTTTTTAGCTATGTGCATATATTACTTCAGAGAAGGCAATGGCACCCCACTCCAGTACTCTTGCTTGGAAAATCCCATGGATGGAGGAGCCTGGTAGGCTGCAGTCCATGGGGTCGCTAAGAGTCGGAAACGACTGAGCGACTTCACTTTCACTTTTCACTTTCATGCACTGGAGAAGGAAATGGCAACCCACCCCAGTGTTCTTGCCTGGAGAATCCCAGGGACGGCGGAGCCTGGTGGGCGGCCGTCTATGGGATCGCACAGAGTCAGACAGGACTGAAGCAACTTAGCAGCAGCAACAGCAGCAGCATGTATTACTTTGAAAACATATACACATATGAAAAAACACAATTTTTTCCTCTGCAGGTGATTTACAACATAAAATATATACACAATGAACTCAAAACTTCATTGGTTTTTCCGTTGTCTAGTTTGGGGTTGAATAAATAAATAATTGAATTAACTGAATGCATGATAGAAGGCATCATCATTATCATCATCTTGAACTTATACCTTCTACATATACAACTACTAACTCCACAGTATAAGAATCTAGACCATGGTAGGTACCTGAGGAACAGCCACTTGACATTGAACAATGGTTACAATCAGTTCATCCAATGTATTCTTCACATAAAGATTACCAACTATTGATGTTTGTATTTCAAGAAAGAGGCTGGAAGGACAATGCTTGGGGAACAATATTTCTAGGCAATTTTGAGTTCTGATTTTACTATAGTTACTTCAAATGTTGATTTCTATGTCTTACCACAGTCTACTAAAGCATTTGAATATTCTAGGATTCAGAAATAAGGAGCAAAACAAATAATCACTTCTATTTCAGAAAAGTAATTTTTTACAAAATGAATAAAAGCATGTAGAAATCAATCTGAAATATAAAGAAAACCTTTAACAGACTCATTATAACAAAGAACGGATTTTCTTTTTTTTTTTTGGTTACCATAGTGGCAATGATTTTTAAATACTATTCAGACAGATTCAGCATTATAGTAATCAGTGTTTCCTATTGTGGTTCAAGGTATTAAAAGTAACATACAATGTTAGAAGCTTAGACTGCTGTTACCTTTAAATATTAAGAAATGTTATGAATCAAAGGTTAATTTATATGTTGTCTGGATAATACCTCATGTGGGATATTATAGGCCCAGTCATTTCACCATTAACAGCAAATAACATAAGCAACCTGCACTTAACTTTCAAGCCTGCAGTGATTAGATATGGGGGGCATGTAGTGAGGCAGGATGACAAAGCATATAAAAATTTTACTTTTTGCTAATAGTACTCATAGAATTTACACTGACTTCAGGCCTAATCAGATATAGCCATTGCGCAGGTCTTCCTGCAGTCTTTATCCAAAGTTCAATTAAAATTTATTCACAAAGGAACACAATATCAGAAACTAATAGGAATGATTTATCTCCTGGCCTTGGGGGAAGGGGTGGGGGGTAATAAGCATTCCCCTGTATGAATCATAAAAGATTGATAAAATGAAAGTGATAAAAGAGGACATGAAAATTGTATCTTATAGTTGAGCCACATAGAAAAAGTGGCCAGAATTGATACCGCACAACTGTCCTCCTCTTAGGGAGTCATACATCTGGCCAACACTAACTGGATTTTTAATTCTGAATAAAAATAATGCTGAGGAGAGCCTCCTTTCCTTGGTTTCTACCATCCAGCCAGAGGGACTGCCAGTACAGGAATACCCTAGTCTCTGACTCTCCACGACAGAGTTATCTGAATATCAGGTGACATCCATGGATCCATACTTCTTGACTAGATGGAGCCAATTTCCATTTAAAAGTAGGCTATAGAAATTTATTTATTCTTTCTTCATCTTGAAAAGCATTCAGCTATAATTCTAGATGAGTGTGACTGTTCTATAGGGGTAAACTTTCTATTATGTGGTCTGTTCCAAGGTCTAGACACCAGGGACGAAGGAAGTTGGAGGGAAATAGAGGGGACAGAAAGTATTATCACATCCTTTTAGAGCAATTTCTAGAGCTTTAGTCTCCAGTTGGCTTTATCAGTAATAATCATTATTCCATTATATCAGAGGATGTACTTATCTTTTGTATTAACTGGATCAGAACTCAGAAAGGCAACAAAAGGGATACTATAATATTGACACCCCCCCAAAGCTCCAAAAAGGTAGATCCTATAACTATTTTGCTATTAAAATCAATGCATTAATTAGACATTATCTGAGGAAATACACATACTTCTAAACTTTCAGGCCTTAGATTAAAAGAGACTAGAGTGGTTTTGTGCCTTCATAGTAGCATACTAAGAAACCACATACTTGATTACATAAATTTGGATGGGATATTAAAACCTAGCTTAGAATCAGGTACCACTGAGCTTCCAAGGTATGTGTCTGTGCATGCTGGATGCACTGTGCCATTCTGGCCACATAATGCAGTGAGTATGGGTATGTAAAAGTATGGTCATTGCAGACAAAGCACATGTAAACAACTAAATCAATTGATAAAGAACCTGAAATAGACACATATTGTAGCTGTCATCTACACCCTTAGTTAATCACCTATTGAACTTTGAAGACATAGAAGACTTTCTTCTTAGGTTTTGAACAAAACAAAGTTGCTACACTCTATGGATTATTTAAATCCTAAAAGTTTCACTTTACTGTAAAACATATCCTGCAAAAAACCCATACTGAAAGGGATTTGATAAGAATAGCCCAGAACTACATTGTTTGACTACAGCAGGTTTTGCTTTGTCCAAAGGAGGTAGTTTCATGTCCAGAGAGTTCTTTAGATGTTAGTCTTATACCTGAATAAGATTGTTTTTTTAAGAAATCCATAAATATCTACCAAAAATCCACTCCCATAGGTAATACATTAGACCAAGTTTTGTGAGGAGTTCAAAGAAACTGAAAAACGTAGTCCTCGTGCCATGAGGGTCCCTAAAACCCATAACTGAAAGAACTGTGCAAAAACCTGATTTTACTCAAACTCAAATGACAAGAATCCAGAGGACTGAAATGAAAAGCCCCACAGCCAGCAGGGATGGACCTGAACTGAAAGCCCCATGTCCTAAATGCCCTCATCTAATTCATAACTTTTGTCTCTGTAGATGTGAAAAGTAGAACAAGAAAGATGTAAGGACTCTGAATACCATGATTTACATGCTTTCCAGATTTTCTGCAAAACCTACAAATAAAACAGAATGTTATGACTGGATCTCTTGTGGGTCTTAGTGAAGAGACGGAATTCCATATCTAAACTGAAAATGGGTGAAAGAGAGATGAGAAGACACACAGAAAACATGCAAAGAAAACTATAAGACTATGTCCACAGGAGTTTTCAATACTCTTCTAATCAGAGCACTAAAATCTCGAGGAGACCACTGAACCTCCTCAGGATTCAACATCATTGACATGGTCAAAGAAATCTGTCCTGGGTAACACAGGGTAATGACTCCCTCTAGCTGACATCAGAAAGATGAAATACTATTCCATCTGTAAGAGAAAATGCTGCTTGATATTTTTTTTAAATAAAGGCTATTTGATATATTATTGTTGTTCAGTTGCTAAGTTGTGTCTGACTTGTTTCCACTCCATGGACTGTAGCACGCCAGGCCTCCCAGTCCTTCACTATCTCCCAGAGTTTGCTGACTCTGAAAACCCTGAGTTTTCAAACTCAGGTCCATTGAGTTCCTCCTGCCCTCAATTTTTCCCAGGATCGGGGTCTTTTCCAATGAGTTAGCTCTTCTCTTCATGTGGCCAAAGTATTGGAGCTTTAGCTTCAGTGTCAGTCCTTCTAATGAATATTCAGGGTTGATTTTCCCTAGGATTGACTGGTTTGATCTCCTTGCTGTCTAAGGGACTCTAGCCTTTGTGTTATTCACTGGGAGCCAAAACCAATACTTGTTCTTATACAGGTGATGATGTTGTCTATTTTTTTTAATTTACTAAAATCCTGGAAGATGATGTTATGAAAGTGCTGCACTCAATATGCCAGCAAATTTGGAAAACTCAGCAGTGGCCACAGGACTGGAAAAGGTCAGTTTTCATTCCAATCCCAAAGAAAGGCAATGCCAAAGAATGCTCAAACTACTGCACAATTGCACTCATCTCACACACTAGTAAAGTAATGCTCAAAATTCTCCAAGCCAGGCTTCAGCAATACGTGAACCCATGAACTTCCAGATGTTCAAGCTGGTTTTAGAAAAGGCAGAGGAACCAGAGATAAAATTGCCAACATCAAATTGCCAACATCTGCTGGATCATTGACAAAGCAAGAGAGTTCCAGAAAAACATCTATTTCTGCTTTATTGACTATGCCAAAGCCTTTGACTGTGTGGATCACAATAAACTGTGGAAAATTCTGAAAGAGATGGGAATACCAGACCACCTGACCTGCCTCTTGAGAAACCTATATGCAGGTCAGGAAGCAACAGTTAGAACTGGACATGGAACAACAGACTGGTTTCAAATAGGAAAAGGAGT
This sequence comes from Bison bison bison, assembly GCF_000754665.1. Taxonomy (NCBI): domain Eukaryota; kingdom Metazoa; phylum Chordata; class Mammalia; order Artiodactyla; family Bovidae; genus Bison; species Bison bison. The sequence continues at coordinate 7,158,486 of NW_011494787.1, forward strand.
ATGTCAAGGCTGTATATTGTCACCCTGCTTATTTAACTTATATGCAGAATACATCATAAGAAACGCTGGGCTGGAAAGCACAAGCTGGAATCAAGATTGCCAGGAGAAATATCAATAACTTCAGATATGCAGATGACACCACCCTTATGGCAGAAAGTTAAGAGGAACTAAAAAGCTTCTTAATGAAAGGGAAAGAGGAAAGTGAAAAAGTTGGCTTAAAGCTCAACATTCAGAAAACGAAGATCACGGCATCTGGTCCCATCACTTCATAGCAAATAGATGGGGAAACAGTGGAAACAGTGTCAAACTTCATTTTTTTGGGCTCCAAAATCACTGTAGATGGTGACTGCAGCCATGAAATTAAAAGACGCTTACTCCTTGGAAGGAAAGTTATGACCAACCTAGATAGCATATTCAAAAGCAGAGACATTACTTTGCCAACAAAGGTCCGTCTAGTCAAGGCTATGGTTTTTCCAGTGGTCATGTATGGATGTGAGAGTTGGACTGTGAAGAAAGCTGAGCACCGAAGAATTGATGCTTTTGAACTGTGGTGTTGGAGAAGACTCTTGAGAGTCCCTTGGACTGCAAGGAGATCCAACCAGTCCATTCTAAAGGAGATCAGTCCTGGGTGTTCATTGGAAGGACTGATGCTAAAGCTGAAACTCCAATACTTTGGCCACCTCATGCGAAGAGTTGACTCATTGGGAAAAACCCTGATGTTGGGAGTAGTTGCGGGCAGGAGGAGAAGGGGACGACAGAGGATGAGATGGCTGGATGGTATATAACCATGGTACATAACCATGTCTGACTCTTTGAGATCCCATGAATCACAGCACGCCGGGCCTCCCTGTCCACCACCAACTCCCGGAGTTCACTCAGACTCACGTCCATCGAGTCGGTGATACCATCCAGCCATCTCATCCTCTGTCGTCCCCTTCTCCTCCTGCCCCCAATCCCCCCCAGCATCAGAGTCTTTTCCAATGAGTCAACTCTTCGCATGAGGTGGCCAAAGTATTGGAGTTTCAGCTTTAGCATCAGTCCTTCCAATGAACACCCAGGACATAGAGAATAGACTTATGGACATGGGGAGGGAGGAGGAGAGGGTGAGATGTATGGAAAGAGTAACATGGAAACTTACATTACCATATGTAAAATAGATAGCCAATGGGAATTTGCTGTATGGCTCAGGAAATCAAACAGTGGCTCTGTATCAATCTAGCGGGTGGGATTGGGCGGAAGATGGGAGGGAAGTTCAAAAGGGAGGGATACGTGTATACCTATGGCTGATTCCTGTTGATGTTTGACAGAAAACAACAAAAGTCTGTAAAGCAATTATCCTTCAATAAAAAATAAATTAATTTTAAAAAAAGTAACTCCCAAATATAAATAAATAAATGCTAAGTTTGCGTCTAATCACTCAGAATGCTACATTTCAATCCCTTTATTCTCTTCAGCCTTATCCTGAGAAATGCCATTCTGGAAATGTCTTTTACAGGGAAATAATCATGAGATTACTGTTGGACATACTAAGCAAACAGATAAAGTTAACTAAACTTATCCATACAGTGGTTTCTTCATATACAATACGAGAGCCAGAAATTATCTTTTGGGGAAAAGTATGTATCCTTTGAGCTCATACAAGGGTAAAAAAGCATAGTATTTCAGTTTGGCTCATGTTGTCTAATTTTATCTTCATTATTCTTTGGTGATACCCCTACTTCCACCTTTTCTTTTCTTCCAGAATCTACCAACCTGTACTCATAATAGATTTCCAGCTTATTGGCTCTCTCTCTCCTTTATCTTCTTTATGTGTGGCATCTCTGGCAGCCAAAGAATCTTCCGAAGGCATTCTGTGACACAGTTCCTCAATGCACATTCCATTTCTCTTTATCACCCATCTAGGTATCTATCTATAAATCCATCTAGCCATCCATTGTGCTTTTGTTGCAGCCGCAGCTACCTAAAATATAATGCAACAATTGACTTACTATCTCTTGGAAGCTAAAGAAACCTTCTGTCTGATTCTTCTCTTCTGGCTCCAACAGAAATCCCTGCAGAGCCATGGACAGAAGGGAGAGACCCTCCTTCTGTTCTCCTCTCTAATTTTCTGCCCAAAATCATGCCCAGTTTTAGCAAATAAATCATGGGCTTAAAATCAGCAGCTTTATATCTGCTGGCTCCAACATGTCTGATATGTTTGACAGATATGTGTGTGTTCAGAAGTTAAAAAAAAAAAACAAAAAAGGAGATACGAGGCTTTTCTCTGATTTCTGAAGTTTGTGAGAAAGAGAGAGCATTGGAGAAGGGTGCAGAGGCACAAAGAAATCTAGGCAGTATTGTTCACTGGAAAAATGTATTTAAGTGTTTTCTTCTCAATCTCAAAAGATGCAAATCATTAATCTACAGCATTTGGCGGGGGGCGGGGGGGAGAGGAATCTAACTCATAAAATTATTTCCTTATCTATCAATTAAAGTATGTTATATATGTTTTGAGAACTAATTTCAAGGGGGCAGTTTACTTTATTTCCTGTTCTTCATGTTGTGGGAAGAAATGATTTTCCAGTCAGGCTTAATTAAGCACTTGGAATTTCTAAATCTGCAAGAGCCTGCTTAGTGACACTGGTTTATTTCCTGGTATATTTAGAGTTGCCTCTCCTTTGCCACATTCTTGGTACAAGGAACAGAAATAGATACAACCTATCTTTGTAAGCTTTTCAAAGCTAACTAAGCAGCAACTACCCTTAATGTGGTATATATCTGCCAATCACTTAGGGACTTTGGGAAAAACAGTGTGGGGGGTAGAGGGAAAATGGAACCAAAACAGAAGGACAGGATAATAAAGCCTTATTCAAATGACAGAGAGCTTACCTAGCAGACTATAGACTGCCTTGTGTTTTGACCATCTAAGTATTCTGCCCTTTTGCATCTCTAGGGAATCACCACTCATAAGCCTTTAACTGGTGGAGTGGGTGAAGTAGAGACACAATGACTAACCTCTTCCAAAACAGGAGCTATGGAGGGGAAAGGATTACTATAAATATACTAAAAGGTCACTGGTGTATATAGGCTGTGACAGGTAGAACCTCCAGGAGACAGCATGCCATGTAATGAGAACGGTATAGACGAAGAGCAAATTCTTAGCAAATATTACAAAAACATTATGAGAAGACTGTGAAGAACCACTCAGGACTTGGGCCATTCCTTCAATATCCATTTGATTGATAAAGTGCACAGCGATGAGAAGTTGCTATAAATTCGGAACTAATTTAAATGAACTCAAATTTTACTCACTATAATATGCAGTAGTTGCATTGGGAAACAAAAGCAATACTTATATGAGTTGAGTCTGTTCTTCATTCTACTTACAGATGTTTCTTAGCATGTGTATGCTTTGAGGCTCTGCAAAATTTCTCTGGCTCTCCAGGTATCTGCAACCACTAGACCATTGGAACAGCTCAGAACTGGGCCCAGCTTTAGGGGCAGAGATTCAGAGATCTCCACTGCGGCTAGTTGTATATGACTCAGGAAGTGCTATGAAGCAGCCTACAGCTCAAGAAAGAAAAAAATGGTCTGTGGAAAGATCCAGTCCTGTTGGGAAGGCCTAGAGAGACTGGGCTGTTAGAATATCTCAGGAAACCAAAAGCCAGTGGGGAAGCCGATAGCTTGCTGCAACTACAGCCACAAGTCAAGTAAGCACTGAGCCCGACAGCTCAGGAAAATGACCCACTTCTTGCCGACTCAGACAAAAAGCTTCACTTAGGCCCAAGGAAAGTGTCTTTAATAAGGCCATCCGTTAACCGCGTCGCCTGAGTCCCTTGCAGCAATTCTTCATTCCCTCCCTTCTCACCTCCCACCTGAAGCCAGCCATTAATGCAGCAGGCACTGAGGAAAATGAAGCTGTTGGGCTCAGTAAATATTACTGAGCTCCACAAGGAAACGCAGCTCCATTATTTAGGCGCCCGTGTCTAAGGCACACGTTGATCACATCCATTTAGCAGCGAGGTGAAGGGAGGAAGCAGGCTGGCTGTGCAGCAGCCCTCAGTCATCCATCCCCTTGGTCAGCAAAGCCACAAGGCAGCGGAAGAATATGCTCAGCCACAGATCCCAAGGCTTTGAACCCAAAGCGCATATGATACAAGGAGCCACAGAATCACATGGAAGGGGTTCTGGGCAGGTGTTCAGGGGTCTTGTAATTTGTTCTCTTGTTCTCCCACTGATTTGATTTGTATCATGCATAGAGTTGCTTAAATGTGTAGCAATAATCTATCTTTCACATCTATGATGGAGATATTACTCTTTATTCATGACACGCATGATATGCATAAAATAAAATACCAACCTAATATTTAGAGGGCATCCCAGGTGGCACTAGTGGTAAAGAACCTGCCTGCCAATGCAGGAGACCTAAGAGACATGGGTTTGATCCCTGGGTTGGGAAGATCCCCTGGAGGATGGCTGGCAACCCACTCTACAATTCTTGCCTGGAGAATCCTATGGACAGAGAAGGCTGGCAGGCTACAGTCCATAGGGTCTCAAAGAGTCAGATATGATTGAAGCAGTTTAGCAAACACACACACTAACATTTAGAAATAGGATACTCATTTTGGGGAAATGATTTAACTCTTTCAGATAATCTGTGCTGTCTTAATAAAAACAAAAATAAATAAATAAATTTTAATACCTGGTTTCTAACCTAATGTCTCTGAATATTATTTCACTTGAAAATAAGAAAAGTTAATATATTAGACATATTTAAATATGTCTTTAATATTTGAAAATGAAAGAGAAAAAAATTTTGACATCACCATAACTAAAATTATTTTAGTTTAAATATGTCTGCTGAAATGAAAATCTAGGACTAGAAATAGGCAATTAAAATGTCACACCCATATGCTTGAGACTTAATAGTATTTAACAAAAGCTGAAGGATAAGATCATCAAATTACAGGTAGGCTGCAATTGAAAAATGTCCCTCTGATAACCAAATGTTGTTAATGACAACTGACACTGAACAAAAGAGAAAAGTTAACTCAATGTCAACAAACAAATAAAACAAAATAAAATGAAACCAATAATAAAGCCTTCAACAAACAGAAGCAGAGAAGGGAAGATGACAGAAGATTATGTCTATAATATTTTTTAATATTCTTTTATCTTGAAAAGAGGTAAATTGTCTGCTGATATCCAAGATATACCTATTCTCCAAAATGATTTCTTGAGAGAGCTGTCCACCATGAAGGTTGGGGAGCTATTTTCAATAATGGCCTGAGATTTCTGCATTTCATCAGTTGAGTCACTGGAGATATGACTGGGCCTCATTCTTCATACATATATTCATAGTAAAAAGTATTCCTGCCAAACTATGAAATGGAGGCTTTATAAAGTAAGGGGGATAGTTAGAATAAAAGTATAAAGTTATAATTTTAGAAATTATAAAGACACCAAGTAAAATATTTCCTTGACCCAAAGCCATCATGATACAACTTGCAATTTTATTCTAATTGGTATGTCTCTCTTTCTCAGTGAGGGATCCCCTGGTGGCTCAGTCAGTAAAGAATCTACCTGCAATGTAGGAGACCTGGGTTCAATCCTTGGATTGAGACAATCCCCTAGAGGAAGAAATGGCAAACCACTTTAGTTTTCTTGCCTGGAAAATCCCATGGATAGAGGAGCCTGGTGGGCTGCAGTCCATGGGGTCACAAAGAGTCAGACATGACTGAGAGAATAACACTTTTACTTTCACTTTCCTCCTCAGTGAAGCGTTTCCTAAAGAAAAATGGTTGATTGTAGCTATGTGGACAAGGTGAGAATGTACCCACTTATCCATCACCAAGAGCAGCCCTGCTGGACAAAGACAGGCAAATTCTCCAGCTCAGATCTCTTCTTTGTAACAGACACTGCCCAAGGGCTACAAATATTAATTCTACACTCATTTACTGTAGAGACCATGGCAATCAGTCAAGAAGGAAGAATGTGATTTGAAATTAAGGCACTGATAATTGTGACCCAATAATGGAACAGAAAGGTTCCCTTGTTATGGTAATTGCCAGTGGCATTCTAAATAATGTGTTCAGTTTGTTTATCATGGCACATTTTCAGAAAATGTTCCTTTCCAAATAAACATGCCTAGGCTAGCTCTAGGCAAAATTATATGTGAGTAACTTTTTTCCCCTATAATTCACAACCCCTCTATAAGTATGCTCATTTTACCTGCTCCTTCTTCCATTACCTAGTTCTCAGCCTTCATCTTTCTAAGCTCCTTAAATAATTTTTCCCAACAGTTATTTATAACAGCAATCACTTCTATAAACTCCTCCTTACACAATCCATTTTATATAAAGACCATCTGCATTCTGCTAACTTTCTACAAGCTAGCTTTCTACAAGTTAGCTTTCTACAGCACATCAACGCTAAATGCAGCGCCTGACACATAAGAGGTACTCCATAACTTTTGTGGACTGCTGAATAAAGACCTCTCACTAAAAATATGAACAGTACTTGATTTATAAGTCTGAATGGTTATCAGGTTTTACCATGTGTTTACTTTGATAAAACATAATAGCATTCAAACTTAACAGTTCTGCTTTTTATTTCTTTAAGTGATTTTTCTAAAATGCCTTTTATGCATGGAACACACTAGGAAGTAAATAACTAGTTGTGGGATCAGAAGAATATATAAATGGATGGCTGGTTAGATGGACAGCTGATAACACTATAGGGAGAAAGCTGACCTTCCAGTAGCAGCTAGATTCCATTGTTTCATTATATATTCCATTAGGATATACAAGGGAGAAGGCGATGGCACCCCACTCCAGTACTCTTGCCTGGAAAATCCCGTGGATGGAGGAGCCCAGTAGGCTGCAGTCCATGGGGTTGCTCAGAGTTGGACAGGAGTGAGCTACTTCACTTTCACTTTTCATCTTCATGCACTGGAGAAGGAAATGGCAACCCACTCCAGTATTCTTGCCTGGAGAATCCCAGGGACAGGGGAGCCTGGTGGGCTGCCGTCTATGGGGTCGAACAGAGTCGGACACGACTGAAGCAACTTAGCAGCAGCAGCAGCAGCAACAGGATATACAAGATGGAAAGCACTAGTCTACAAGGTAGCCACACATGTATTTGTCAGTCTATCAAATAAATACACAAATCTAAATCAGAGAATCCAGAATTTTAAACTATTTTGACATTTGGCTCTCCATAGTCCTGAGTTCTAAATCACACATATCCTGAATTTGGTTTGGGTTTTAACTTCATTTTTTCATGAACTCTGGAAGTCCATGGCTTCCCTCGTGGCTCAGCTGGCAAAGAATCCACCTGCAGCAAAGGAAACCTGGGTTTGAAGTTCAGTCCCTGGGTTGGGAAGATCCCCTGGAGAAGGGGACAGCGCCCACTCCAGTATTCTGGCCTGCAGAATTCCATGGACTGTATAACCCGTGGGGTCACAAAGAGTCAGACATGACTGAGCAACTCTCACTTCACATGAACACTGAAAAATGAAACAACTAGATAGCCCTTTTCAATCTCATGCAAGTGTCTGGCTTCATTTTGAATGAGCATAAATAGCAACTGAAGTGTCAAGTTGTCTCTGACTTGAATCAAGCAAACTGCAGAAGCCATGGCTCTTGTAGAAGACATTTGGGAGAAATACAGATTCTGAAAAAAGTGCCATATGTCATTAAGGTTTAGAAAAATATAAGAGAGGTCTGCATCATTTTGTTTCTTTCAAATCAAAAACATTGAAGAAGTAGATTTTAAAATGAGTGGCTAACCTGGAATCAAAGAATTGGATGCCCATCTAGAAATAGATATATTTTGGCATGCAGGCATAGCATAAGTAATTTCTATTGGATCTTTCTTTCTCTCTGATTTGTAATTCAATGTCCATTATGTCTGAGACAGAAACAAATAATACCAGAAAAATGTGCTGTTTTGATTCTCCTTGAGTTTGAGGAGCACTGCATTATTCCACACTAGTAAACACTATACCAATAGATATCCAGCAGCATCTCGGTGATTCAGGACATCTTCACAATCTGAACAGGACCCAGAGTAAGTGCTTGTGAAGTGTACAGAGAGGTTAATCAAAAATGTTACAGTCACTAACCCTGCAAGCGAATAATCTGTATGTGCAGACTGGCACGAGCATTACCCAGAGCACAACAGATTTAACAACTGGATGCACAGAACAATCTTTTACACGGTGTGTGATATTTGGACCGCTATCTCTTATATCATTGTGAAAAGCAAGTGTGAACTGATGGAAGTGTTAAAACAGTCAAAGGAATTTAAGGGATGGCATCACTTGAAGGTGGGTAAAAGGATCTTAAATGACAGGGCTGGAGTTATACCTCTGAAGGAATGAGATTAGGGGGCAAAGCAGGTTATGAAGCCTGAATAATTATGCTGCTGCTGCTGCTTAAGTCCAACTCTGTGCGACTCCATAGACGGCAGCCCACCAGGCTCCCCGGTCCCTGGGATTCTCAAGGCAAGAACACTGGAGTGGGTTGCCATTTCCTTCTCCAATGTGTGGAAGTGAAAAGTGAAACTGAAGTCGCTCAGTCGTGTCTAACTCTTAGCGACCCCATGGACTGCAGCCTACCAGGTGCCTCTGTCCATGGGATTTTCCAGGCAAGAGTACTGGAGTGGGGTGCCATTGCCTTCTCTGGAATAATCATGAACAGGACACTAATACTTCTTACTCTACTAAACATGGCTTGGTCAACAGCACATATGTTCTCTCATTGGTTGTGCTAACAGAGTGGTCTGCTTTTGTGGTAGGATGTTCTATGCAGTTCCACACGTATACTGAGCTACTGTTACCTGCGGTATCCTGGGGACTTGGGGACAACTAAAAGACAACTTTTGCCTCAAAGAGTCAAGAGTTAATTGGAAGGATGAAGACATGTAAAAGTTTCCACCCAATATGTTTATAATCATAGAAAGACTGATGAGATACAGGAGTATACAGACAAAAGGTTAAGTAACTGAGGTGGGGCCTGTGATTAGAAGGGAAGTTCATAATTAGAACAGTCTATCTTAGTAGTTAAAAGCCAACTGGATATCCAGACCTGAAGAAGTTACAGACAGAAAATACTATAGGGACAACACTGTGAAACAACCTGGAGTCCAAGCAAAAACAAGTGAGTCACATTTGTGGAGAGATGAATATTGGCGGGGGTGGGGTGCTGTG